>NC_055991.1:69325122-69637433 GCF_018446385.1 Zingiber officinale
ATAGATTGTTTAAGGGGAGCAGAGCAGGAAAAGCAATGAGGATGTGTGTGGAAGTGCTGGTGGATAGATCTATTTAAGTTTTTGAATTATCTAAGTTATGCATGTGAACAATGTTGGACCTATGCTTATGATAATGTTCAGCTAGTATGATATCCTACTCATGTTATGTTGGTACGTTTGACTTCACATGCCATGTTAAGAGAACTAGATGCATATGGTATATGTTATGATATGAAAAAAAAAACAATTAATTATATATGTCTTCCGCTACCATGAATCCATATGCATTAGTATAATTGATGTCCATGTTTTAGTGACGTCCGTCCCTCTGGGGTGGCCTTAGTGCTACCTGGAAGGGCGGGCGTTACATTCATCCACTTGAAAATCTAGTTAGAACAAAAGAGATGATAAATTTACATCAAAGAGTAATACCGAGTTTTTGAAAAATAAAGATGCTGGTTCTCCATTGGTCAAAGGTAAAGAACCTATCCAATCTTCAAGAAATAGAGATATTAAATGCTTTAAATGTTTGGGAAGAGGACATATTGCATCACAATGTCCAAACAAAAGAATTATGCTTTTGAAAGAAAATAGTGATATTAAAACTGAGAATGGGTCCAAAGATGATAATGTCATGCCACTATTGATGGAAAGTGATGTAGAAGAGTATCCCGTCGAAGGTGAAGCCCTCATCACTAGGCGTGCTCTAGATGTGCAAGTGAAGGAAGAAGATGAAGAACAACGAGACAACATATTTCATACCCGTTGCCACATCAAAGACAAGGTATGTAGTATGATTATAGATGGGGGAAGTTGCACTAATGTTGTTAGTACTATCTTGGTTGAGAAATTGTGCTTACTTACCACTAAACATCCTAGACCTTATAAACTACAATGGTTGAATGATTACTGGGAAGTTAAGGTCACTAAGCAAGTGTTGGTTTCATTATCCATTGGTAGGTATCATGATGATGTTCTTTGTGATGTAGTACCAATGCATGCAAGTCATTTGCTTCTAGGTAGACCATGTCAATTTGATAGGTGGGTCATGCACGATGGCTTCATAAATAAATATTCTTTTAAGATGCATGGTAAACTTGTAACTCTTGTACAATTAACTCCTAAGCAAGTATATGAAGATAAATTGAGGATAAAAAAAGAGAGTGAAAAAAGAAAAGATTGTGTGAGAAAAAAGAAAAGAAAAGGAGTGTGAGAAAAGAAAAAGTGAGGATGAGAGTAGTGAAAAAATGAATGGAAAAGAAACAAAAAATCTAGAGCAAGAGAGTAAAAAAGGGAGCTTTTATGCAAAAGAAAGAGAGGTTAAGAGAGCTTTTTATTCTCAACAGCCGATGATTGTACTTTTGTACAAGGAGGCTTATTTCAACACTAACAATCTTAACCCTTCTTTGCCTAGTGTTGTTAAATCTCTTTGCAGGAATTTGATGATGTCTTTCTTGAAGATGTTCCTGATGGATTGCCACCACTTAGGGGAATAGAGCACCAAATTGACTTCATCCTAGGAGCATCCATTCCTAATCGACCAGCCAATAGGAGCAATCCTATGGAGATGAAGGAGCTTCAAAAGTAAGTTGAAGAGTTGATGAGAAAAGGGTATGTCCGAGAAAGTTTGAGTCCTTGTTCAGTTCCTGTTTTGCTTGTGCCCAAGAAGGAAGGAACTTGGAGAATGTGCGTTGATTGCAGGGCTATCAACAAAATTACGGTAAAGTATCATCATCCTATTCGTAGATTAGATGATATGCTAGATGAACTATATGGTTCTTGCATTTTCTCTAAAATTTATTTGAAGTCTGGCTATCATCAAATTCGCATGTGTGAGGGAGATGAGTGGAAAACTGGTTTTATGACTGGGTATGGTTTGTACGAATGGTTAGTCACGCCATTTGGGCCAACTAATGCACCTAGTACTTTCATGAGATTAATGAACCATATTTTGTGTGCTTATATTGGAAACTTTGTTGTACTATATTTTGATGACATCTTGATTTGTAGTAAGAATTTAGATGAGCATGTCAATCATTTAAAAAAGTTCTACTTGTTTTGTGAAATGAAAAATTGTATGCTAACCTTCAAAAATGTTCTTTTTTCACTAGTCAAATTGAGTTTCTTGGTTATATTGTTAGTGCTAAGGGAATAGTAGTTGATGAAGAAAAGGTTAAGGCAATTCGTGAGTGGCCAACACTAAAAACGATAACTGAGGTACGTAGCTTTCGCGGGTTGCCAAGTTTCTATAAGAGGTTTGTTAAAAATTTTAGTTCTATAGCTGCACCCTTGATTGAAGTTGTTAAAAAGAATGTTGGGTTTCATTGGGATAGTGAACAAGTTTCAACTTTTGACTTACTTAAGGAGAAGCTAAGTTCTGCACCATTACTTGCATTACCTAACTTGGCTAAAACTTTTGAAATTGAGTGTGATGCATCTAGAATAGGTATTGGGGCTGTGCTAATACAAGAAGGTCGACCTCTTGCTTATATTAGTGAGAAGCTCAGCGGAGCAGCTTTAAACTATCCAACTTATGACAAAGAGATGTATGCATTGGTGAAGGCTTTAGAGACTTGGCAGTATTACTTGTGGCCAAAGAGTTTGTCATTCACACTGATCATGAATCGTTAAAGCATTTGAAGAGCCAAAGCGAGTTGAATAGGCGTCATACAAAATAGGTGAAGTTTATTGAATCATTCTCTTATGTGATCAAATATAAACAAGGTATGGAAAACATTGTTGCATATGCTTTGTCTCGAAGGTATACCTTGATCTCTACTTTGAACACTAAATTGTTAGGATTTAAATACATTAAAAATCTATATTCTAATGATCCTGACTTTGGAAATATGTTTGATGTTTGTGAACATGCTACATTTGGGAAGTTTTATAGGCATGAGGGATTTAGAGTGAATAGGTTGTGTGTCCATAATTGTTCATTAAGGGAATTATTAATCCAAGAAGCTTATGGTGGTGGACTAATGGGACATTTTGGAGTAAGAAAAACTCTAGAAGTGTTGGTAGAGCATTTCTTTTGGCCACACATGAAATGAGATGTAGTCAAGTTTTGTGAGAAGTGTATTACATGTAGGCAAGCAAAATCTAGATCTTTACCTCATGGATTGTATACACCTTTACCAATTCCTAATGAACCTTGGGCTGATATTTCCATGGGCTTTGTTGTAGGGCTACCAAGGTCTAATGAAGTATGGATTCTATTTTTGTCATTGTGGATAGATTTTCTAAAATGGCTCATTTTATTCTTTGTAGGAAAATAGGTAATGTTAACCATATTGTTGATCTATTTTTTAGGGAGATTGTGCGGCTTCATGGAGTACCGAGGAGCATAGTTTCATATCGTGATGCAAAGTTCCTAAGCTACTTTTGGAAGACACTATGGGGAAAATTGGGAACAAAGATGTTGTTTTCTACAACTTGTCATCCACAAATAGATGGACAAACTGCGGTAGTAATCGAACTTTATCTACTTTATTGAGAGCTATCATTCAAAAGAATTTAAAAGGTTGGGAAGATTGTTTACCACTTGTTGAATTTGCTTATAATAGATCTGTGCATTCTACTACTAAGTTTTCACCTTTTGAAGTGGTATATGGGTTCAACACTTTAACTCCTTTAAATTTGTCACATTTGCCTGTCTCTGAGCATGCCAGTTTAGATGGTACCAGAAAAGCTGAGTTTGTGAGGAAACTGCATGAAGACGTTCGATCACAATTTGAAAAGAACACTGAACAATATGTTGCGCAAACCAATAGGGGACGAAAGAAAGTGATCTTTGAACCCAGAGATTGGGTTTGAGTTCATATGAGGATGGAAAGATTCCCTACTAAACATCGTACTAAGTTGCATCCACGAGGAGATGGTCCATTTCAAGTCATTGCTAGAATCAATGATAATACATACAAGCTTAACTTACCAGGTGAGTATAATGTCAGTGCTACATTTAATTTTTTTGATCTTTCTCCCTTTGATGTAGGTGTTCAAGATTTGAGGACGAATCCTTTAGGGGAAAGGGAGAATGATGGAGTCAAAGAACGAGAGCAATAAGCTAACGATATGGATCATGGTCAACCCACTCTAGATGTTAATGATGATCCTTTATACATCAATGGAGGACCAATTACAAGGGCTAAGGCTAGAAAGATGAAGGAAGCACTTAATGTACTAATTGAAGATGTGAAGGCCAAAGCTACCACTGAAGAAGGTTTGATCAAGAGTAAGTCATTCGGCATAGTCAACCTAATTCAAGCTTTAGATGAGCTTCATTAGCACTTAAGTCTCATGTCTATGTAGTAGGGATATGTAGGCTCAATCTAGACTCAATTTCTATTTTTATTTGGGTTGTAATAAAACCATAAGCTTAAAATGGCTAAGTAGTCTACATAAGCCTTTATTAAATGGGCTTTCTTTTGACCTTTTTTTGGTCACCTTATAGCTATAAATAAAGGGGGTGACGGCCACACATGTATCTTTGACATATTTTTCATTCTAAAGCATGGTGAGGCTCTCACTTGTTGATTCTTCATTGAATTAGAACTTATCAAGGCATTTCCTTGTGGCGTTCAAAGACTTATCAACCTCCATCCTAAGGTTGTGGCGTCTTCCATCTTCTATACCAAGGCTCATGCTTTCCTAAGCATTGGGTCGAGGTTCTTTTCATCAGTCTTATCGATTTAGTTCTTTCTTTCTTTCTTCTTCCATTCATTGTGGGTTCTTGAGATATCTTTCTCTTTGGATTTACATCTGTAGGAGAGATGTTAAAGAGATGAAACAACATGTATATCCCACATAGATAGCGAAAAGTATTGGTGCGGGAAGCATCGGATGATCGAACCTGAGTTTTGATAATGGTAAAGGATTCAAGTTAAGATTATTTGTGATATAACGAGTTTGTATGAGATTGCAGGAAATTCCTAAGTGTTCTTAGGCAAAAGTCCTAGCTACGGTTAGGCAGGTGTAAAATCCTAGGGGGTGATAACTCTAGGCGGAAAGTCTTGCCGAGTCGAAGGCTTCTTCCAAAAATCGTAGAGTCGGGGACTCTAGTTTGAAATCTTGGTGTCACGAATCGGATGGAAGTCTAGGTGGGTCGTGGAGCAGATGTCGAGCATGAAGACCGAAATCTTCAGACCCTGAGAAAAAGTCAAGTTGATCTGGAGGATCAATCTGGCAACAGGTTACTTCTCCTGAGAGGAGTAGGTGAGGACGCGTTCCCCAAAGAGGGAATAGTAGGCGTCGGTTCGACTTAGAGTTTCGATGAAACTCAAAGTCAGAACTGGACAGTCAGAGGCTATCAAATTTCAATTTGTATATATTATTTTATACCTGAACTAACTTTATTTTGCAAAAAATAATGGTTGGAAAAAATTTGTCTAGGTGCCCGGAGTCCGAGCGCCCCGAGCTGGTCCAGGCGCCCGGAGTCGGTCCAAGTGCCTGAAACTTAAAATTTATCGCCAAGCTAATGTGCCACACATGAGTAGCTGAGCCACGTGGTCTAGATGCTCGGAGGGTTTCCGAGTGCCCGGAACAGCCTATAAAAGCAGTTTTGACCAGGAGCTTCAGAACAACACAATGATCGACTTTCGGTTCTTCGAGTTGCTAAGAAAACGCTTCCACGACGCCTGAAAGTTCTGAAAATGATTCTTCTATAGATTTCTTCATATAGAGTTGCCAGTATATAACTGTAATCATTTTGTACTATTTTGGATTGATTAGTGATTGACCATCGAAAGCACTCTTACGTGTAGGTCTTGGAGTAGAAGTCGCCATAGGCTCCGAACCAAGTAACTCTTGGTGTTTGCGATTGTTTAGTTGTTCTCTTTTTCCGCTACGTATTTACTCAAATTGAATGAAATAGCCATGCACGCTATTCACCCCCTCAATCACTTTTGGATTCTATAATTGGTATCAGAGCGGGGTCGCTCTGAATCAATACAACTACCATTCAAGCATTCTTATTCATCGCTTTTTCGTCCGTTTTTGTTAAAAATAAAACCTTACCCCTTTCATTTTTTCCTCCAAAACTATTTTTGAAAAATTTATTTTCATCTTTTCACCATTGGTCAGTTTTAACAAAATATCACATTTTCAAAAATTTGTAATAATATATATTTTTTAATATTTTTATTAATATTTTATATCGAAATCAATGAATTGCTAGTTTTACTTTTCTACCGTACTACTAATCTAAGACCAAGTCTTGGAACATTTGTTATTATTCTTTTGTGTGCGAGATTCTTGTTTTATTGGTTCACTAAGAAGGCTACAGTACAACTCGCCCACCGCTTTTTTCAGGTGAAGATTTTGGCTACTGGAAGGGCCAAATGGAGTACTACCTCCAAACCCAACTCGAGATATGGATCATCATTCAAATGGGCTTCTCCCTACCAGTCAACAACACCGGAGCAGTTGTCCCCTGCGACAAATGGGACGCACAAACTCGTAAGAAAATTGAAGCTAATGAAAAAGCAATACAAACTCTTCAATGTGGCTTAACCAAAGAAGAATTGAACCGAGTCAGCCCATTCTCAAGTGAGAAAGAACTATAGGAGAAGCTGATCGAGCTCTACGAAGGTAAGTAAAAGAGATTTAATTTTAAATAAGTTATATAACATAAAAATGTAGGATGGTTAATCGGTAAGTCAATTACACACACGCATCCAAGACCTCAATTATCTCCACGCAATCGGACAAAAGGTGGAAAATTGCGACGTTATCAGGTATGCATTAAATGCATTTCCTAGGAACACCTTGTGGGCATTAATGGTAGATGCTTATAAGTTTGAATTATTCTTATAATTGGACCTTTTCTCCATTAGATTAGATGAATTATTCTTAGAGTTTGAATTACATGAATGGACTAATACTATTAGAGTGTATATTAAAACCCTAATTTTTTGTAAACATTTATTTTGAAATAAAAAATCACATTGGTCAAATGTCTACATTTATATGCTAAGTGTAGTTGTTCATTTAATTTATATTGTAGATAACATGGTGTGTGGTGTCACACACAGAAGATCATGTTATCAGTTCTTTATAAATTATAAATAGTTGCTCACGACTAAGATGGATAGGAACAAACCATTGGAATAGTTGTAGTGTAATTTGATATTAGTTTATCTTGACTATAAAATTACAATAGTACACTCAGAGAGTATTGAGTTGGACCATTAAGGTAGTTTTTTTTATACTGATTGCATAAAAGAACAAGACCTTTGTTATTATGGAAGTGTGTGCTCTTAATCCTGATATAATAACAAGCGCATATATCTAGTATTTATTTCTTTGACTTATCAATGGGTGAGATTTAGCACGATAAATCAAGAGGCCCAATAAGTTGGGAAATGATATTATTTATAGTGTGTTATGTTGATTATAGAAGGAAATTGTGTCCTAGGAATCTAGGTTGATGATGTCCCCAAGAGGAGCTCATAAGGATTGCCATGTTAAACCTTGTAGGTTGACTTAGTCCGACATGACAATGAGGTTGAGTGGTACTACTCTTGGAGCTTGATATTAATTAAGTGAGTTCTTAGTAACTCATTTAATTAGTGGACATTCGATATCTTAAACACATGGAGATTAACACACTCATGATAATAAGGAGCCCATATAGTAATATGAGATTGGTGCGGTAGTTCAATAATAACTATTTAGTGGTATGAGTTATTATTGATGAACTCGAGTTGGGTGTTCGGGGCAAACACGGGAAGCTCAAGTTCATCGGGAGACCAAAATCAATCCCTCCTCTCGGTTCCTGTCGTAGCCTCTTATTTACAAAGTCTGATACCCACCTTCTTACCCATCCTAAGGTGGCCGGCCAAGCCAAGCTTGGAGCCCAAGCAAGGGCTGACCAAGATCAATCCTTGGATGGATCAAGTAGGTGGTCGGCCCTAACTTGGAGCCCAAGTTGGTGGCCGACCACAATAAAAGTAAAAGGGATTTTATTTTTAAAATCTTTCCTTAGTTTAAAAGAGAGTTTTAAAATTAAATCTTTCCTTTTATAGTTTCTACAAAAGATTAAGAGAAAGGTTTGATATCTTTCCTTATTTATAGTTAAAAGAAATATTTTAATTTTGGAGAAAACTTTCTTTTTTGTAATCATCCATATGTTTTAATAGAGAGATTTTAATTTATAAAAGTTTCCTTTTATAACCAACCATGAAGGGAATTTTTTAAAGAGAAATTTTTATTTTAAAAATTTCCGGAAATAAATTAGGAAGTTTTAATTTTTATTTAAAACTTTCATTGTTTGGAGGGCAATGAGGTGGTCGACCATTAGAGGTTTAATAACGAAATTTTAATTAAATTTTCCTTCTTAAATATTGGCAAGGAATATAAGGAAGTTTTATTTATAAAACTTTCCTTTATTTGCCAAGACCAAGGAATATAAAAGAGAGGGTAGAGGTGCCTCACCTCACAACACATGATCTAGTATTCCTCTCTTCTATTCCTTGGTGTGGCCGGCTCTCATCCTCTCCTCCTTTTCTTCTTCTTTGGCCGGCGACATCAACTCTCTAGGAGACTCTTGGTGGTCGGATTTTGCTTGGAGAAGAAGTAGAGAATGGAGACTTTGTTTCCTTGCATCCCTTGGAGCTTGGTTGGTGGCCGAAGACCTTCATCTCTAGGAGATTCTTGGTGGCCGAAAGTTGCAAGAAGAAGAAGGAGCCTTGGGTGGATTCTTGTCTCGGTAGATTGTCTCCCACACAACGCCCGAGATAAGAAGAGGAATACGATAGAAGATTGTGAGGTCTATTAGCTACATAAGGTATAACTAGTTATTAGTTTCCACATCATAACTAGTTCATCCTTTTGTTTAGATCTTGAAATACCAAACATAAGAGGCTAGTGATTCTAGGTTTCAAATTTGTGATTCAAATTTGTGTTTGTTTTGTTTTTTTTGATCTTGTGATTCGATTGTTCTTAATGGTTAAACCTAGCGTTACTATAAGGAGATTAAATATTGAATTTCTTTGAAAGGCTTTGTTGAGGCAGTGGTGGATGATCCCATACCCAAGAAGGCCATGTGCGTCATCATGTTTGACCTGGGAGCTGATCTCTGAAATAAATATTTAATTAAATTTGTAACATGGGTGAATTTGGATCGATAATGTTAAGCATCGTTTGCAATCCAAGTCTAAACCTCTAAGAACAGATAAGTTAAATTTGGAATCAATAATGTTAAGTTTTGTTTGTGATTCGAAGTTTAATTTCTAAAGAACACAATAGGTTGTTAGGAAAGGTTCAGGACTTGTACAAAATTTTTGTACAGGGGACCGATACGATATTTCGAGTAGCAACCAACAATTGGTATCAGAGCTAGGGTTTGCCTCTCTGTGTTTGGTTTTTAGTTTAATTATGCACATGTCATACATATTTTAGGCAGGGTAATAGTAGGATATGCTAACTCTGTAGTTGCAGGCTCCAACTATTATGGCTTAATGTGATTATGTGTGATTGGACCCTTGGACATGTCAAGGGCATTTTATATGTGTGCATGATTCTATGTACAAAATACAGCAGGAGTTGTATTAGCCCTAGGATTTTACTTTTTTGTTCGATCTAGACTTTATGTACATTCCCTTACGATCGATATATGTAAAATTATATTTTTGTCGCAGATCGTATCTTTGCAAGGCGTGGTACTATTGGTGGACCAGAGGCGCAGCAGAAAAGGAAGCTCGATGGACCCGATGGCATGAACCCTAGGGCTAAGTGCACACAAAGGACAGTAATGGAAGAAGCCATAATAGTTGGAAAATTAATTTCCATATTTATTTCTTTTATTTACTGTGATGTGTGTGTGCATGTGATGTGTGCTTGCATGATAAAATCCTCATCTTAAAAAACTAAGTCAGAGAGGGATTAGTAAATAAATTCCACGGTCCCCATTATTGGTTTGTAAGTGATGCAACAAACTTATGTGTTGGCTCTGAGTGCCTCCCTCCACAACGGATGAGTTTGTTTGTGGATCACTAGATCAAACTTCCTTTATGGATCGTTATTGGAAATTATTTAGGAGCGTGTGATCTTCTCCAACTGAAGGGGGCACAATCCATATTTAATGGACTAACTATCTAGTAATGGTATACACTTAGACACATTCAATAGTATCCTCCCCAACGGAGTCACTGCTATTGTTTTGTGTGACCAAAGGAAAACCAACTATTAATTTTATTTGTCATAAAGTTAGGATGATAAGATAATAAAATTAATGGGTAAAACCTCCTCTTACAAATGTTGATTTTATATACGTCCATACTAACGTGACATGCAAAATTCACGGTGTTGGTAAATTTAAATAGTATTATTTGAGGAATCAATATTATTCTAAATTTAGAGTCTTGACCAAAGTTTATTTTATGATTCTTAGGATGACTTTCAACCCACTGACCATTATATTGAAAGAGAACAAACTTACTTGTCCCAATTATATAGATTGGAAAAGAAACCTGGACATTGTTCTTACTGCTGAAGGCTATAAGTTTGTACTATTGGAGGTCTGCCCGAATGTGCCTAATAGCGATTCTAGTGAAGAGGAGATTGAGTATCATAGGAAATGGGTCAAGGCAGATGAAATGGCGCGGTGTTACATTTTGGCTTCGATGTCAAATGTGCTGCAACATCAACATCAGGACTTGCCAACTTCCAATGATATGATGAACAATCTCAAGGAACTCTTCGGACACCAGAATCGAGCTGCTAGACAAGAGGTAATGAGAAAATTGATGACAACCACTATGATAGAGGGTACACCTGTTAGGGATCATATCCTAAAGATGATGGCTTACTTGAACGAAATACAAATTCTTGGAGCTGAAATCGATGGGGAAACTCAGGTCGATATTATTATTCAAACGCTACCCAAAAGTTTTGAGTAGTTCTGCCTGAACTACAATATGAATAAAAGGATGTATTCATTGGCAGAACTACTAACAGAACTTCAAGCAGCAGAAGGGTTATTTCGTCATAACTCTCAAATTCACTTTGCTGAAAATGTTTCTACTTCTAAGTTGAAAGGCAAGAAGAAGAAAAACAAGCTGGGTCAGCAAAGAAGGTGAATAAACCTCTAGGTACTTGACTTAAAGAAGGAGTGAAGAAGCCGAAGGGCAAGTGCTTCATTTGCAAGCTATCAGGACATTGGAAGGCGGGCTATCCTCGTAGGAGAGAGAACAATAAAGGTATATCTTATTCCCTAGTAGTTGAAACATGTTTAGCGGTGTTATCTACTAGCACCTGGTGTGTAGATACAGGAGTCACTGATCATGTCTGCAATACATTGCAGGGTGCCAGGAAATCCGTCGACTATATAAAGGAGAGATAACCGTCTACATGGGAAATGCTACGAAAGTGGCGGCTGTTGCAGTGGGAGGCATCTATTTATCATTCAATAGGAATAGAAATTTGATTTTGAGAAATTATCTTTATGTACAAACTTTTAGAAATAATTTAATTTCAGTTTCTAAATTGTTTGTGGATGGATATTCTGTTTCTTTTGATGAGAAGGTAGTTATCAAGAAAAATAGGGTTATTATCTGTTCTGGTACATTAGTAGGCAATTTGTATACTCTAAATCCATTCTCTGACACAAAGCAAGAAATGGAAATTAATAACACATCTTCAAATTCTAATAAGAGAAAGGAACCTTCGGAAATGAACCAAACATATCTTTGGCATCTAAGACTTGGTCATATTAACTTAAGTAGGATTCAAAGGCTAACAGCCAATTGACTCTTGGGTTCATTAGTGTTGGAAAACTTTCCAACTTGTGAATCCTACTTGGAAGGAAAAATGACCAAGAGACCTTTTAAGGTCAAGGGGTATAGAGCCAAGGATGTGTTAGAACTGGTTCATGCTGATTTGTGTGGTCCTATGTCTATCTAAGCAAGATGTGGTTTTGAATATTTTGTCTTTTTTATAGATGATTATTCGAGATATGGATACATTTATTTGATGCGCCGCAAGTCTGAGTGCTTTGATAAATTCAAAGAGTATAGGGCTAATGTAGAGAAACATCATGGTAAAAATATCAAGACACTACGGTCTGATCATGGTGGCGAATACCTCTTTGGAGAGTTTAAGAATTACTTATCAGAGACCGGGATTCAATCTCAACTGTCTGTACCTGGTACACCCCAACAAAATGGTGTGGCAAAACGAAGGAATAGGACTCTTATGGAAATGGTTAGATCGATGATGAGTTATTCAGAATTACCAAATTCGTTTTGGAGATATGCTCTGGAAACAACAGTGTATATTCTGAATATGGTACCTTCTAAATCAGTACCCTCTACTCCCATGGAATTATGGAATGAGCGTAAGCCTAGTCTGAGTCATATTCGGATATGGGGTATTTCATTTAGAACACATGTGCTGAAGGGAGATACTGACAAGTTGGAATCACGTACAGAAGTTTGTCTGTTTGTGGGATATCCTAAGGGAATGAAAGGTAGTTTGTTTTATAATCTTAAAAATCAAAAGATCATTATTAGCACCAATGTTCGATTTTTAGAGGATGATTATGTAATGAACCATAAGCCCATGAGTGAAATTGTTCTAGAAGAAATTAGGGAGGACACATCTAGTCTAGTATCAACAGTACAAGATGAAATATCAAAAGAAACTGCAACACGTATCACAAATGATACACAAACATAGACAGTGCCTCTTTGTAGTGAGAGGGTTGTGAGGCAACTTGAAAGATTCATGTTTTTGGGAGAGTCTTTGGAATTGATCCCTGGTAAATAAGAACCTGATCCCCAGACATATGACGAAACACTCCAAGATAAAGATGTAGTATCTTGGCAAAGAGCGATGAACTCTGAAATTGAATCTATGTATTCTAACAAAGTCTGGGAGCCTGTAGAATCATCAAATAGTGTAAAAGCTATTGGATGTAAATGGATCTACAAAAGGAAAAGAGGGACAGACGGGAAGGTGGAAACCTTCAAAGCAAGGCTTGTTGCGAAGGGGTATACTCAGAAAGAGGGAATCAACTATGAGGATGTTGGTTGGTCCTAGGAAGATCGTACCGGTTCCACTGTACAAAAATTTTGTACAAGTGTCGAACCTTTCCTAAACAACCTATTGTATTCTTTAAAAATTAAATTAGAAATCACAAACGGAACTTAACATTATTGATTCCAAATTTAACTTATCTGTTCTTAATGGTTTAGATTTGGATCACAAGCGGAACTTAACACTATTGATCAAAATCCACCTACGTTATAAATTTAATTAAATATTAATTTCCAAAATTGGCTTCCAGGACTGCATGGCGAGGCACTAGTCCTTCTTGGGTATGGGATCATCCACCACCGCCTAGACAAAGCCTTTTAAGGAAAGCTAATATTTAATTTCCTTATATAACTCTAGGTTTAACCAAAAGGACAATCGAATCACAAACTTGAAAAACCAAAAAACACAACTTTGAAACAAATCCGAAACTCTAAAATTATATGCCTCTTGTGTTTGGAATTCTAACAAAGATGAACTAGTATGATGCAAAAAACAATTACTAGTTATACCTCTTCTTTGTATGCTAATGACCTCAAGATCTTCTGCCGTATTCCTCGCCTCGCCTTGGACGTCGTGGGGGTGACGCTCCTCCAAGATGAACACCACCCAAAGCCTTCTTCCTCCTTCTAGTATTCGGCCACCACCACCAACAAGGAACCAAAGAGAGCAAGGGGAAAGGGGAGGGAGAGAGGGCTGACCACAATGGAGATCACCAATAAGAGAATAAGAATTGATGTACATAAGGCCTCTTCTCTCCTTCTTTTATAATACTTGCCCAAGGCAAATAAGGAAAGATTTTTACAAAAATTAAAATCTTCCTCTTGTTTTTCCTTTTCCCTTTTTATTTTTCCTTTTCTTTCCTCTTGATTGATTCAATCATCAATCATGGATTGATTGGCCGGCCCCTTGCTTGGGCACCAAGCAAGGGTGGCCGGCCACATCATCAAGGAGAAAAATAATTTTTATAAAATTTTATAAAATAAGAAATTCTCTTATAAAATTTTACAAGCTCTCTTTCCTATTGTGGAAGTTAAAAAAAGGAATGTTTTAAAATTTAAAACCAATTTTAAAATTTAAAACTTCTCTTCTAAAATTTTCTTTTTTTCACATGGTTGCAGAAATAGAAAGTTTCAAATTTAAAACCTATCTTCCTTTTTTCTAAAAAACATGAGGATGGTTAAAAAGGAAAGTTTTCAAACTTTTCACTACAAGAAAAAAGCCTTACAACAACAGTTTTTCACCGTTGTCGTAGCCCCTTTCGGACTGTTGTTAAAGGCTGTGTTGTTAAAGGGGGTGCTCAAAGACAACAGTTTTTAACCGTTGTCTTTGAAGACAAAGACAACAGTTTTACAATGGTAAAAAACCGTTGTCTTTTTATTCAACGACAATAGTTGTTCACCGTTGTCTTTGAGCGTATTTCTTTAATAATATGCTCTTCAACAACAGTTTTGAACTGTCTACGACAACGGTTAAAAACCGTTGTCTTTTTAGCCAATGACAACGGTTAAAAACCGTTGTCTTTTTAGCCAATGACAACGGTTAAAAACCGTTGTCTTTTTAGCCATCAATGTTATTTAACATCAGTTTGACAATGATTTTTCACCGTTGTCTTTTAACGCCATTGACAACAGTTTCACATATTTAAACTGATGTCTTTGGGTACAATATACAACATTTTGACAATAAATAAAAAACTGAATCTTTTCCATCATTTTATAACCATTATTTTATTTAAATAATATATCTACAAAATATCATTGATCAAAAACCTACATTCCAAACAACATCATCCAGTGCAAATTTCATTAAAGTACCAAACATCATCATCCAAACATCATTAGTACCAAACATCAACATCCAAACATCACAAAAGTTTACAAAACTAAATAGTACCCATAACAATATATCACACATATATATGAAGTCCAAAATATCTTGTTTTGTTGGATCAAATCTTCTCTACCTGTGCATCTTCTAAACACCCTGTGCATCTTCTAAACACCATATCGAGAACTGCAGCCTTTTCTGCTTTCTCCTCCCTCCTAGCTTTTCTTTTCTTCTCCTTTCTAGGTATGGTCATTATCTTTTCCCTGAGGTAAATAGCATATGATTGCATGTTAAGTCATTTCCCAGGAGTAAATGGCATAAAGATGATGATGACAAAGACGATGTACACAATTGAATATGATAACAATACTTCTTTCTAGGCACAAACTAAAATTACTGCATACCTCAATTTCAGTTTAAGTTATCTACAAAATATCATTGATCAAGAATCTACAATCCAAACATCATTAAAGTACCAAACATCAACATCCAAACATCGAAGTTTACAAAACTAAATAGTACCCATAACAATATATCACACATATATATGCCAAAGTATCTTGTTTTGTTGGATCAAATCTTCTCTACTTGTGCATCTTCTAAACACCCTTTTACTTCATGTGAAAATAAAAATCATATGATTTTAATCCAATTCAACAACAACAAGTCTAGCTAGTCTCCAGTAATATAGAGCTTTAGAGTTTACAAAGTATATAACAAAAACTGGCTAACTAGGTTTGTTATTTTTTTCATTATTGTGATATACTCTAAATTAAAAGAAACATTAAAAATCTACTTGGCATACCATTTTAAGTAGTTGTCCCCACAATTCTATTTGCTGGCAGTCAGTACCTTATGGCGACCACTTGTTGCAATGAACTTTGTAAATAAAGCAATGTTTACTCCTAAGCAACATCGTGGATTACAATACATGACATTAAGTTATTGTAATATCAACACAAATTAGTATTAGATTGTTGACCTCACTTGCCATTAGGAATATATATAGACATGGTACTTTACTGCACCACATAGAAACATCAAAGGTTGACACAAAAAAAGATACACATAAGGTAAAAAATATGCCTGAAAGAAAATACAAGATTCTTACTGCACCAATATTTGCTAAAATCTAAATGAATTCATATATATATTATTTTTCCAGGCAATGAATAGAGGAACCAACACATAGATAAAGTATCAATTAATACTGAATGTTGTTGAAAGCCAAGTACATACCTCTCCTCTTCCAAGCACTGATGAATTGCATGAGCACAGCGAAGGCTTCCAGAATAAACCTAAATCATGAGTTCCAAAAAGAAGATATCATGTTTCTATACCTGTCATACATCATTTGTATAATTTCTTGTAGTATTAAAAGAAGTAATTAATAAACCAAACTTATCATGTGTGCTCCTTTAATCAATGGAAAATATTTTGAATTACAAAAACTTACTTGTATGAGCGAAGGCTTTGATTTCCCGACAATAGAAATGAACATTGGTCATATCACTCAGCATACCTAATTGCAATCATAAAAGTTGCTAATCAATTCTTCTACATACCTAATTGCAATCATATCACATGTAATTTTTATTCATCCAATAATCATTTGAGTCAAATTTACATATGCAATACTAATATAAAAGTATTGATTCCAAAACTAACTAAATACTAATAAAATGAACTCAAAACATTAAGTTTTAGAACAAACAAAGTCTTGTACAATAAAAACTCAACTAATTTAATATGAATAATCTTCAACCATCATATTATAAGCAAAATCCAAGTACTTGCCACCTACAAATACAATGCATTTACTTGTGTAAGTAAAATAAACAATGAAAATATAAATTAATAAAAATAATTTAAAAGATTGAATATCATACCAAATGAGAAATAGATGAAGTATCATTCCATATGCTCTAATAGTAGTTTTCTCTTATTGTCAACTGCAAATACATTTCATATTTGTTTAAAATTTTAATAACACAATAAAGATAAAAACTTAATAATATTTCACTACAAAATTAAAATCATACCAGATGAAAAGGCCAAACTATCATTCCTTCAAGTGCAACCTCCAGATGATAAGTCCAAGCTATCATATTAGCCTTTCTAGTCAAATGGTGGTAGAGGATTGACAAGTTCACAAAAATCCTTGAGATATATTTCTAGTCACGTGGTTGTCGAGTAGATTATGATCAATCCCAGTGAAAGTGTACCTAATTTTCATAGTATTCAATTTTCATTCTGCAACAACAGCAAGTGTTTTAGTAATCATTACCAAATTAAATGTTAATGGAATAGCGGTAGTAAAAGCTAATAAGGCATACAATCGGCAAAAAATTTATGCAACAATCTCTTTCCTAGTATATTTGAATGATACATTGAAAAAAAGTCTATGTTCGGATAGGTTGAAGGCTTCCCTTTTTTTCCTAAAATATTTAGTTTTATGTTAATAAGAATATTAGCAAATATAGAGCAAGGATTACAGTAGGTTAAAATTTTTAAACTACATAGAAAATACATAAGGCAAACAATTCCGTGTTTAGCTGTTAATATAAATGTTAGTATCACAATATGGTAAGCACATTGATAGATTGAAAGAACTATGTATGCAAGTCATTGTTGGTAGTTGTTGCCTCAAAAATGCTATATTTAGTTTTCCATTTTATCAAAATGATTTTCTTTAGTAAAACAATGCAAACATGCCCCTTCTCGAGCAAACTAACTGTTAAAAAGATGAATACTTTAAGATGGAAGATATTTAGCACCAAAAAGGAAAACATGTAGTAAAAAGACTCAGTTTCCATTTCAAAGACTAGGCTGAAGATAAAACATAGTGGTCAATTATTTTTTAATTGAAGATCAAGCAAGGAAAATAGTAAGATCATTAAATTAATTTGTAACGCCCAAAAATTCTCAAACTTGCATTAGAATTATTCTATGATTTTTCTGGAATTTTTAGATATTTTTCCGGAATTTTCCGAGTAGTGGAAGTAGCAAAAATAATTAGAAGAATAAAAAGGCTTAAGCGGGAATCGAACCCGGGGCCTCTCGGGTCCGCTAAACCTTTAGTTAGCCTTAGTAACCGGTGAACCCAGCAGGCCCGTGCTGAAAGAGAAGGGAAACATTTATATTTATATTTGAGTTGGGCCAAGTTACCCACTTAATATAAATTAAAAACTTAAGTTGGTTTGGGTTATTTTTATTTGGTTCGGCAACTCCTCCCTCTCCAAACCCTCACCGACGCCAACTCCTTCTTCCTCTCTTTCTCTCGGTGCCAACACCCAAACAACCTAGGGTTCTCTCCCTAGGACCTTAAGAGCACTCTCCGGCGACGACTTCGGCACGAGGACGCACTCCTTCGCGAGAGGAACGCATAGACGCGAGAAGTTTGTCGAAGGAGTCATCTCCACCGAAATTTCAGCGATTAGAATCGTAAGAAACTTCATATACGAGGTAAGAAACCCCTCACCTGCAGTATAAGTAGCTCTCGCGTGTTTTCTTTATGCATTAGATTAGTTTTATTGAATTTTGTCAGCATATAGTATGTATTTTAACTCTTCTCACAGATTTAGGGATTAGTGAGCATCTCTAGATGGGCCGAGCACGTGTATCCTCTGTCGATAGGGGTTTAGATGCTGCTGGGTGCCTAGAGGTGGTCTCCCTGATCGAGAGGAGAGTTAGAGAGCGCCAAATGCTCGATAAAATGCCTAGCACAGCCTTATGATACAGTGGGCATTTAGTTAAATGCCATAGAACATGTTAATTAGCATGATCAGTTTATTTCATCTTTTATGAGACTAGATGTCCAAATGGGTGGGCTCCCACAGTCGCCTCTAGGTTCAGACAACCTAGTTCTAGGTTCAGATAACCTAGATTCAGCAAAATAGTATTAGCTATTTCAGTATTTTACTTTTCAGTGGCACTGTACTGGATTAGATATCCATTGGGTTGGGCTCCCATAGTCGTCCCTAGGTTTAGCTAACCTAGTAAACCCTACTAGATTCGGAACTTGCAATCCCGGGTCTAGTTAGGGATGCGCGTATAACAAGTACAGTTGCCAGGCCCCATCAGCAGCATGTTTAGTGTTTTCACTTACTATATGTATATGGTTTTCAACCTTTCACAAATTAGTTCATGAATTCAGTACAGTCCTAGCAGTAGCTCAGTATTAGCTTAGCTCAGTTTTTAGTATCAGCTTAGTTCTTCATTGATACCATGTGATTGATATCATGTTCAGCTTTAGATATGCCATGATTGTATGCTTATATGCCATGCCATGTTTAGTTTATTCAGTATACCTAGCATATCCTTTCAAACAGCATGATTTAAAATCATATTTGCATCGTATGCATGTTTTAGTGAGGTAGATGGTTTCTTACTAAGCTTTTTAGCTTACAGATACTATTTTCCTTATACTGCAGATACAGGTAAAAGGAAAATGGACTAGCAGTGGAGGCTGGAGGTCAATGCAGATCAAGATGTGTGTGGAAGGAACTGGAATAAAGATCCTAGGGATCTAGTTTTATTTTATTATGCATTAGAACATGTTCAGTATGCATTAGTACTTATAGCAAGCGTTATCTTATGTTTCTGTTAGTTAGCAAGAGAATAGTTTAAAACCTTGTTAGTTTTGGTTTCCATATGTTTACATGCCATGAATTAGTATTCTATGCCTTAATCATGTTTAGTATGTTAGCCATTACCTAGTAGAATGTTTCTCTTAGTTTTTATAGTGTTGTGTAATGACTTTGGCACGCATCAGTGCTGATATCAGGGGCCTGATACGAAATCGGTCGGTAGACCGATCAGGGAGTCTCTGATCGTTCGGTAGACCGATCAGGGACCTGGTTTCTGCGAACAGAAGCTTTCTGTTCGTTCCCTGATCGATCCGTGGATTGATCAGGAGCTGGGTCGCGAAAAAAATGGCTCACTGATCGGTCAGCAGACCGATCAGTAAGCCACTGATCAGTCTCATTGACCGATCAGGGACCAGCTGGATCGGTCGGCAGACCGATCCAGCAGCGTACAGGATTGCAGTGTAGTTTATGGATCGGTCGGTGGAACGATCCGGAGTTTCCTACCGTGCCAGTATCAGTAGATCGGTCTGTGGATTGATTCGAAGTTTATTATCAGTTGTAAACACCTCCCCTAGCATGTGTACAACTCCTAGGTACACCCAGAACACTAAGTTAAACTTTACAGCATTTAGTTCAGTAAAATTTTAAATTAGCCAGTTTTCATTCCGCATTAATAGTCCAGCCCAGCATAATGTAGCGATCGGCTTCGCAGCCTAGCTAGTAGGAGGCGGGTCGTTACAGAGTGGTATCAGAGCAGTGTTCCATACTTCCTACACACACATCAGCATTGTACCTGCAGCTTCCAAGTAAGAATACCTCTACTTTATTTATGCTCCTTGTTTTGTTATTACAGTTCATGTTTATATGCCTACTGCTTGTTAGTATGTGATAGTTTTTAAACATGATATCAGTAGTTATATAACTGTGATTACATTAGTTATGTTATGTTCTCTACGTCTTTAGAAATGGCACGAGGACGCCCAGCTAGAAGGGCACTAGCTACTGAGCCCCAGCAAGAGGCAGGCAGTTCAGCATTAGTGGATCAGTTACAGCAGAAGATAGCTGCACAGCAACAGGAAATAGACACCTTAAAAGATAATCAGCAGAGTACCCCCACAGTCACCCCGGAACCGAATTTGACGACTACAGAAGTCTTAGAGGTTCAACCAGATCAGCAGCGGAGCCAAGAAAGGAAGCCTATCTGATCCAGTGGCAGCGGGTCAAGCCAGAGAACTTCTCAGGCACTAGTGAACCATGGGATGCACAAGCCTGGTTCAAAACACTGGAGAGCATGATGGAGCTTCTGGACTGGCCAGAACACGAGAAGGTGAAGTGTGCCTCCTTCTGCCTGACAGGAGACGCACGCATGTGGTGGGAAAGGATCAGAACGAAGCGCCGAGTGAACCAGATGTCATGGGATGACTTCGAGAAAGAATTCTTCGAGGAGTTCTTTCACATACGGGTTACAAACCGCCACTACGACGAGTTCACTGAGTTTCGTCAGGGCAACCTTTCAGTTGAGGAAGCCGTGAAGAAATTCAACAGGTTGGCTCGTCTATGCCCAGAGCTGGTCAGCACAGAGAAGGAATGAATCCGGTTGATGCTCAAGATGCTGAGGCCAGAGATAGCAGTGAACGTGGCTGGTGGCATACATAGGCCACAAACCACAGAGGAGTTGGTGAGTAGTGTCTTGACCACAGAGCATTACCAGAACAGCATAAAGCAGCAGAAGCAAGTCTCCTCAGAGTCCAAAGGCCAAGGAAACTCTCACACTCAAAAACAGCAAGGCCACAGCTCTAACTGTAAAGGGAACTCCAACAGCAAGCGCAAATCAGGGAGTGACCCAAAAGGAGGACCATCTAGCAAGCGACCCAGTTATCCAAATGTGTGCCACTTGTGGAAAATTCCACCCAGGGGTTTGTCGCAAGGGCACACGAGGATGCTTTGAATGTGGACAAGAAGGGTACATGGCCAAGCAGTGCCCGAACAAGACCGGTCTTCCTCAGCCACAGCAGATTCAGTATGCAGGCCAGCCAGCTCAGTTATATCAGATGTAGGCCGCTCTAGAAGGTCCACTTATCAGCCAGGGCAGATTAGAAGCCCCTCCAGCTATGGTGAATGCGAGGATCTACTCACTCACCAGAGAGGACGTAGCCAATGCCTCGACAGTTGTCACAGGTCATATTAGCATTTTACAGTATAGTGCTACTATTCTATTTGATACTGGGGCAACCCATTCATATATAGCAAGGATGTTCTCCGAAAAATTAGAAATACCCTCAGAGGTACTCAGTGGTCAGTTTTTGACGGCACTACCTTCAGGAGAGATCATGGCATCCACGCACTGGCTCAGAGCAGTGCCGGTCATCATAGTAGACAGAGAGCTCTTTTGTGATCTGATAGTGCTAGAAATGACCGACTATGACGTTATCTTTGGAATGGACTTTCTGATCAGATACGGTGCTACCATAGAGTGCCGTAAACAGAAAGTCATCTTCCAACCTGAAGCGGCAATGCAATTTGAATCCAGCGGAGAACCAAAGAGAAAGGCCAAGAAGTTTCTCTCCGCTATGAAAGCACAGAAGCTACTGGATTCAGGATGTACAGGATTCCTAGCACACGTAGTCAACGCCAGCCAGGACAAGAACCAACAGCTAGCAGAGGTTCGAGTCGTATGTGACTACCCAGCAGTCTTCCCTGAAGAGTTTAGCACCAGACAGGGAGATTGACTTTGAGATAGAGCTCATTCCCGGTACAAATCCTATCTCCAAAGCGCCTTATCGCATGACTCCAGTAGAACTGAAGGAACTTCAGGAGCAACTACAGGAGCTGCTTGACAAGGGTTTCATACGCCCGAGTCATTCACCATGGGGAGCGCCTGTATTGTTCGTGAAGAAGAAGGATGGAAGCATGCGACTGTGCATAGACTACAGATCACTGAACCAAGTCACGATCAAGAACAAGTATCCCCTTCCCAGAATCGATGACCTGTTCGACCAGCTGAAGGGAGCAGCAGTGTTCTCTAAGATAGATCTTAGATCAGGTTATCATCAGGTGAAGGTTAAAGAAGGGGATATACCCAAGACAGCATTCAGAACCAGATACGGACACTACGAGTTCGTAGTCATGCACTTTGGCGTGACCAATGCTCCAACTACATTCATGGATCTCATGAACAGAGTATTCAGGGAGTATTTAGATAATTTTGTTATTATGTTTATCAATGACATTCTTATCTACTCAGGAACTCAGGAAGAACACTCAGAGCACCTGAAACTAGTATTGCAGACCCTTCAGCAAAACCAGATATACGCCAAGTTCACGAAATGTGAATTTTGGCTAGATCAGGTGTCCTTCCTGGGTCACATCCTCTCAAAGGATGGTATTATGGTAGATCCCAGCAAGATAGAAGCAGTAAGTAACTGGAAGAGACCTAAGAACGCCAGCGAAATCAGGAGCTTTCTGGGATTAGCAGGATATTACAGAAAGTTTGTAGAGGACTTCTCCAGGATAGCCTCCCCACTGACAGCTCTTACCAGAAAGAACAGGAAAATTCAGTGGACAGAGGACTGTGAGAACAGCTTCAGCGAGCTAAAAAGGAGATTGCCCAGTGCTCCTATTTTGGCTCTACCAGACAACACCAGTAGCTTTGACATCTATACTGATGCCTCTAAGTTGGGACTAGGAGCAGTACTGATGCAAAACGGCAAGGTGATCGCCTATGCCTCCAGACAACTCAAAGATTACGAAAAGAATTACCCTACTCATGACCTTGAGCTTGCAGCAGTAGTGTTCGCTCTCAAAATTTGGAGACATTACTTATATGGAGCTCAGTGCAGAGTGTATACAGATCATCAGAGTCTGAAGTACTTCTTCACTCAGAAGGATCTGAGCATGCGATAGCGCAGATGGCTTGAGCTGGTCAAAGACTATGATATAGACATCCTCTACCATCCAGGGAAGGCAATAAGGTAGCCGACGCACTTAGCAGAAAATCCAGTGCTACCTTATTATCTCTTACAGCCATGTCACCGGCCCTACAGAAGGAGATCGTGGATTTCGGTCTTGAACTCATCGTTGGACAGCTCTCTACTATGACCTTAGAGTCTACCTTGCTTGGTGATATTCAGTCAGCTTAGGAGCAGGACCCTGAAATTCAGAAAATCAAGCAAGGGCTAGCAGAATCAGAAAGTAGAGAATTCAGAGTGTCCGATAGCGGGGTGTTGTATTTTAGTGACAGACTCTGTGTTCCAGATCAGGAGGAGCTACGGAGACAGATTTTAGATGAGGCTCACAAGACTCCCTATGCGATGCATCCAGGTTCCACCAAAATGTATCAAGACCTGAAGAACCATTTTTGGTGGCCCGGGATGAAGCGAGACATCGCCAGATATGTTAGCATCTGCCTCACCTGTCAGAGGGTCAAGGCAGAACATCAGCGACCCGGAGGAGTTCTGTAGCCTATACAGATTCCAGAATGGAAGTGGGAGGATATCTCTATGGATTTCATAGTGGGACTGCCCAGAACCACGAATGGTTTTGACGCCATCTGGGTAATAGTCGACAGGTTGACTAAATCAGCTCACTTCTTAGCTATCAAGATATCCTACTCCATGAAGAAGCTAGCTCAGTTGTATCTTCAGGAGATCGTCAGACTTCATGGAGTTCCATGAACCATTATTTCAGACAGAGACAGCAGATTTATATCACACTTCTGGGAGTGTGTACAGTCAGCACTGGGCACCAAATTGAAATTCAGCATAGCCTTCCATCCTCAGACAGATGGTCAGACGGAGCGAGTAAATCAGGTACTCGAAGATATGCTCCGAGCGTGTGCCCTAGACTTCAAGGGAAGTTGGTGCAAATATCTGAGCTTAGCAGAATTTTCATACAACAACAGCTATCAAGCCACTATTGGCATGGCACCTTACGAGGCTCTCTATGGGTGGAGGTGTAGGTCTCCAATCTGCTGGTATGAGAGTGGTGAACAGAAAGAACTAGAACTTCAGACAGATCTAGTAGCAGATACCACAGCAGCTATACAGCAGATCCGCCAGAGGATAGAGACAGCTCAGAGCCGCCAGAAAAGCTATGCTGATACACGGCGCAGACCCTTAGAGTTTTCAGTCGGGGATACAGTATTCCTCAGAGTAGCTCCCATGAAGGGAGTGATGCGTTTTGGGAAGAAGGGCAAGCTTAGTCCCAGATATGTGGGACCATACCTTATCAGCAGAAGAGTGGGCAAGGTAGCATATGAGCTAGAGCTACCCCAGGAAATGTCAGCTGTCCACAACATATTTCATGTCTCTATGCTGAAGAAGCATACCCCAGATGCCACCCAGGTGATTGAGCCCCAGTCGGTAAAGATCCGCGAAGACCTCAACTATGATAGTCGGCCTATTCAGATAATAGACCGAGCAGTTAAGAAATTGCGGAACAAGGAACTACCATTAGTCAAAGTCATTTGGCACAGTCACACAGCAGAAGAGGCAACTTGGGAGACAGAAGTACCCAGAATTGTTCTAAGTTCGAGGACGAACTTTTTATAAGGTATGGGGGATTGTAACGCCCGAAAATTCTCAAACATGCATTAGAATTATTCTATGATTTTTCTGGAATTTTTAGTTATTTTTCCAGAATTTTCCGAGTAGCAGAAGTAGCAAAAATAATTAGAAGAATAAAAAGGCTTAAGCGGGAATCGAACCCGGGGCCTCTCGGGTCCGCTAAACCTTTAGTTAGCCTTAGTAACCGGTGAACCCAGCAGGGCCGTGCTGAAAGAGAAGAGAAACATTTATATTTATATTTGAGTTGGGCCTAGTTACCCACTTAATATAAATTAAAAACTTAAGTTGGTTTGGGTTATTTTTATTTGGTTCGGCAACTCCTCCCTCTCCAAACCCTCACCGACGCCAACTCCTTCTTCCTCTCTTTCTCTCAGCGCCAACACCCAAACAACCCTAGGGTTCTCTCCCTAGGACCCTAAGAGCACTCTCCGGCGACGACTTCGGCACGAGGACGCACTCCTTCGCGAGAGGAACGCATAGACGCGAGATGTTTGTCGAAGGAGTCATCTCCACCGGAATTTCAACGATTAGAATCGTAAGAAACTTCATATACGAGGTAAGAAACCCCTCACCTGCAGTATAAGTAGCTCTCGCGTGTTTTCTTTATGCATTAGATTAGTTTTATTGAATTTTGTCAGCATATAGTGTGTATTTTAACTCTTCTCACAGATTTAGGGATTAGTGAGCATCTCTAGATGGGCCGAGCACGTGTATCCTCTGTAGATAGGGGTTTAGACGCTGCTGGGTGCCTAGAGGGGGTCTCCCTGATCGAGAGGAGAGTTAGGGAGCGCCAAATGCTCGACAAAATGCCTAGCACAACCTTATGATACAGTGGGCATTTAGTTAAATGCCATAGAACATGTTAATTAGCATGATCAGTTTATTTCAGCTTTTATGAGACTAGATGTCCAAATGGGTGGGCTCCCACAGTCGCCTCTAGGTTCAGACAACCTAGTTCTAGGTTCAGATAACCTAGATTCAGCAAAATAGTATTAGCTATTTCAGTATTTTACTTTTCAGTGGCACTGTACTGGATTAGATATCCATTGGGTTGGGCTCCCATAGTCGTCCCTAGGTTTAGCTAACCTAGTAAACCCTACTAGATTCGGAACTTGCAATCCCTGGTCTAGTTAGGGATGCGCACGTACAGTTGTCAGGGCCCATCAGCAGCATGTTTAGTATTTTCACTTACTATATGTATATGGTTTTCAACCTTTCACAAATTAGTTCGTGAATTCAGTACAGTCCTAGCAGTAGCTCAGTATTAGCTTAGCTTAGTTTTTAGTATCAGCTTAGTTCTTCATTGATACCATGTGATTGATATCATGTTCAGCTTTAGATATGCCATGATTGTATGCTTATATGCCATGCAATGTTTAGTTTATTCAGTATACTTAGCATATCCTTTCAAACAGCATGATTTAAAATCATATTTGCATCGTATGCATGTTTTAGTGAGGTAGATGGTTTCTTACTAAGCTTTTTAGCTTACAGATACTATTTTCCTTATACTGCATATACAGGTAAAAGGAAAATGGACTAGCAGTGGAGGCTGGAGGTCAATGCAGATCAAGATGTGTGTGGAAGGAACTGGAATAAAGATCCTAGGGATCTAGTTTTATTTTATTATGCATTAGAACGTGTTCAGTATGCATTAGTACTTATAGCAAGCGTTATCTTATGTTTCTGTTAGTTAGCAAGAGAACAGTTTAAAACCTTGTTAGTTTTGGTTTCCATATGTTTACATGCCATGAATTAGTATTCTATGCCTTAATCATGTTTAGTATGTTAGCCATTACCTAGTAGAATGTTTCTCGTAGTTTTTATAGTGTTGTGTAATGACTTTGGGACGCATCAGTGCTGATATCAGGGGCCTGATACGAAATCAGAAACCCCTGATCGGTCGGTAGACCGATCAGGGAGTCTCTGATCGGTCAACAGACCGATCAGGGAGTCTCTGATCGGTCGGTAGACCGATCAGGGACCTGGGTTCTGCGAACAGAAGCTTCTGTTCATTCCCTGATCGATCCATGGATCGATCAGGAGCTGGGTCGCAAAAAAAATGGCTCACTAATCGGTCAGCAGACCGATCAGTAAGCCACTGATCGGTCTCATTGACCGATCAGGGACCAGCTGGATCGGTCGGCAGACCGATCCAGCAGCGCACAGGATTGCAGTGTAGTTTATGGATCGGTCGGTTGAACGATCCGGAGTTTCCTACCGTGCCAGTATCAGTAGATCGGTCTGTGGATTGATCTGAAGTTTATTATCAGTTGTAAACACCTCCCCTAGCATGTGTACGACTCCTAGGTACACCCAGAACACTAAGTTAAACTTTACAGCATTTAGTTCAGTAAAATTTTAAATTAGCCAGTTTTCATTTCGCATTAATAGTCCAGCACAGCATAACTGTAGCGATCGGCTTCGCAGCCTAGCTAGTAGGAGGCGGGTCGTTACATAATTATAAATTATTACCTCATACTTAACTCGTTCTGATAATGGTACTTCACTAACTTAAACAATATACATGCAAATACAAGAAAAGATAAAGAGGAAGAGAAGATAGATAAAATCCTAAAAATCTCAGTTTGTAGTAAATGCATTCTATGCGTGCCCAAATACTCTTGCAGCAAAAAGGATCATATTACATCATTGCATTAAACTGACACAAATATTTGAGCATCTTTGTGCAAATCCATAATATTTCAAAGATGCAAAAATGAAAGGAAATTTAGAACAAAATTTTTACATCAAAATTAAATTAGCAAATCTATATGTCATCATCTTCTTGAATAGAGAGAAAAAAATATAAACTGTGTGATAATACAATAAAAGTGATGACAAAACTAAATGGTATCAAACCAATTCATATATATGACATGTTGTATAATAGTCAATGTTTCTCATAGAATATGTTAACTCAAAATGAAGTTATAGTCATCTGACAATAATTTCTTTAGTAAAACAACAAATGTAATTTTGCAAATGATACCACTAGAAAGTTGGTAACTTACAAGATTCTGCTTCAATGCATTTTCCCTTCCTCCACGCATCAAGTTCAAACTTCTCCTTGATCAAGGGGTGTGAGAAATTCATATATTGTGCATAACGGTGAAAAGACCCAAAGCATATCTCAACTGCTTCATTCACTTTCCCATCCATATCAATTTTCCACAATGCTGTGAGATCCCGCTGCACCACAATATCATCATCCAAGAATAGAATTTTGTGCAATTTTATGTACATCTCAAGCAAGTAAAAACTTAAATGGTTCAGGCGAAAAAAGGAGACACTGAGGAGAAGGGAGAGGTTGCGAACTAACTCAGAGAAGACCCGCATCTGCTTTGAGCACTCTAGATTGAGACGACGCGCGTATGAGATGTAGGCAGAGGCAACGACGGCGTGGTCTCCACCTACTTCAGTATCAGCTCCGCTCGCGTGTTTAAGAGGTTTGATCGGAGGGTCAACATCGATCTACATGAAAAATAGAGGCTAGGTTAGTACAGATCAGAAGCCGAAGATGACGAATTCTACTCAATATTGGCCACCACCGGTCCTGTGGTGGTGGAAGGGAGGAGGATAAAGAATGCCATAGGAAAGATGCCAATGATGAGGAGGAAGAAGTGCCACATCGTAGAATTACGCTTGGATCTTCAATTAGAGATCACCATTTTGGCTAGGGTTTGAGGATCAACTTGCGGAGAGAAATAAAACCAGTGAGAGAGAAGAAGAGATCCTCCCTAGTCTCTACAGAGAGGGAAGAAGAGATCCTCCCTGTTCGCGGCTCCCTGCTCGCGGCGGAGAGGGAAGAAGCTGCGAAGAGAAAAGGTAGGGATTTGAAGAGAAAAGGAACGACGGCAAGGAAAGAGGAGTCTAGGTCAGTGAAAATAAATAGGTTGGTTTAAATTGTAATGACATTTATAAATTTTGTCAGGTGATCTAATAAGATAATTTTTTTATAAATAATCTGTTTTTACTAAGTGTCATTAAAAAATATTTATATTGACATTTAAAATTAACTGTCACTAAGAAAATATCATAATAGGCCTTATTTCTAGTAGTGGTTGAATGACTTAGATCTGAATGAAGGAGGAAGATTTCGTTTGATCTGGATCAACGACTCATATTAATTCTGCTTGATCTCCATCATTTGACCTCCAAATAAAGTCAAATTTGGAGGAGGAGCATCTTCCATGGAGGAGGCGCGAAGGAGGAGTCGGAGATAGGTTTTTGTTCGTTTGAAGAGTCACAGAGAAGTGGGTTTTAGGTTTTTTTCATGAAGTTAAAAAAACTGTTGTGTTTTTAGGATTCAACAACATTCAATAGACAACAGTTTAATAAAACTGTTGTATATTATCACATAAGCAACAATAAAAGACAATAGTTTTTTAAAACCGTTGTCTTTGACACACATTAGACAACAGTGTTTTGAAAAACTGTTGTTATTTAAAAAACATTATGGTGAACAACAACAGTTTTCAATAAAACTGTTGTTAAATGGAAAAAAGACAACAATTTCTTGAAAAACTGTTGTCTATTAGGTGTGGTTAAATCCATAAATTCTTGTAGTGTTTAAACTTTCTTTTAAACCATGTGACCTAATTCAAACAAAGAAAGTTTTTAATTTTAAATTTTTTTTTTTTTAAACTTGTAGATTTCTACAAAGAGAAGATTTAAAAAATTTAAAATACCCCTCCTATTTGAATTTATTGTGGTCGGCCCCTACTTGCTTGGTCACCAAGCAAAAGGGAGGCCCTCTTAAGAAGATGGTGGCCAGCCCTTGGCTTGGTCACCAAGCCTTGGGCCGACCCCCCTCTTGGACACTAAGATGGACTTTTATTTGGATGGACTTGTTGAGGCTTAATGAGGCTACGACAGGGCCTAGACGAGAAATTGGTTTTGGCTTTCCGATGAGCTTGAGTATCCCGTGTTCACCCCGGATACACAACTCAAGTTCATCAATAATAACTCATTCCACTAGAGAGTTATTATTACACTACCGCACCAATCCCAAATTACATTATGGGCTCCTTCTTATCATGAATGTGTTAGTCTCCCTGTGTTTAAGATATCGAATGTCCATTAATTTAATGAGTTACTGACAACTCATTTAATTAATATCTATCTCCGAGAGTAGTACCACTCAACTTCATCGTCATGTCGGACTAAGTCCACCTGCAGGGTTTAACATGACAATCCTTATGAGCTCCTCTTGGGGGTATTCTCAACCTAGATAACTAGGACACAGATTCCATTATAATCAACAACACACACTATAAGTAATATCATTTCCCAACTTATCGGGCCTATTGATTTTGTCACGCCCTGGGGAAGTACCTCCCGAAAAATTTCGGCAACACCTCCCCTGTACTGGTGACAATCTGAAACTCTCATGCATGTAAAATACGTCAGCCACATGCGGCTGGGATATATATGTATAAAAATAACCACAACCACGCAGTTGAATATGTAGCCCACACGGCTATAACAAAAGAACGGCGGAAAACGAATATGAAACCCACAAAATCGAAAGTCCACAAAACACACCACAGGTATAAGTTCACAATACACGTATCAAGACATAGTATGATATAACAACACCAAATCCATGAAACATAAAATGCTAATAGTAAAAGACTAAAAATCGATAAGAATCCTCGGATGTAATGCGGGAAGTGGGACCGGCTGGCAGCATACCCCAAGTAACTCCATGTCATCTACCTACTACCTGAAAATATAACAGTATAGACGGGGTGGTGAGTACAAAGAACTCAGCAGGTAAGAACAGAATAAAGCATGGTAGGTACAACCACATAAGGATCAAGGGATACAGTCTCCATAATAAGAATAGAATCATGCTATCAAAACATAACACAACTAGCCATATCTAATACAAGGACTATATATAAAGATACCTGACACAGTAGATGCACATGCTCGACTAGAATCAATACCATGATACCAAAATCAGGGAACTCACCGGACTAACAACAGATCTACTCGAGACACCTGTGCAAATATAGATACGGCTGTATATACATGTAAAATATCTGACATGTATGCAGTATGACACCCAAATGCAACATACATAGCGCAAACAAATGCAACAGCACACAATCACATGCAACTAATATCTTCTAGGCATGTATGCAAAAATATCTCCCCAGATGCACCGTGCATCATATGCAAAAGTGCATGCATGCTCCAAGGTCACCCCCGCCACCTCTCTAGACACCACGACCCCTGTATGGCCTAGAGGCTTGGGTCCGTGACAAATCATAATAGCCTCCAGTACATGCACCGCTATAGGCGGCCGAAGCGGACGGTCAGCTAAGTAGTTATATAACTACACAGCTAAGGGTCCCTAACCACTCACAACTCAAGCCCTCTGACTACTGTACCCTCAAGACCCACTACTCCAGAGTGGTCGAGGCTGACAGAGTATAATCACCGAACGGCTGAGCAAGCGCGACAGGACTTGCTCCACTCCTAGCTACCACTCTCCAACAGTGGCCGAATGGGCAGCTATAAACAACTGACGACCCCCTCAGCACAAGGGAGGCATTAGTCATCAGTATGCAATGAATGATGACATGATGTGAATAGTCACAATATAGATACCATCATCCATCGTGTAACTCAAAAACCCCCAATAACCACCACAAACGTATATACATACTCCAACACACAACATGGTCAACAACCTACACAACCCCAATACCACATACCCGTCACATGTCCACTCAACATCAATATGCATGGTAAATATGCTAATCACACCAACCAGATAACTTTATAACACCAACTCTACATATGCACATGCACAGAGTTCCGATATCAAAGGTGACACTGTATCGAGGTAAACTAGATCATATCAAAGCTCAAGTAGAAAGAGACAAGCAGGAATAAAATAAATATACAGATTTAAGGTAATGCTACCTAAGCATCCGAAAATAACCATGCTTTATAGTTCAAAGAACTAAATAGAAGATAAGGAAGAAATACCCACCTAGATATATCCCGAAATCAACAGAACCACCACGTCACGCAACTCGTCCAGATCAAGGTCCTGTGTCACATATACAGTTTATGTAATATACATTTACATATACTACACATAAATGAATCACCTAAAAATAAATAGTCAATTCTAGAGTAATAGCTAACCATGATTACTACTCCTTCCCATTATCATCCAATAAGAAACTAACATCAACATCATGATCTTGACTTCAGATTTAGGTTAATCTAGATTTACCACCTTTAATTTCCCAACATAGTAACACTTACCACTGTTAACCAATCCCGATCAACAACCTACAGCATTCTTAGCAAAATAGTATGCTCAACATCTTCAACAACTGAACCGAACAACTCACAACTTTTGTTGATTCCAACATTGATCTAAATCAAGGAATACACAAAAATCCACTAGATAACACCCACTGTAACCATAGACCGATCAAGAGAACAGAACAGTGAGAATTCACTAAAAATCTGTGAACAACACAATAACCAACCGATATCCTTACCTCTGCTTCTTCTATCACCGTAGATGATCACAACTCCAGTGGAGGAATCAATCCAATCAAGCTGTGGTGGCCGGAATCACCACACAACCTCTGTTCTCAGAAACAAAACCACTCGAATCAATACCAGAAGAAGGATCGGAACCCAAATATAAGACAGAAACCTATCCCTTACCTCCAATATCCCGATTAGGGCTCGGTCTTGTTCTTGCTAATGAACAGAGAAGAGATCGGAAACCCTAATTCACAACCAAAACCTACCCGAATCAAAATCAGAAATAAGATCAGAGGATCGATTTCAAGACCAAAACCAAAATGCTTACCTCCAAGAATCACGGCTAGGGCATGATCGGTGCTTGCCGACGAACAGGGGAAGGAGACAGTGGTCGTTATCTCACCAATTCGTCGACGCCTGCCAGATCTAATGCCGATACCCTCGATTCCCTTCCAACAGCCGGCGAAATCCACAGATCAAGGATCCGTCGCCGCTGTTCGTCGAGATCAGAGAAGGGAGAAAAGGATCGGAAAGAAGCAGACTATCCCCTCCCTCTCAACGCTCCAAGATCGCTCCTCACCGGCGCCACCGAGATATGACGAAGAGAGTCACCAATCGTCGAGGGCGTCGTCTGCTTTGGGTGTTCGCGAGAGAGAGAGAGAGAGAGAGGAGAAGGAAGAGAGGGGCTCAAGTCGGGTTCTAGGGTTCGGGTGAGAATCGGACTCTATTAATAAAATTCACTTGGGTTAAGGGAATTAAACCCTAGATAACTCCTCAATCAAACCCAATAATACATATCAATTTACACCGGTTTCTTCCCGCTCGATATGCTCATCCCCTTAAACGGCTCATACGAGCTCCCTTTAATCCCGGAAAAATTTCTAAAAATTTCCTAAAAATTTCGTAAGGTTATTTCTTGATAACCCCATAATAAAATCACATATCTTACATTCTCCCCCACTAATAAAAATTTGGTCCCCAAATTTACCACTATCTCCTAGGAGCAAGAAGTAGTAGATAAACTAGTTCTAATTACTGAAATATACTTTACTCACCTTCAGTAAACAGGTGTGGGTAACTAGCTTGCATCTTATCTTCCAATTCCCAAGTGGCTTCTTCATCTGTGTGGTTCCGCCATCCGACCTTAACCAGTCGAATTACCTTGTTCCGCAACCGACGCTCTTTGCGGTCCAAAATCTGAACTGGAATCTCCTCATAAGATATATCTGGCTGAAGTACAACTGATACACCTGTGAGAATATGTGAAGGGTGCGGTACGTATTTCCTCATCATAGATATATAGAAAACATCGTGCACCCCGGAAAGTGATGGAGGTAGCGTTAACCGATACGCTACCTCACCTATCCTCTTGAGAATCTGGAAGGGTCCAATATAGCGAGGTGCCAACTTACCCTTCAAGCCAAATCTTTTTACTCCTTTCGTAGGGGATACCCGTAAGAATACATGATCACCAATAGCAAACTCTAACGGTCTCCGTCTACGATCCGCATAACTCTTCTGCCGATCCTGAGCCTCTGACAACCTGCGCCTGATAGTACGAACCATCTCTGCATCACGCTGAAGTCTCTATGGCCCCAAAATCTGGGATTCCCCAACTTCTTCCCATAGGGTGGGTGTAACGCCCGCCCTCCCTGCTACCCTAAGGGACGGGGCTACGATACTCTACGTATAAATTTTTCTTTTTAAAACAGCGGAAGACTTAAAATAATGTTCATAGTTTTAACAAAAACTTTTCTTTTAAATTTCTTTTGAACTATACTATCACATGGCATCAAAATCATAACATCAAATCCAGTGGAACCATAATGTCCAGCCACACATGTTTAGGTATCACAAGTCATAAAATACCAATGCATAGTTTTTTAAAGAAACTTTAAGCATGTTCTTATTTATTTGGTTGCCTAGCCACTGCCACACACATCTTCGTTGCCCCTCCTGCTGCTCCTCTAACTCATCCATCTTTTTCCTTTATCTGTGGTACAAGGAAAGTAAGCTATGAGCACTCATGGCTCAGTAAGTTCCTTTCCTACTCACTAAAACCAACAATCAGCACAAAATCAAGAATGCATCAACAAGTCATAATCTCAACTAATCATGGCATAACATAGCATTCTATTCAAGCATATCCTGCATCATAATATAATCACAACTAGTCATAGCATATCAAGCATCACCATGGCCGAAACATATACATAGTGCATTGCATAAAACATAGCTAGACGTGGCATAACAAACAAGTATCATGGTCTATCAAAGCATGGTCGAAACATGTATATCAAAGCATCATACTATGGCCGAAACATGTACATCAAGGCATCATCATATCTATGGCCGAAATCTATATATCAAGCATCAACAAATCCATGGCCGAAACATGTCTATAAGGTATAGCATGAACATAACATAATCATACTTTATCATGGCATATCATAATCAAGAGCATAACATGAAACATAGCATAATCATAAGGTGTATGCAATATGATTTTGGAAAACATGTATCCGAAAAACATGTGTATGTCTCATGATCTTTAAAACCATTTTCTTTTACATATATACTTGAAAGTAATCTCAACATAAGGGGGATCCCGTCTATGTACCACTTACATATTGCGCGCAACCTTGTAGGTCCAAGGTAGCAAGTCTTGAACCCTACGAGGTAAACATACTAGGCCCTTAGTCCTAGGGGCACTTAGGAGCCCATCCCTAACGAGGTCCTTAGTCCCCGGGGCGCTTATGGATCCCACCCTTGGTACAAGCCACTCACATATAAAGTAAAGTACATGTCATACATATCATGTATCATAAAAGCATGCATCACTTAGGCACACATCATATCATAAAAGTTTGCATCACTTAGGCATACATCACATCATAAAAGTATGCATCACTTAGGCATACATCACTTCATAAAAGTATGCATCACTTAGGCATACATCACTTCATAAAAGTATGCATCACTTAGGCATACATTACAGCATCAGATCATGCATTTTTAACTACATATCATAACATAAAGCATGCATTCTTTTAAACACTTAGCATATCATCAAAGCATGCATATATTAACCACATATCACATTCTAAAGCATGCACATTTTTAAGCACTTAACATATCATCAAAGCATGCATATATTAACCACATATCACATTTTAAAGCATGCACATTTTTAAGCACTTAACATATCATCAAAGCATGCATATATTAACCACATATCACATTTTAAAGCATGCACATTTTTAAGCACTTAACATATCATCAAGGCATGCATTTTTAACCACATATCATATCATAAAACATGCATGTCTCTAAGCACGTATCATATCATAAAAGCATGCATATTTCTTAAGCACATGTCATATCATGAAAATATGCATATCTCATATCATAAGTCATAAATCACAAGCATACATATTAAGCATAAAGGTGTATCTTGTGAATATCCTATCATAGGAAACATGGTATCATATTTATCTTGGTTGTAAGCTTCCTAAACCCTTGTGGCCAAAACCCTTTAGAGCTCAATTTAGGTTAAACACAACATCCAAGCATGTGGCACCTAAATTATCATCATAACATTTTCATAGGAAGCATTATAACCATGATTAACTTAATTTCTAAGTTCCTCAAGTCCCTAATTTCATATGGCCGAAACCTTAAGGTGTGAAACAAGGTTCCATATGACATAAAAGCATGGACAACTTTAAATCATATTTATAACATTTTTACCAAGGAACAAGGTAAACACATTTGACACATTTGAATTAGTTCCTAAGTTCTTTAAGCCCTTAACATATGTCATGGCCGACATTTAACAAGTTCTCATTAGGGCTACAAACAAGCATACAAGCATGTGAACTTGGACTAACATTATGTATAAATTCATACAAGGCATCATACAATAGTTATGGCAGAAACATACCCTAGCATCATTTTAGGTCATAAAACAACATATAGCAATTGAACCTTGGCTTTCTACTTATCATATTTCATATAGAGTGACATGAGCATATTTAATTTAAGTCCTAGGGTTTCGAGGGCATCTATTCCTTCATGACCGAAACATTCAATGGTTCATTTAGGTCAAGGAAAAATTTTACAAGCATGTGAAACAATCAACACATTATCCTATTTTCATAAGAAGTACTTTTAACACATTTGGTTTCATTTCTAAGGCCTCTAGGTCTTTTAAACCCTACTTGGCCGAAACTCATAGAATATAAACTTGCTTCAAATAGCCTAAAAGCATGAGAATTTATACAAGTTTCATAGCATGTATAAGGACAAGCATAATGAGTATACATATGAATTGTGTCTTAGGCTTTCTAGGTTTCTTTTTCTCTTTTTCTTTTATTTTCTTCTCATGGCCGAAACCTACCATTCTTTAGCTAGGTTCTTAAGTGGCCTAAAGCATGAAAAAACTAAGTAAGTTTCATGGCAAAAGTTACTAAGAAACATATATACAAATTGGTTCATGAATAAGCTAGGACCCCTTGTGGTCATACATGTTATATGTCATGCAACTAATTTTTCTACACCCTAATTAAGCATGAGGGCATTAAACAACTTTCATATCTAAACATCACAGAGGTCTTGAGCATATTAAAATTTTGTTTAATCTTTTCTAAGCTATCCATCTCATCATGGCCGAAAAAATCCTAAGAAGGAGTTCATGAAATTCTAGCAATATTCAAGCATACAAATCCTTTAAGATCTTTGTATTCTATCACATGAGCATGGTTATTTAAATTTAAAGGTCTTCCTAACCCTAAACCATTTCTTGGCCGAAACATATAAGAGGTTTTCTTTTAGTTTCAAATATCTTTTAAGCAAGAAAACTAATACAAGATCCTTAATATTTCATAGGGAGAATCTTGTACTAATTTGGTAGAACAATAATTTCCCTAGCCTCCTTAAAATATTTTTGGCCGAAATTCTAGGGTTAAATACCCCACTGATCAAGTATCATATAGGTATAAAAACATGAAGAAAAACCCTTCTACATAGCATATAAAATCTATCATGAAATGAAGACTAGTTTTAAACATCACTAGATTTTGAAAGCTCTTCTTGGCCGAATTTTCTTAAACTTGTTTCTAGGTTTTAAAATCCTCATAAAATCAAAAAAGCACATAAAAGCCTTGTACCACAGGTGAGGGGAAGCTTACATCCTTTTCGCTTGTGGATCTAAGGTATGGTGAAGAAGAAGTAGCCTCTTCTTCTAGTTCCTTTCCCTTGATTCCCTTGCTAAGTCCTCCTTGTATCTTAGGTTTTCTTAGGAGAAAACCTTGGCTCGGGGCCGAAAATGGAGAGAGGGGGAACTGAGGTTTCCGTGAGGGAGAGGAGAGAATGAGAAAAATGAGAGAAAATAGAATTTTCCCTTTACATATTCTCTTTTATGTTAAGGGGGAAGAGGTAGCAAACTTAGTTTTTGCTTTCCTTCTCCCTTAGCCTTTTTCTTCTATTTTATTTTTACTTTTATTTGTTTATTTATCCTCATCATTCATGGTGAAATAAGGGGAAATGAATCCCCTTAATTAACCTCTTTTATTTTCGGCAAAATCAAAGAGGAAGAGGGAGATGAAGGGAGGAAGGCAAGTTGCCTTTCTCTTGCTCTTTTCTTATTTTCTTTTGGTTAGCTTTTACTCTTACCTTTATCATAAGTTTCCCTCCTTTGCTATCAATATCTTCTCTCTATCCCAATTGGTTTCTACTAATTAATTCTATGAATTATCATATAAGAGGTTCATGGTTCAATCCTTGACCTCTTCCTATTTTTATTTCTTTTTATTTCCTTTTTTGTTCAACTCACTTCCTATTATTTTCTAAGGCAAAATCCCACATTCATATATTTATCCTACAAGCTTAGTGGGTATTACAGTGGGAGATCTACAGGCTCTGCCATACAACGCCTCATAAGGTGCCATCTGTATCGCTGAATGATAACTGTTGTTGTAGGCAAATTCTGCTAAATGTAAATGATCCTCCCAACTACCTCTGAAGTCTATGACACATGATCTCAGTAGGTCCTCCAGCGTTTGTATGGTACGCTCCGACTGACCATCTGTCTGGGGATGGAAAGCAGTACCGAATCGCAACTCTGTACCCATAGCCTGCTGTAAACTCTGCCAGCATTATGAAGTAAACCGCGGATCTCTATCTGAAATAATACTGAGAGGTACACCGTGAAGCCTGATAATCACTCTACAATATAACTCCGCTAGTCGATCCAATGACTCCGTCCTATGTATCGGTAGAAAATGAGCAGATTTGGTTAACCGATCAACGATTACCCAAATCATATCATGTGCTCGTCGGGTTCTGGGCAATCCCACGACGAAATCCATCGTGATGTGCTCCCATTTCCATTCAGGTATCTGAATCTTCTGAAGCAAACCAGCGGGTCTCTGATGTTCAGCCTTCACCTGCTGACATACAAGGCATCGTGCAACGAAATCCGCAATGTCCTTCTTCATGCCAGTCCACCAATATGAACATCTCAGATCTCTATACATGCGTGTACCACCAGGATGTATCGCAAATCTGGACCGGTGTGCCTCCTGGAGTAGGCATTCCTTCAAAGGAGGTGATTCAGGAACACACAACCTTCCCCGGAAGTATAGAATTCCATTTTCATCGCAAGAAAATCCTGTCTGCTGTCCTGGAATGATTTTGCTACACAAAAACTGCAGATGCTGATCCGTAGTCTGAGCTTCTTTAATCCTTTCTACAATGGGTGACTGGGCAACCATAGATAACATAATACCTCGCTAAGTCTGACCTTGCTCTACCAATCCCAACCCAGAAAATTTCTGTACCAATTCAGTAACCATCACACGGTGACAAGCTAGAACTCCTCGGGATTTTCTACTCAACGCATCAGCTACCACGTTGGCTTTCCCTGGGTGGTAGTTGATCGTACAATCATAGTCCTTCAAGAATTCCATCCATCTTCTCTGTCTTAAGTTCAATTCTTTCTGAGTAGCTAGATACATAAGACTCTTATGATCGGTGAATATCTCGAAGGTAACCCCATATAGATGATGTCTCCAGATTTTTAGCGCATAAATAATAGCTGCTAATTCCAGGTCATGCACTGGATAATTCTTCTCATGCTCTTTCAACTGATGTGAGGCATAAGAAACTACCCATCCATGCTGCATGAGTACCGCGCCTAACCCCTGTAATGATGCATCTGTATAAAGTACGGAGCCATCATCTCCAGAAGGAAGTACTAGTATAGGTGCAGAAATGAGTCTTTGCTTAAGTTCCTGAAAACTCGTCTCGCAAGATCGTGCCCTAGCCGTGATTCTTGGAAGTAAGCGTTTTGGTTTTGGTCTCGAAATCGATACTCTGATCTTATTTCTGATTTTGATTCGGGTAGGTTTTGGTTGTGAATTAGGGTTTCCGATCTCTTCTCTATTCGTTAGCAAGAATAAGATCGAGCCCTAATCGGGATATTCGAGGTAAGGGGTAGGTTTCTGTCTTAAATTTGGATTCTGATCCTTCTTCTAGTATTGATTCGAGTGGTTTTGTTTCTGAGAACAGAGGTTGTGTGGTGATTCCGGCCACCACAGCTTGATTGGATTGATTCTTCCACTGGAGTTGTGATCATCTCCGGCGATAGAAGAAGCAGAGGTAAGGAGATCAGTTGGTTATTGTGTTGTTCATAGATTTTTAGTGAATTCTCACTGTTCTGTTCTCTTGATCGGTCTATGGTTGCAGTGGGTGTTATCTAGTGGGTTTTTTTGTATTCCTTGATTTAGATCAATGTTGGAATCAACAAAAGTTGTGAGTTGTTCGGTTCTGTTGTTCAAGATGTTGAACATACTGTTTTGCTAAGAATGCTGTGGGTTGTTGATCGGGATTGGTTAACAGTGGTAAGTGTTACTATGTTGGGAAATTAAAGGTGGTAAATCTAGATTAACCTAAATCTGAAGTCAAGATCATGATGTTGATGTTAGTTTCTTATTGGATGATAATGGGAAGGAGTAGTAATCATGGTTAGCTATTACTCTAGAATTGACTATTTATTTTTAGGTGATTCATTTATGTGTAGTATATGTAAATGTATATTACATAAACTGTATATGTGACACAGGACCTTGATCTAGACGAGTTGCGTGACGTGGTGGTTCTGTTGATTTCGAGATATATCGAGGCGGGTATTTCTTCCTTATCTTCTATTTAGTTCTTTGAACTATAAAGCATGGTTATTTTCGGATGCTTAGATTGCATTACCTTAAATCTGTATATTTGTTTTATTCCTGCTTGTCTCTTTCTACTTGAGCTTTGATATGATCTAGTTTACCTCGATACAGTCTCACCTTTGATATCGGAACTCTGTGCATGTGCATATGTAGAGTTGGTGTTATAAAGTTATCTGGTTGGTGTGATTAGCGTATTTACCATGCATATTGATGTGACGGGTATGTGGTATTGGGGTTGTGTAGGTTGTTGACCATATTGTGTGTTGGAGTATGTATATACGTTTGTGGTGGTTATTGGGGGTTTTTGGGTTACACGATGGATGATGGTATCTATATTATGACTATTCACATCATGTCATCATTCATTGCATACTGATGACTAATGCCTCCCTTGTGGTGAGGGGGTCGTCAGTTGTTTATAGCTGCCCATTCGGCCACTGTTGGAGAGTGGTAGCTAGGAGTGGAGCTAGTCCTGTCGCGCTTGCTCAGCCGTTCGGTGATTATACTCTGTCAGCCTCGACCACTCTGGAGTAGTGGGTCTTGAGGGTACAGTAGTCAGAGGGCTTGAGTTGTGAGTGGTCAGGGACCCTTAGCTGTGTAGTTATATAACTACTTAGCTGACCGTCCGCTTCGGCCGCCTATAGCGGTGCATGTACTGGAGGCTAGTATGGTTTGTCACGGACCCAAGCCTCTCATCCATACAGGGGTCGTGGTGTCTAGAGAGGTGGCGGGGGTGACCATGGAGCATGCATGCACTTTTGCATATGATGCACGGTGCATCTGGGGAGATATTTTCGCATACATGCCTAGTAGATATTAGTTGCATGTGATTGTGTGCTGTTGCATTTGTTTGCGCTATGTATGTTGCATTTGGGTGTCATACTGCATACATGTCATCTATTTTACATGTATATGCAGCCGTATCTATATTTGCACAGGTGTCTCGAGTAGATCTGTTTCTAGTCCGGTGAGTTCCCTGATTTTGGTATCATGGTATTGATTCTAGTCGAGCATGTGCATCTACTGTGTTAGGTATGTTTATGTATAGTTCTTGTATTAGATATGGCTAGTTGTGTTATGTTTTGATAGCATGATTCTATTCTTATTATGGAGACTGTATCCCTTGATCCTTATGTGGTTGTACCTACCATGCTTTATTCTGTTCTTACCTACTGAGTTCTTTGTACTCACCACCTCGTCTATACTGTTATATTTACAGGTAGTAGGTAGATGACATGGAGTTACTTGGGGTATGCTGCCAGCCGGTCCCACTTCCCGCATTACATCTGAGGATTCTTATCGGTTTTTAGTCTTTTACTATTAGCATTTTATGTTTCATGGATTTGGTGTTGTTATATCATACTATGTCTTGATACGTGTATTGTGAACTTATACCTGTGGTGTGTTTTGTGGACTTTCAATTTTGTGGGTTTCATATTCGTTTTCCGCTGTGCTTTTGTGATAGCCGTGTGGGCTACATATTCAACTACGTGGTTGTGGTTATTTTTATGTATATATATCTCAGCCGCATGTGGCTGACGTATTTTGCATGTATGAGAGTTTCAGATTGTCACCGGTACAGGGGAGGTGCTGGCGAAATTTTTCGGGAGGTACTTCCCAGGGCGTGACAATTTAATGGTATCAGTGCGGGTTTATGAGGCCTATTTTTCTTTCCTTTTCGGGTTTTGGATTTTTGGAAGTTTACGTTATTTTATGTTTTGGATTTTGAGGTTACGCCATCTATTTCTCGGGTCTTGGATTTCCGAGGATTGCAAGATTTACGAGTTTTACGAGGACTACGAAGTTTACGAGGTTTTACACTCGGGATTCATATTTTTCTGATGTGACTGTTCGGATATTGGAACCAGGCAGCGGCAGGATATCTCCAAGCTATAGGATGTAAGTTAAATTACTGTTGTATTTTGTTGTTGTAGTCTTACATTGTTGTTCATATCAGGAATGAAGCGCGGAGATACGACCCCTCATCCGCGTCGTGGTCCGGGGCGACCCCGGAAGCAGCCCGTTGGGTCCGTAGAGGCAGAGCAAGTAGAGTACGAGGCGGATTCTGTTCGGGGTCCTACAGAAGTGGAAATTGATAGTAGTAGACAGACTCCTCAGGTACCTACGAGAGATCCGGGGTTTCAGCCTCAGTTGGTTCCTCCCACCATACCACCGGTAGCCCCTATTCCTACTGCTACTTCTTGGGCGAAGGACAAAGCTCGGATTCCGTTACTGGCCCAGTCGGGAAAGGATTGTTTTACCTTATTCTATGGAGTTCCCGACCCTAGTGTTGCTCGTTCCTAGTTGGGAAATGTGGAGGATACGTTCGAGTATTTGTCTTGTACCGAGGAAGAAAAAGCCGAGTTAGCTGCATATCACCTCCGAGATCAGGCTGTTACTTGGTGGAAGATGCAGAAGTCACTCTTTGGGGATCAGAGTATTACCTGGACCTTGTTCCGAGACACCTTCGAGAGACAGTACTTTCCAGCTCCTTACCGTATAGCCCGTCGACAAGAATTCTTAAGTCTTAAGCAGGGGGATAGATCGGTGATGGAGTATGAGGCAGAGTTTAACCGATTAGCTGAGTACTGCCCGCAGCTTGTTGCTCAGGACAGCGATCGGTTAGACCAGTTTACCCAGGGCCTTGCGGCGTATATTCGTATCAGGATGTCGGGTTTTACTCCCAGCACTTACCGAGAGGCATTGGACAGAGCATTGATGATTGAGATGACACAGCAGCAAGTTTCTCAAGAGCGGGGAAAGGATAAACAGAAGGCACAGGGTACAGCTCCAAATCCGAAACAACAGAACAAGGGTCAGAAAAAGCGGAAGAAATGGCAGGGATCCCAGACGACTTCGGGGGAGTCTTATCGATCAGCGAAGACGGGACGATCCTCAGCTGGTTCATCTAAATCTTTTCAGAAAGATTCATCTAGTGAGATTAGATGCTATAGGTGTGGTACTGAGGGGCATGTTAGACCTGATTGCCCATTGGGCCAAGACGTATGCTATTATTGTAAGCTTCCGGGCCATGTGACTCGAGATTGCACACTGAAGGCACAGATGGAGACGACTAAGAGTACTCCACAGGGGAGCCGTACTACTCAGACGCGACAGTCGAAGAACTCACAGAGGACACAGAGTGCTGTGTATCAGCAGCATATGCCACCTTCTCAGGCACAGGTATATCACATCCAAGGCTATGGGCACTCAGCGGTACCAGTTGCTATACAGTATGCCCCTACAGTTTCTTCACATCAGACATATCCGGCACCGCAGAACCTTATGACGACGCCTAGCTCTGGTCCAGTGGTACAGCCTCAGCAGTATGCTACCACTCATCAGCCTCAGCAGTATGCTACCACTCACCAGCCTCAGCAGTTCACTACTACTCCACTGGCACCGTTTCAGACTACTACTGGAGTATCGCCATCATGCCCTGAAGTAGGACGAGTGTATGCTATTACTCGCGAGGAGGCACAGCGGGCCGAGGGATCGTTCTTTCGGGGGATGATTACTGTTTATTCCTTTCCTGCTGAATTGTTGATTGATACTGGTAGTTCACACTCTTTTATTTCCCGGGCATTTCTGAGTAAGATTTGTAGACTACCCATTCATCGGACTCACTCATTGGCGGTATCTTTACCCTCGGGAGAGATACTCGATATCAGTCAAGAGATTAAAGAATATCTGCTGGATTTCGAAAGTCAGACCCTTATGGTGGACTTGCAGGTTCTGGATATGCTAGAATTTGACATCATTTTGGGTATGGACTGGTTAGCCAGATATTATGCTACCGTCGACTACAGCGCTAGAGTGGTTACATTTAGACCTCCGGGTCTACCATCCTGGGTATTCATGGGTACCAAGGATGAGGGGATTTCTGTCATCTCAGCAATGCAAGCTCAGAGATTATTGTCTCAAGGATGTCGGGGGTATTTGTTATCTATGATTAAGATTGATCAGGATACTACCACTCAGCTATCTGACATTCCTATAGTTCAGGAGTACCCTGACGTATTTCCAGAAGAATTACCCGGCTTGCCCCCGAAAAGGCAAGTGAAGTTCACAATTGAGTTGATCCCGGGGACAGCACCGGTGTCCAAGGCTCCGTATCGCATGACACCTAAGGAGTTAGAGGAGCTAAAAGTACAGTTACAGGATCTGCTGGATAGAGGGTTTATCCATCCTAGTGTGTCTCCGTGGGGAGCTCCGGTACTTTTTGTGAAGAAAAAGGACGGATCGATGAGATTATGGATCGACTATCGGCAGCTGAATGTAGTGACTATTAAGAACAAATATCCACTTCCACGTATAGAGGATCTATTTGATCAGCTCAAGAATACTTGTGTGTATTCTAAGATTGATCTGCGCTCTGGCTATCATCAGCTCAGTGTGAGAGATTCAGATATACAGAAGACAACCTTCCGTACTCGATATGGACACTATGAATTCTTGGTAATGCCATTTGGGCTTACCAATGCTCCACCAGTCTTCATGGATCTGATAAATAGGGTATTTCTTGAGTTCTTGGATCAGTTCGTGATTGTGTGTCATCGATGATATTTTGATATATTCTCGATCCGAAGAAGAGCATAGGCGACATCTTCGTATAGTATTGGAGACGCTCTGGCGAGAACATCTCTATGCAAAATTCAGCAAATGTGCATTCTGGTTATCTTATGTGGGTTTTCTGGGACATATTGTTTCTAGCAGTGGTATATCCGTGGACCCACAAAAGATAGAGGCTGTTACCAGTTGGGAGTAGCCAAAGTCTGTACAGGAGATTCGTAGCTTTCTTGGTCTGGCAGGGTATTACCGCAGATTTGTTGAGGGCTTCTCTAGCATAGCTCTGTCGTTGACTCAGTTGACCAGGAAAGGGGTAAAGTTTTGCTGGACGAACAGGGGAAGGAGACAGTGGTCGTTATCTCACCAATTCGTCGACGCCTGCTAGATCCAATGCCGATACCCTCGATTCCCTTCCAACAGCCGGCGAAATCCACAGATCAAGGATCCGTCGCCGTTGTTCGCCGAGATCAGAGAAGGGAGAAAAGGATCGGAAAGAAGCAGACTATCCCCTCCCTCTCAATGCTCCAAGATCGCTCCTCGCCATCGCCACCGAGATATGACGAAGAGAATCGCCGATCGTCGAGGGCGTCGTCTGCTTCAAGCGTTCGCGAGAGAGAGAGAGAGGAGAAGGAAGAGAGGGGCTCGAGTCGGGTTCTAGGGTTCCAGTGAGAATCAGACTCTATTAATAAAATTCACTTAGGGTTAAGGGAATAAAACCCTAGATAACTCCTCAATCAAACCCAATAATACATATCAATTTACACTGGTTTCTTCCCTCTCGATATGCTCATCCCCTTAAACAGCTCATACGAGCTCCCTTTAATCCCGGAAAAATTTCTAAAAATTTCCTAAAAATTTCGTAAGGTTATTTCTTGATAACCCCATAATAAATTCACATATCTTACAGATTTATCGAGCTAAATCTTACCCTTTGATAAGTTAAAGAAATAAATACTAAATATATGTGCTTGTTATTATATTAGGATTAAGAGCACACACTTCCATAATAACTAAGGTTTAGTTCTTTTATTAAGTCAGTATAAAAAGACCTTACCTAAAATGGTCCTACTCAATACACTTAGAGTGTACTAGTGTAATTTATTAGTCAAGATAAACTAATACCTAATTACACTATGACTATTACAATGGTTTGTTCCTTTCCATCTTAGTCATGAGCAATTGTTTATAATTAATAAAGAACTGATAACATGATCTTCTCTGTGTGACACCACACACCATGTTATCTACAATATAAATTAATTGAACAACTACACTTAACAAATAAATATAGATATTTGACCAATGTGATTCTTTTATTTCTAAAATAAATGTTTACGAAAGCTAGGTTTTTAATATACACTCTAACAAAGGAAACCTTTTTGCCAGTAGTTATGCTTAAGTCTATCCGGATACTCTTATCTATTGCTTCTTATATGGATTATGAGGTTTGGCAAATGGATGTCAAGACAGCTTTCCTTAACGGAAGACTTGAAGAAAACATCCATATGAAGCAGCCAGAGGGGTTCATTGAAAAAGGCAAAGAGCATCTAGTGTGCAAGCTAAATCGATCTATTTATGGACTGAAGCAAGCTTCAAGGTCTTGGAACATCCGGTTTAATGAAGTAATCCAGTCGTATGGATTTATTCAGTGTCCGGATGAGTCTTGTGTATACTGACATGTGATGGTAACGTGGTGGTATTTCTTGTACTATACGTAGATGACATTTTGTTAGTTGGAAACAATATCAAAGTGTTGTCGGAAGTAAGGGTATGGTTGTCAAAACAATTCGATATGAAGGACTTAGGAGAATGCGCACATATTGTTGGGATCAAAGTAATAAGGGATCACAAGAAAAGGATGTTGTGCTTGTCCCAAGTTTCATATATCGATACAATCCTTGCTCGTTTTAGCATGCAAGACTCCAAGAAAGGTTTTCTACCTTTCAGGCATGGAGTAGCTTTATCTAAAGAGATGTCTCCGAAGACATCAAAGGAGATAGAGGACATGAAGGTAGTTCCTTATGCTTCGGCTGTCGGAAGCCATTATGTATGCAATGCTGTGTACAAGACCGGATATCTATTTTATCGTGGGCATGGTTAGCAGATACCAAAGTAACCCTGGACAAGGACATTGGACTGCTGTAAAACATATATTAAAGTACCTGAGAATGACTAGAGATTATATGCTGGTATACCAAGCAGATGATTTGCTCCCAGTGGGTTACAGGAATTCTGACTTCTAATCAGATATGGACAATAGTAAGTCTACATCAGGCAATGTGTTTACTTTAGGAGGTGGAGTCATTGCATGGAGGAGTGTTAAGAAGAAATATGTTTCAGACTCAACCATGGAAGCTGAGTATGTGGCAACCTCTTAGGCAGCCAAAGAAGCTGTATGGCTTAGGAACTTCCTAATGGACTCATATGTGATTCTTGGTTTGCCCAAAATCATCACAATTTATTGTGATAATAGCGCTGCAGTAGCAAACTCGAAGGAACCACGAGCCCATAAGGTGAGTAAACACATAGAGCGCAAGTACCACCTGATACGAGATATCATAAAGTGAGGAGAAGTTGTTGTCGCTAAGATTGCATCAGCAGATAACCTGGAAGATTCTTTCACTAAGGCCCTTCCGGCAAAATCTTAGGATCGACATGTTGAAGGAATGGGAATCAGAGGTATGGCAGCATTTATAACAGCATTGTCATTTAGTAAAAGTGGGAGATTGTTAGAGTGTATACTAAAAGCCTAGTTTTTTGTAAACATTTATTTTGAAATAAAGAATCACAATGGTCAAATGTCTATATTTATATGTTAAGTGCAGTTGTTCATTTAATTTATATTGTAGATAACATGATGTGTGGTGTCACACACAGAAGATCATGTTATCAGTTCTTTATAAATTATAAATAGTTGCACACGACTAAGATGGATAGGAACAAACCATTGGAATAGTCGTAGTGTAATTTGGTATTAGTTTATCTTGACTATAAAATTACACTAGTAAACTTAGAGTGTATTGAGCTGGACCATTTAAGGTAGTTTCTTTTTATACTGACTACATAAAAGAACAAGACCTTTGTTATTATGGAAGTGTGTGCTCTTAATCATGATATAATAACAAGCGCATATATCTAGTATTTATTTCTTTGACTTATCAATGGGTGAGATTTAGCTCGATAAATCAAGAGGCTCGATAAGTTGGGAAATGATATTATTTATAGTGTATGTTGTTGATTATAGAAGGAAACTGTGTCCAAGCAATATAGGTTGACGATATCCCCAAGAGGAGCTCATAAGGATTGTCATGTTAAACCTTGTAGGTGGACTTAGTCCGACATGACAATAAGGTTGAGTGATACTACTCTTGGAGCAAGATATTAATTAAGTGAGTTGTTAGTAACTCATTTAATTAGTGGATATTCGATATCTTAAACACAGGGAGATTAACACACTTATGATAAGGAGCCCATATAGTAATATGGGATTGGTGTGGTAGTTCAATAATAACTCTTTAGTGGTATGAGTTATTATCGATGAACCCGACTTGGGTGTTCGGGGCGAACACGGGAAGCTCAAGTTCATCGGGAGACCAAAATCAATTCCTCCTCTCGGTCTCTGTCGTAGCCCCTTATTTATAAAGTCTGATACCCACCTTCTTGCCCATCCTAAGGTGGCCGACCAAGCCAAGCTTGCAGCCCAAGCAAGGGCCAACCAAGATCAATCCTTGGATGGATCAAGTTGGTGGCCGACCCTAACTTGGAGCCCAAGTTGGTGGTCGACCATAATAAAATTAAACGGGATTTTATTTTTAAAATCTTTTCTTATGTGAAAGTCATGGTTTAAAAGAGAGTTTTAAAATTAAATCTTTCCTTTTATAGTTTCTACAAAAGATTAAGAGAATGGTTTAATATCTTTCCTTATTTGTAGTTAAAAGAAAGATTTTAATTTTGGAGAAAACTTTCCTTTTTGTTATCATCCACATCTTTTAATAGAGAGATTTTAATTTATAAAAGTTTCCTTTTATAACCAACCATGAAGGGAATTTTTTAAAGAGAAATTTTTATTTTAAAAATTTCCAGAAATAAATTAGGAAGTTTTAATTTTTTTTTAAAACGTTCCTTGTTTGGAGGACAATGAGGTGGCCGACCATTAGAGGTTTAATAAGGAAATTTTAATTAAATTTTTCTTCTTAAACATTGGGAAGGAATATAAGGAAGTTTTATTTATAAAACTTTTCTTATTTGCCAAGACCAAGGAATATAAAAGAGAGGGTAAAGGTGCCTCACCTCACAACACATGATCTAGTATTCATCTCTTCTATTCCTTGGTGTGGCCGACCCTCATCCTCTCCTCCTTTTCTTCTTCTTTGGCCGGCGGCATCAACTCTCTCGGAGACTCTTGGTGGCTGGATTTTGCTTGGAGAAGAAGTAGAGAAAAGAGGCTTTGTTTCTTTCCATCCCTTGGAGCTTGGTTGGTGGCCGAAGACCTTCATCTCTAGGAGATTCTTGGTGGCCGAAAGTTGCAAGGAGAAGAAGGAGCCTTGGGTGGATGCTCGTCTCGGTAGATCGTTGCCCACACGACGCCCGAGATAAGAGGAAGAATATGACAGAAGATCGTGAGCTCTATTAGCTACATAAGGTATAACTAGTTATTAGTTTCCACATCATAACTAGTTCATCCTTTTGTTTAGATCTTGAAATACCAAACACAAGAGGCTAGTGATTCTAGGTTTCAGATTTGTGATTCGAATTTATGTTTCTTTTGTTCTTTTTTGATCTTATGATTCGATTGTTCTTAATGGTTAAACCTAGGGTTACTATAAGGAGATTAAATATTGAATTTCTTTGAAAGGCTTTGTCAAGGCAATGGTGGATGATCCCATACCGAAGAAGGTCATGTGCCTCACCATGTTTGACCTGGGAGCCGATCTTTGAAATAAATATTTAATCGAATTTGTAACATGGGTGGATTTGGATCAATAATGTTAAGCATCATTTGCGATCCAAGTCTAAACCTCTAAGAACAGATAAGTTAAATTTGAATCAATATTGTTAAGTTCTATTTGTGATTCGAAGTTTAATTTCTAAATAACACAATAGGTTGTTAGGAAAGGTTCAGGACTCGTACAAAATTTTTGTACAGGGGAACCGGTACGATATTCCGAGTATCAACCAACAAATACACCTATGGCTAAGAAAGGTATTGCCTTGATTGTAGGTACGAGCAAAACATGGGAAGCTAAAGCAAAGCGTGAAACTAAACCTGAGTCTGACGAAGAACCGGACTTAGAAGACAACGATGACGAGATAGCAGCCGAACTCGTCAATCTAGTTGTCACGCTCCGCAAGTGTACGGAAATGTCGCAAGTAATATAAAAGATTATCGTATCCACAGGGACTGGAATAAGCACTAGAAATGTCTCAATGCGAGTTAGCTAAACAACTATCCAATCGTTTCAAAAGCAAAGTAAAGGTAAACAAATCTAATCTTAAAGATCAACAAACAAGAATTTAGTGTTTTGGGTTATGATAAAGGAGATTCTAGGAGTTTCGGTTTCTTTGTAGGATTTCTCGAATGTAAATGGTCCACCAATTCTTATCCCTCAATTGCCAAACATGTAGAAAGTTGCCGGTTCTCTCTTGCAATAGACAACCGGCTAAGGACTGAGAAATGTATCTAAATAGGATTAATTAGACATGAACTTATGTTGTCCTTACACAGAAGTGCACCTATTACTATGCCTTCCTCGGATATCAACGTAGAAGCCCACGACTTATTAATCTATCAAGATACAATAACCTAATCACAAAATCCATCCTACTCTCTTGAATATTCCTATTTCCTCTTCAAGATTGTCTCTCAAACGTCGTTACACGGGCTTGCACCTGTCACGTGGATCCCTCGGATGATCGAGTGAGAGTTTATCTTTACAAAGTCCATAAGAAATCCAAACAATTAATCAAGAATGAGAATTAAGCATGAATCACCATTAATCATTCAAGATCTAATTGATACAAGCAAGATAATGTCATTGAAACAAGAAAATGACAAATCCATAAGAGATTACATCAATCCATCATACAAATACTCCCTTCATTCCTAGAATACAAGATCTACTCCATGAATCGAGGAAGAAAACCCGAAGAAATAAAGAATACAAGCATTTCTTAAATCCCCAATCCAAGAAACCAAGAAAAGGGGGAAAGAGAAAACTTATCTACGAAGAAGCTTCGTCTTCGGATCCAATCCTCGCTCCGGAGCCGAAATCGTCAAGAGCTCCCCTTGAATTGCCTAGAAATCCTCCCAAGATTGGGAGGAAACCACCAAATCTTGCCTTCTCCCAAAGGGGGAGAGATCCCCTTTCAATTCATGAAGAAGGGTTTAAATAGAGGAGGGAATCGGGCGCCACACGGCCCCGTGACACGGCCGTGTGAGATTCACACGGCCATGTCCAGTTCCTTCTCTGCCAAAGCTGCACGGTCGTGTGACTCCACACGGCCAGAACCCTTCTGCTCACTGGAAATACTCCACACAGCCTGCTTGGTCTCTGGAAACCTCACACGGCCGTGTAGATCCACACGGCCATGTAAGGCTTCTGCTCTGGTTGGCTTCAAATCTTGACACGGCCGTGCGAGGTTCACACGGCCATGTCATCTTCCTCTTCTGTTGGTGCCAAACTCCACACGGCCCGAGCTCCATACCAGTGCAGGGCCGTGTGAGGTACACGACCCTATGCTTTCTCCCTTTGTTTCCTCCAATGCATGCCCAAAGATGTAGATTCTTTACCAAATCGACTCCTGTGTACAGAAAATACACAAAAAGCAGATCTCCGAACCAAAAGAGCAAATATGCTAAAAGGAAAGCTGGAAGTATAAAAATGCATAGATCAAGCATGCTCAAAGTATGTAAATGTGCGTAAAAACATGCATAAGAGTATATAATCTACGCACATCACACCCCCAGACTTAAACCTTTGCTTGTCGTCAAGCAAAATGCTGCAGTCTAAATTCCTATGTTCTACAACACATTCATAAAACCCAGTGCACTTTCCTAACTCTATCAAAAAGTTTCATTAACAAGCATGATCATGCAAACAAGTAAAGTATGGTTCAAGCATAAGAATCTTGTGCGCAGTGTAAAAGTAACTCAACACCCTTCAAGTTTCAATCCATGTCCTAGTCAAGTCGTCATCAAATTTGAATTCCTAGTGTTGCCAGTGAAAGACAAGTAACCAGTGATAGGCACTTACTCACCATTCACTTGGTTCATATTTCTCAACTAACCCAAGGTCTCAAAGGTGTGCTCAATCTCAAGAGAAGCTAAGCAGTCATTTCCCCAGTAACCTAACTCGGTCTCAAAGGGGTGACTTGCTAGATTCCACTCATGACAACTATTTTTTATATCCCTTATTATTCTTTTATTTATTATTTATTTTTTTTATAAGTGTTTGCATTGTGCAAAACTTATTCACAAATGTACTTTTAGCACACATGTTGGGATATTTTGATTTTTCCAAATGAGCTTTAATGATTTGAGCCTCATCCAGTAACCAAAATGAAAGTTGAGAAATCACCATGGAAACCAAGTACTAAGCAAACAAGATGAATCATGACTATTTCAATGACATCAACTATTCAAGCGTTAAGCATAAGTGTAGTGAAGATAAAATCCTTAAGGTTGAACCAAAACTAAAACTCATCACCATAAGATTCTTAGCTTATTAATGCTTCCCAAGATAGAAAAAAGAACTACACAAAGTTTACTACTAGCATCATTCGAACATCATGAATCAAGACAATAATCGTGCTAACATTTCACTTGAATCCAAGAAAGCATATAAGTGAAGATTTGATGTTCTCAAAAATTTTTTTTGCCATGATTATTTCAAAAACAAGCAAAATAAAGCAACAAGCAATGAAAATAAGAACCAACATGAAAAACTAACAAAAATTAAAAACTGAAAACCAAACTAAACAATATGACACCCCCCCAGACTTAAACTTGTCATCGTCCCGATGAAATCAATATGGTGGAGGAGGTGGAAGATCAGGAAAATCAGGGAAGGAAGATGCAAAACTTTAACAAACCATTTAACTTCGTTTCTGAAAAAATTATGATATTCAAACAATTTATCAATATCATCCTGCGCAAATCTCATACAACATCTAAGATCTTCATGAAATTCCATTTTAGCCCTATAAGCATTCATCATTTTAGAAATCTTATCACACAATTCTCTTTCACTCTTGAAACAATCTTGTAGCTTTTTAAATAGTTCCTCCTCCATAAGCTCCTTATCTTCAAGAAATTCATTAGTTGAATCTAAATCACTATGAATATTCTTTAAAGCAGAATTAAGTTCTTGAAACATAAAACTATGAATCTCTTGGTTACCCTTAGAAACATTTTTTTGAGTAAAAGTTGACAAAGCTCTAGATTGTTGCCTAGCTAACTTTAAACACCAATTCTCTTTATTATGAATTGTAGTAAAATCATGATTGGGCAATTTTAAAGGGAAACCATTTTTAATGACTAAACTAAATCCATGCTCTTCATGCTTAATCATTTTCATTGCTAAACATGAATTGAAATCCAACGTACAAGAACTCTCCACCACCTCTAATTCACTCAAATCACATCCTAATACTAAGGCCAATTGAGTAAGTAATCCCCCCAAAATAATAGGTGTCGTAGAATTTGATTTCCCTAATTTTTCCAAATGTCTAAGAAAGAAATAACCAGAATTAATTGGAACATTTTCGACCATTGCCCACAAACAATACAAATCTACAAGTCTTACCGATCCCTCTTTGTCCTCCCTTCCCAATATAGTGTTTTTCATGACCAAATAAACATATTTAAAAATAGGATTGATAATTTGACAAACTCTGGAATTATGAGGATGAAATAACGGTTGTTCAGAAATTTGTTGCCAAAAATGTGAATTCTCAAATTGGGGCAAAATCACACACACATCATTCTTTGGCAACTCATAACAAGTATTAAAATCTCCCAACGTTCATTCATAATTTTCATTAAACAATCGAAATTTACACTTCCCCCCACCTTGAACATTATCAACTTCTATTGAGCTTAAAAATTCAAAAACAATTATAGGATAAGTAGGATATCTCATGTTCACTAAACCACTCCATCCTATCCTTTCAAATAGCCAAACTAAATCATCCTTAAACCCCAAAGTTTCTAAAGTTTCAACATCAAGAAACCTAGTGCCTAAAAGAGGTCGTTTACATAAAGACGAATATCTATACCGTTGCTCATCACTAGAGAAAACAATACCAAAGTCATTAGAAATACCTTTAAAGCAAACATTCCTCTCCTTTCTTGCAACCACCTTCTCCTTCCCTTTTCTTGTGGCCGAAGTCTCCTCAATCACGTTTTCCATGGAAGAAAATCAAATCTCCTAAAGAAGAATGAGAAGGAAAAATTGGAAGAAGTAATTCAATCCTTTAGAAATGGGGAGATAGGGAAAAGGAGCAAGCGGCGGTACACGGCCGTGTGCCGCCCCCACCCCGTGCCCTAATTCCTTAAGAAGATGTGGATCAGGCCGTGTGATATCACACGGCCATGATCATTTCTCATCGCACGGTCGTGTCTGTGACACGGCCCCCTTCCCTTTCTTCTCTGGATTCCAGACACGGGCCATGTCTGAGACACGGCCCAAACTTCGCACGGCCGTGTCTGGGACACGGCCTATTCATCTTTCTCCTCGGGATTCTTTACACGACCGTGTTTGGGTGGCACGGCCCCAGCACTTCCCTTCTCTGCAACCTTTGCCAGGCCGTGTATAGAAGACGGTCGGGCTTTGTTTTGCATCTAATCCTGAAAACAAAAATCAAAAACAAGTAAAAACCAACAAAATGAATTTATACTAGCTAAAAGAATTCAATCTGGAGGGCGAGGTTCAGAAAAATACAACCTTTGTACCTCTTCTATTTTCGTGCCATGAATATATTTTTTCAGTCGTTGACCATTTACCTTAATTATCCCAAAATCTTCGTTCCAAATATCTACAGCTCCAAAAGGATAAACCTTCTTTACCTCATATGGACCCGTCCACCTTGACTTAAGCTTCCCAGGAAAAAGTTTTAATTTTGAATTGAACAACAAAACCAAATCTCCCACATTAAAGTCTTTACGAAGAATGTGTTGATCGTGCCATTTCTTTGTCCTTTCTTTGTAAGATTTAGCATGCTCATATGCATCCATCCTTAATTCATCAAGTTCGTTCAACTGATGCTTCCTTTTCTCCCTTGCTTCTTTTAAATCCATATTCAAATTTGTAATTGCCCAATAAGCCTTATGTTCTAGTTCAACTGGAAGATGGCAAGGCTTACCATAAACTAATCGAAATGGGGTCATCCCAATAGGAGTTTTATAAGCAGTTCGATATGCCCATAAAGCATCATCTAGTTTCAACGCCCAATCCTTCCTTGAAGTAGATACAGTCTTTTCCAATATGGACTTAATTTCCCGGTTAGATATCTCAGCTTGCCCATTAGTTTGAGGATGATAAGGTGTTGCTACTTTATGCTTCACTCCATATCTTCTAAGTAAGTTTTCAAACTGTTTCTCTATAAAATGTGATCCTCCATCACTAATGACTGCCTTTGGCACCCCAAATCTTGGAAAGATAATACTCCTAAATAATTTGATAACTGTTCTCGCATCGCACGTAGGAGATGCCACAGCTTCTACCCATTTGGACACATAATCTACCGCCACAAGAATATACCTATTCCCATATGAAAGAGGGAAAGGTCCCATGAAATCAATTCCCCAAACATCAAATAACTCAACCTCAAGAATGTAATTTAACATCGTTTCATTTCTTCTAGTTATATTCCCAGTTCTCTGACATTGGTCACAAGATTGAACAAACAACTTAGCATCCTTGAATAAGGTTGGCCAATAAAATCCTGCTTGAAGAATTTTCGTAATCGTTTTTGAACTACCCAAATGTCCTCCATAGGACGAAGAATGGCAATGAAACAAGATATCTCTAACCTCTTCTTCAGGTATACATCTTCGATAAATCACATCATTGCATTTCTTGTACAGGAGAGGTTCATCCCAAACATAATTCTTAACTTCTGAAAAAAACTTTTTCCTTTGTTGATGAGAAAAATCCGGAGGTAACACTCCACTAGCAAGGAAATTCACAAAATCTGCGTACCAAGGAGTTTTCACACTTGATAAGGCTAGTAAGTGTTCATCCGGGAATATGTCATCAATAGGCAAATCAACATCCACCTCATTTTCTGACTTTTGAGATATTCTAGACAAATGATCCGCTACTACATTTTCAGCTCCTTTCTTATCCCTAATCTCAAGGTTGAACTCTTGCAAAAGTAAAATCCACCTGATTAACCTAGGTTTAGCGTCCTTCTTTCCAAGTAGATACCGGATAGCTGCATGATCAGTATATACTATTACTCTTGATCCCACTAGATAAGATCTAAATTTATCAATAGCAAATACCACTGCCAATAATTCTTTTTCCGTAGTAGAATAGTTTACTTGGGCTGCATCAAGTGTTTTACTTGCATAATGGATCGCATGCAAAATCTTATTTCTTCGCTGTCCCAAAACTCCTACAAAATCACTAGCATCACACATTATTTCAAAAGGAAGATCCCAATCAGGTGCTTGAATGACTGGAGCTGTTGTAAGAGCACTCTTGATTTTATTGAAGGCTTCAATACATTCGCTATCAAAACAAAACTCAACATCTTTAATCAACAGATTAGTTAATGGCTTGGAAATATTTGAAAAGTCCTTAATAAAGCGTCTATAGAAACCAGCATGTCCTAAAAAACTCCTAACTCCTTTTATATTGATGGGTGGGAGTAATTTGTCTATTACTTCCACTTTTGCTGGATCTACCTCAATACCACGCTCTGAAATTTTATGCCCCAAAACTATTCCTTCCTTAACCATAAAATGACATTTTTCCCAGTTCAACACTAGGTTTGTATCTTCACACCTTTTTAGAACAGTAGAAAGATTTGACAAACAAGAATCAAAGTCATTCCCATAAACTGAGAAGTCATCAATGAAAACCTCCATAATTTTCTCTATTAAATCTGAAAAAACTGGCATCATGCAGCTCTGAAAAGTGGCTGGAGCATTACAAAGCCCAAATGGCATCCGACGATAGGCAAAGGTACCATAAGGACAAGTAAAAGTAGTCTTCTCCTGGTCTTGAGGATGAATCGGAATTTGAAAAAATCCAGAATATCCGTCCAAGTAACAAAAATAAGAATGTTTAGCCAATCTTTCAAGCATTTCATCAATAAATGGGAAAGGGAAATGATCCTTCCTTGTTTCTTTATTCAACTTCCGATAATCAATGCACATTCGCCACCCTGTCACTGTTCGTGTTGAAATTAGCTTATCTTCTTCATTCTTGATAACAGTCATTCCTCCTTTTTTTGGAACCACGTGGACTGGACTCACCCATGCACTATCCGAATTTGGGTAAAAAATCCCCGCATCAAGTAGTTTAATCACTTCCTTCTTTACTACCTCTTTTAAATTTGGATTTAGTCTCCTTTGATGCTCAATTGAGTTCTTGTACCCCTCTTCAAGTAAAATTCTATGCATACAGAGAGATGGACTAATCCCTTTTATATCATCTATTGTATATCCAATGGCCTTTCTATGCAACCTCAACTCATCCAACAGTCTCTTTGTTTCAAACTCATTTAACTGAGCATTAATTATAACTGGATAAGTAGAATTCGGCCCAAGAAATTCATACTTAAGATTTGGGGGTAATGGTTTAAGTTCAAGTTTAGGTGGGTACTATTTCTGGAAAAACTGGCTCTTGTTCTATCAACATAGTCTCCTCCTCAGCCAAGCTTTCTTCTAACAACTCTTCATTGTCTAAAGATAGATCTTCCTCCTTATGATCACCAAGACATACCCCCTTTTCTGTTGAAAATGCTTTTTCGCCAAACGTTTTTGATAATGATGCACAACACCAAGGAAATAATGTTTGGAAATCACTTTGATTCAAGATAAGCCCTTTTTCAACATCATCCTTTCCTCTAATGATATCCATTGTCAAGAATGAACTATCTTGCTCTGCCCAATCATTGGAATTTTGCGTGATTCTGCCAACTATCTCAAAAGCTTCTTCTAGACTTTTTTTCAAAAATGATCCTCCAGATGCTAAATCCAGTTGATTCTTATTTGAGAAAGAAAGCCCAACATAGAACAAATGCATAATTAACCACTTCTCAATTCCATGATGTGGACATAACTGCAGAAGAGAATAATATCTTTCCCAGGCTTGGTACAATTTTTCTCCATCCAATTGCTTAAAATTTAAAATTTGACTTCTCAAATAAGTAGTTTTCCTTGGAGGAAAATATTGGTCAAGGAATTTTTGCTCTAACTCATCCCATGTTCTGATACTTTGAGACATTAGAGAATTGTACCATCTTTTTGCATCACCCTTCAGACTAAAAGGAAAAGCAAGCAGCTGAATAATATCAGATGAAACTTCTTCATATTTCAAAGTACAACAATATCTATAAAACTCCATCAAATGGGAATAAGGATTTTCAATCTCCAATCCTCCAAACTGAGTTTTCTGAACCATGGAAACAAAAGATGGTTTGAGTATTAAATTTCTTGCTTGTATGTTAGGGTAAACAATTGCTCCCATTTGTTTTGCAGACTTCGGAGCTCCAAAATCTCCTAGTGACTTGCACACCATGTTTAGATATTCTTGTTCTTCGATTCGCCTTTGCAGAATTCTTCTTTAATGGAAAGTTCTATCAATCTCAGGGTCAAAAGGAAAGAATTGCCCTGCAAAGTTAGATCTTCGCATACACAAGAACAAGATAGCAAATGGCAATTCGACACAAAAAGAAAAATAGAAGAATCAAAAATGCAGAATTGAATTAGAACAAAAAGAACTAACAAGAAGTGAAAGTTATACAAGAAAGTAAAAACAGAAATCTAATGATTAGTTACAACTATGCAATATGAAAGGAAAACAAATGTTATGTTTAGTCTAACTCAATTGATAAATCCTAATGTTATAGCGCAGTTCCCCGGCAACGACGCCAAAAACTTGTCACGCTCCGCAAGTGTACGGAAATGTCGCAAGTAATATAAAAGATTATCGTATCCACAGGGACTGGAATAAGAACTAGAAATGTCTCAATGCGAGTTAGCTAAACAACTATCCAATCGTTTCAAAAGCAAAGTAAAGGTAAACAAATCTAATCTTAAAGATCAACAAACAAGAATTTGGAGTTTTAGGTTATGATAAAGGAGATTCTAGGAGTTTCGATTTCTTTGTAGGATTTCTCGAATGTAAATGGTCCACCAATTCTTATCCCTCAATTGCCAAACATGTAGAAAGTTGTCGGTTCTCTCTTGCAATAGACAACCGGCTAAGGACTGAGAAATGTATCTAAATAGGATTAATTAAACATGAACCTATGTTGTCCTTACACAGAAGTGCACCTATTACTATGCCTTCCTCGGATATCAACGTAGAAGCCCACGACTTATTAATCTATTAAGATACAATAACCTAATCACAAAATCCATCCTACTCTCTTGAATATTCCTATTTCCTCTTCAAGATTGTCTCTCAAACGTCGTTACACGGGCTTGCACCTGTCACGTGGATCCCTCGGATGATCGAGTGAGAGTTTATCTTTACAAAGTCCATAAGAAATCGAAACAATTAATCAAGAATGAGAAGTAAACACGAATCACCATTAATCATTCAAGATCTAATTGATACAAGCAAGATAATGTCATTGAAACAAGAAAATGGCAAATCCATAAGAGATTACATCAATCCATCATACAAATAATCCCTTCATTCCTAGAATACAAGATCTACTCCATGAATCGAGGAAGAAAACCCGAAGAAATAAAGAATACAAGCATTTCTTAAATCCCCAATCCAAGAAACCAAGAAAAGGGGGAAAGAGAAAACTTATCTACGAAGAAGCTTCGTCTTCGGATCCAATCCTCGCTCCGGAGCCGAAATCGTCAAGAGCTCCCCTTGAATCGCCCAGAAATCCTCCCAAGATTGGGAGGAAACCACCAAATCTTGCCTTCTCCCAAAGGGGGAGAGATCCCCTTTCAATTCATGAAGAAGGGTTTAAATAGAGGAGGGAATCGGGCGCCACACGGCCCCGTGACACGGCCGTGTGAGATTCACACGGCCATGTCCAGTTCCCTCTCTGCCAAAGCTGCACGGCCGTGTGACTCCACACGGCCAGAACCCTTCTACTCTCTGAAAAAGCTACACGGCCGTGTGGTGCACACGGCCACAGCCTGCTTGGTCTCTGGAAACCTCACACGACCGTGTAGATCCACACGACCATGTAAGGCTTCTGCTCTGGTTGGCTTCAAATCTTGACACGGCCGTGCGAGGTTCACACGGCCGTGTCATCTTCCTCTTCTGTTGGTGCCAAACTCCACACGGCCCGAGCTCCATATCAGTGCAGGGCCGTGTGAGGTACACGGCCCTGTGCTTTCTCCCTTTGTTTCCTCCAATGCATGCCCAAAGATGTAGATTCTTCACCAAATCAACTCATGTGTACAGAAAATGCACAAAAAGCAGATCTCCGAACCAAAAGAGAAAATTGTTGATACAGTCTGACCTGGCTGTTGTTTTGATGTTGACACTGATTTAAGTTTGTATCAGATATTAATCAAACTCAGACTGACTACTGATCGAGGTTGATCCATTGGGAGGGAAAGTCCTGGTGAGTGAAGCCAGGCAAGGGAAATCCAGATGGGTCAAGGTTGACCAGACATCTGGTGAAAAGTCCAAGCAGGGAGCTTGGCATGGGAAAAGTCCAAGTATGGAGACTTGGCACGGAGTGGTCAGAGAAGGCTCGGTAGCTCGTTCTCTGGACCGGACGGAGTCGGAGAGGGCTCGGTAGCTCGTTCTCCGGACTAGGTCAGAGAGGGCTCGGTAGCTCGTTCTCGGGACCAGGAAGACCTCAGGGTTTCGGGCTGGGAAGCTGCAAAACTCACTCGGTAGCATTGGATCGGTCTGCAGACCGATCCAGTAATACTCCAAGATCACTGATCGGTCGGGTGACCCATCAGTAACCACACAGACTTTCTGTGGGCTATCTGATCGGTCTGGTGACCGATCAGGATCCACACAGAAACTTTCTGTGGGTTAACTGATCGGTCTGTGGACCGATCAGTAATCACACAGAAGTATTCTGTGGGTTAACTGATCGGTCTGTGGACCGATCAGTAACCACACAGAAGTATTCTGTGGGTTAACTGATCGGTCTGTGGACCGATCAGTAACCACATAGAAGCATTCTGTGGGTTATCTGATCGATCTACAGACCGATAAGAAAGAAGTGATCAGAAACGCTGAGAAAGCGTGGAACGGTCTGTGGACCGATCCACACATAGTCTGATCGGTCCACAGACCGATCAGGATCTTCCCGGACCGATCAGGATGTGTCCTGATCGGTCCAGAAACCTATGGATCGGTCTACTGACCGATCCACAGTGATGTCGCATGGCTTCTGCTACTTCTCTGCTATTTCTGATTCATTTCTGATGCATCTGATCTAACATCTGCTTGTGAGCTTTTTGAGTTACAGGTTGCAGGTACCATGGTGATGTTTGAATTCAAATCAATGACTATCAAAGGAATAAAACAAAATAGTTTTTCTACTGGTTATCGCTGCAAATTGTGCAAAAGAAGCGTCAACGTTCACTGGCTTGTTCAGTTGGCTCACTGGCTGCGATCAACTTGACTCTTCCTTATTGGTTCGAGCTCAGAGACACCAGTGAAGACCAAGGATGGTATTGGTGTGAGTTCAGATGAGGAAGAAGCGTGATTGGCGACGCCTGGTTTGGCGACAGTGATACGCTACTGGTTTGCAGTGATTCGATGCAGGCAAACGCAGTGAAGAAAGCATAGAAATAAGAAGGAGGAAGAGGAGAGGAAAGCTAACAACTCTGGAAATATTCTCTCTGTCGTTCAAGCAAGAGGTTGTGCGTTTTTGTTGAGCTCTTGGCTGATTCCTCCTGTCGTTGTTTTTCTGCTTCGTGGCTGTAAGTTAAACTGTTCAATCCTTTAGCCACACTTTGTAAGTAATTGTGCTTCACTTTCAAATCTACTCTTGTGATCTTTGTGGAGAGGTTACTCCACCGAGAAGGAGGATCTTTAGCCGGAGTTTATCCGGGGTGCGATCTACCGAAGATCAAGGAGTCGTCCACCTTACGGACACGCCGAGGAGTAGGGGCAAGTTATCCCCGAACCTCGTAAATCCTAGTGTTAGTGTGCTTGTGTTTTTCTCTCCTTTAGTTGTCCAATTCCACTGTGCTAACGATTATCTGTGTAGAAGTTTTTGTTTAAGTTTTTAAAGGAGCTATTCACCCCCCCTCTAGCCATCTAAGATCCCAACAATTGGTATCAGAGCCTGGTGCTCTTCATTACGGCTTAACAACCCAAAGAGCTAAACAATGGCCATGAAGGAGGGACTCTGCACCAACCGTCCACCTTATTTCGATGGAGCAGATTTTCAATACTGGAAAAGCCGCAATGAGTATTACCTCAAGACCGATATCTCCATGTGGTTCTCCGTCAAGGAGGGATTCTCACCTCCAAAGGATGAAGAAGGTAAGGAACTTGACTCATCGAGATGGTCAACCGAGCAAACTCGCAAGGGACAAGCCGATGCCAAGGCGGCTGTCACTTTGCAATGTGGGATAGCCAAGGATCAACTTGTCAAGGTTGGTCCTTTCACAAGTGCGAAGGATCTATGGAACAAGCTCATCGAGCTCCAAGAAGGGACTCGAGACTCTCGGATCGCCAAGAGGGATTTGTTCCTAAACCAACTACAGAACCTTGTCATGAAGGAAAATGAAACTGTAAGTGAGATACATGGAAGGTTCAAGGAGATCATCAATGGTCTCCATTCGGTGGATGAACGAGTAGAAAACCGTGACCTCGTAAGGTATGCTCTAAAAGCTTTTCCTAGGAATGCCTTGTGGTCATCTATGGTGGATGCCTACAAGGTATCCAAGGATCTTTCCATTGTTAAGTTAGATGAATTTTTTTGTGAAATGGAATTACATGAACTTGCTAACAAAGGGCAAAAAGAGAAAGGTATTGCTTTGGTTGCAGAAGAAAAGAGCAAGGAGGGAAGAAGGAAGAAAGAAAAGAAGAAGGAGAAAGAAATTGTTTCATCTTCATCCTCCTCCGAGTCCGATGATGAAGGTGAATCATCATCAAGCGAGATGGCCAACTTCGTGAGAAGAATCATGAGAAGGAGCAGAAGATACAAAGGGAAAGGTAAACCTAGTGAACAAAATATTGACAAAACTAATGTTACATGTTATGAGTGCAGCAAAAAGGGACACTATCGGAGCGAGTGTCCAAAATTAAAAAGGAAGGAGGAACGAGCCAAAAAGAAGGAGGAAAGAGTCAAGAAGAAGAAGGCTCTAAAAGCTACATGGGATGAGTCTTCTTCAAGTTCATCTGAGGAAGAGAAGAGGGAGAAGAGTACACGGCAGTTAGCCCTCATGGCAAGAGAGGAGTCCGAGTCCGAGAGTGAGGACTCAAGCTCTTCAGCCGCGACTTCATCATCTTCGGATGATGAAGAGGTAACATCTCCCCATTTAGAAAAGTGTTATAAAACAATTGCACATTTGTCTACTTCCCTTAAAAAATCAAAAACAGAAACTAAACTGCTAAAAGATGAAATAGAGAAATTAAGGGCCCTTAGGGAAGATGAGGTCGATGACCTTTATCAAGAGGCCCTAGAGGATGAAAACAAAACCTTGAAGGGTGAAATTGAGAAGCTCAAGAAAATGCTTGAGAAATTCTCAACCAGCTCTAAGACCTTAGACATGATTCTAAATGCCCAAAGGGCGGTTTACAACAAGGCTGGATTAGGATACCAACCTAAGGAGTCTAGCTTTATTTCTTTAGTGTCAAGAACCCAATTTCATAGAACACATGTTTCTAGGGTTCATGAGACTAGGAAGAAGGTGACTAAGGCATGGGTGCCTAAGTCTCTCATTGTAGATGCATTAGGTCCCAGAATTTGGGTACCTAAAACATCCGTCTTTCGTGTCTTGTAGGCATTGGTCGAGGGGGAGCGTCTATCAACTTGGTTTGTTGATAGTGGATGCTCCAAGCACATGACAGGGGACAAGTCACTATTCTCTACCATACAAAATAAAAATAGAGATAATGTGTCTTTTGGCAATAATGGTAGTCTTAAGGTTATAGGGGTTGGAGACATTCATATATCCGAATGCCTCCACATCAAGAATGTTCTTCTAGTCAAGGGGATGACTTTTAATCTCCTAAGTGTCAGTCAATTGTGTGATACAGGTTACACAATTGAATTTCATTCAAGTCAATGTTTGGTTAAACACATTGACACACTTGACACGGTACTAGTAGGCACAAGGGTTGATAATATTTATCAAGTATCGTTTAAAAGTGCTACTAATGCTTTGATTAAGTGTTTCATGTCAAAAGAAGAAGAGTCTTGGCTTTGGCATAGAAGGTTGGCACATGTAAACATGAAGAACATTCGGAAGTTGGCCAACAAAGGACTAGTACGAGGCTTACCAAGCATCAAATACCAAAAGAACAAACTATGTGATGCATGCCAAATGGGTAAGCAAACAAAAGCATCTCATAAAGGTAAAAGCATTGTGAGTACATCTACTGCCTTAGACTTATTACATATGGACTTGTTTGATTGTAACAATGTTATTTCATTGAATGGTAGTAGATATTGTTTAGTAATTATTGATGATTTTACTAGATATACATGGACCTTCTTTTTGAAAACTAAGGATCAAACCATAGATATTTTTATTTCTTTTTGTAGAAGAACTGAAAATAAAAAATCAACAACAATTAAAACCATTAGAAGTGATCATGGTGGTGAATTTCAAAACCATAGGTTCTTAGAATTTTGTCAAGCAAAAGGGTATAGACATGAGTTCTCAACTCCAAGGACCCCACAGCAAAATGGGGTTGTGGAGAGAAAGAACCGAGTCTTACAAGAGGTTGCACGAAGCATGCTCAATGAGTACTCACTACCGAGTTACTTGTGGGCTGAAGCTGTGAATACAGCTTGCTATGTGCAAAATCGAATCCTGATACATAGGTTTTTAGGAAAGACTCCTCATGAACTTTGGTTTGGGAAACCACCTACAATTAAACATCTTAAGGTGTTTGGTTGTAAGGTGTTTATTTTGAACACCAAGGACCATCTTGGAAAATTTTCGGCCAAGGCTGATGAAGGGATACTGGTCGGGTACTCGCTCACCAGCAAAGGCTATCGAGTCTACAACAATAGGACTAAATTGATTGAAGAGTCCTCTGATGTAGCTTTTGAAGAAATCCCTCAATCAAATGAACAATCAAGGGATGTAGGAGAAATTCAACTTGAACTTAGAAATCTAAGTTTGAATGATCAAAATGAAGAAAGAGTCGAGGTTGACTCTGATGACGATGAGCAAAGACAACAAAGGGCTCCGGTTGATCCCTTGCCTGATATTGAGTCCTTGCCTGTGCCTAGTGAGACCATTCATGAGGCACCACCAACACCAAGACAATCTAGGATAACCACTAGTCATCCCCAAGATCAAATTGTGGGAGATATCCAACAAGGTGTTAGGACTAGGTCATTCTTTAGAAATGAGTCAAATGAAGTTGCATTGATTTCAGAGATTGAACCAAGACTAGTTGATGAAGCATTGCACGATCCTGATTGGATCATAGCTATGCAAGACGAATTAGGTCAATTTAAAAGGAGCCAAGTGTGGGACTTGGTTCCTAGACCGAAAAAGACCACCATTATTGGAACTAAATGGGTCTTCAAAAACAAGTTAAACCAAAAGGGAGAAGTTGTAAGAAACAAGGCAAGACTTGTAGCCAAGGGCTATAGTCAAGTCGAAGGTCTCGATTATGATGAGACTTATGCTCCCGTGGCCCGATTAGAGTCCATTCGTTTGATGCTAGCTTTTGCTGCACATAGAGGTTTCAAGCTCTATCAAATGGATGTTAAATCTGCCTTCTTAAATGGTTTCATTAAAGAAGAGGTCTATGTTGAACAACCACCGGGGTTTGTGAGTACCGAAGCTCCAAACCACGTGTACAAGCTCAAGAAAGCACTTTATGGGCTTAAACAAGCACCACGAGCTTGGTACGAAAGGTTGTCAACATATTTACTAGAGAAGGGATTTGTAAGAGGTCAAATAGACCCAACACTATTTCTACGTAGAGATGGTGAAAACATTTTTGTAGCCCAAGTATATGTCGATGACATAATTTGTGGCTCAAATAACAAGGGCTATTTGAATGAATTCATTTCTCACATGGAAAGTGAGTTTGAGATGAGTCTAGTAGGAGAGTTGACATTCTTCCTCGGACTTGAAATCAAACAAACTCGAGATGGAATTTATGTCCATCAGGCAAAATACACTCAAGAGATGCTTAGAAAATTCAATATGAGTGACTCTAAGGAAGTGTCCACTCCAATGGCGACAAGCACTCGCCTTGACAATGATGAGAGTGGAAAACCAATTGATTTAACGCAATATAGAAGCATGATTGGTAGTCTTCTATATCTCACAGCTAGTCGACCAGACATACTTTTTGCTGTGGGCATGTGCGCTAGATATCAAGTCTGTGCCAAGGAATCTCATTTAATTGCAGTTAAGAGAATTTTGAGATATCTTAAGGGCACAATTCGAGTAGGTCTATGGTACCCTCGTACAGAGTCTTTTGACTTGATAGGCTATACCGATTCCGACTATGCTGGGTGCAAATTGGATCGGAAAAGCACTAGTGGGGGTTGCCAATTTTTATGTTCATCTTTAGTTAGTTGGTCAAGTTGGAAGCAACATTGTGTGGCTCTCTCCACGACCGAGGCTGAATACATTGCCATGGGAGAGAGTGTATCACAATTGTTGTGGATGATTCACACTCTAGAGGATTATGGACTTTCCTATAAGGGTGTATAAGTGCTATGTGACAACATTAGCACGATCAACCTAACTAAAAATCCAATCCATCATTCGAGGACCAAACACATTGAGGTGCGTCATCACTTCATAAGAGATCACGTAGCTAGGGGAGACATTGTGCTCACATATGTGGAGTCAAAGTCAAACCTAGCCGACATTTTCACCAAACCCCTTCCGGAGAATGAATTTAGTCATTTAAGGAGGGAGTTGGGAATGTGTTTGGCTCCTTAGGTCATTAGAACTTCACCATGATCAATAAGGACTATTAAAATGACAAGAGTAATTGGGACAATAATTTGGGCAACTTGGGAACATCTCACACAAACTATAAGGTTTAACAAAATATTTTTGTTTGCTAGAAATGGGGTGAGATGCTAGGATCAACCCAATTATTCAAAATGTATCATGCATCCCTTGAATAATTAGGTTGAAGAGACATTAATTAAGTATGGGGAAGGCCATTACATAATTCATATGTATTTGGCTCCTAGATCTTACTCATATATTCCAACCAAGGAATCTTGGTTGGACTTTTGCCTAGAAATTTTCTAATCATGGTTGATGGTTGATGTGTTGATTGGTATTGTTGCTTGGTTCATGTCATGACTTTGATTGATAAAACGATAGGTTATTAAAGGAAATAATAACAACTTGGATATATTTTGACAAACTTGAAACTAAACATAACAAGGATCAAGAATTTCAGCTTTCATGCCTTGTTTGAAAATTAGGACAAGTTGTTTATATTTTGACAAACTTGAACCTGATCATAGAGATGGGTTTAGCAAAAGTATGTTTTGAACTCTTAAGGACCAAGAAGACAGAACTCCATATGGTTGGAGTTAGTGTGCGGTTTTTGGTTTGATAAGAATCTGAAACCTCAAGGCTATAAACAAGTTCAGACCATAACTTTTAGGTAAGAGTTATGCTTGTAGGTTCTAGGCTCTGAACATGGACGTTTCCCTAGAGAAACTTCCACGAATTATCAAACACAAGTTACTGAAATTACAGCTTTCAGTTACTGGAATTACAACTTTCAGTTACTGAACTTACGGGAGAAATCAGACACTGATCGGTCTATGGACCGATCAAATCAACCTGGAACGCTACTGATCCCTTTCTGATCGGTCTACAGACCGATCAGAGAGATCCCTGATCGGTCCGGAGACCGATCAGATCAATTTGGCACAAAAGCCACTGATCAATCTCTGATCGGTCTACCGACCGATCAGGAAGCTCGCTGATCGTACTGATCGTCTCCTGATCGGTCCGTGGACCGATCAGGATGTTCCTGGATCGGTCCGGAGACCGATCAGATCAATTTGGCACAAAAGCCACTGATCAATCTCTGATCGGTCTACCGACCGATCAGGAAGCTCGCTGATCGTACTGATCATCTCCTGATCGGTCCGTGGACCGATCAGGATGTTCCTGGATCGGTCCAGGGATCGATCAGGAGGCTTCTGATACCTTTGGATCGGACAACCGTCTGATCATTTCTTCACTGTACACCCATCTAAACCCTTAAAATCTCCCGATCCTTTCTTTTCTTCGTTCACGCGAAACCCTAGCCGACTCTTCCCACCAGCCTACCCTTTCTCTTCTCTTTGCACGCCAAACCCTAGCCGAAGCTCTAGCCCTCGGAAGCCCTAGTCTAAAGTTCAAATGACACCAAGGTAACTTCTTCCTCTCTAAAACATGACATTGTGTTTTCATTTCTCACTGAATATGTTGTTTTGTTGTTTCGGTTCTTAATTGTTGGTGGCTCCTGTGCTTTTCGTTTTTCCCATTGTGTCCCCTTAGGAAGAAACCCACTGGTGGTGAGGGAACCTCTAAGGAACCAACCAAGAAATCCAAATCCAAAGCTCCTGCTGCTCCTTCCCGACCTCAACCATCCAGTTCGGGAAGATTTCCCAACCAACAGTTTGAGCAATCTTTTAAGGAAAGGACCTTCAAGTTGCTCCCATGTAGATCAGTCGATAGAAAATACATGAACGAGTTTTGTCCAGCAATCACTGAGACTATAGCCTACTATAAACTTGATTCCTTGGTATATTTAGAGAGAGATATCAACCTTGACCTCGTTTCTGAATTCTATAACAACCTTCATCAGACTCTTGATGGTAGTTATAGATCAAGAGTGGCTAAGCAAAACGTTGATTTTAGCTTAATTGCCTTCTTTGATTATTTAGGCTGTCGTTTGTGTTCGGGGACGGTGTTCTCATTCTATCCTTCTTTGCCTGAACCCGTGCCTCATCCTCTTGATGTCTCCTCTGACTCGATTTATGAGTACTTCTTTGGACATCCGAGACCGGATGGATTAGATGAGTTAGATGTCGACTTTCCTACATTTGCAGCCCTTGGCCTTTCTGCTCCTGATTACATTCTTTTCAAAATTGTCACAAACTATCTTCTACCTATTACTTCCAAACCATTGGCAGAGATTCAACCGTATCATTGTCTGATGCTTTACGGGTTGCGTAGGCGTCTTGACTTTGATGTCATGTCGAGTGTCTATACTTCTATCATATCCCATAGCGAGCCGAGCGGTTCCACCATCTATATACCTTTTGGGCATATAATTACTGACTGGCTTGAGACACTGGGTATTGACGTCTCTAAGGGGAGGATAGTAAAAATGGTTAAGCAGGATTGTTGACTTGGGAAACATGCGTTTTCTAAGTCTGGAATCTTAGGACAGGCTGGGACAGTTAGGTGGAAGGATGGGAGGGCACTTGGTGAGTTACCTCGACGACAGGTTGCTCCTGTTGCTGCTCCGCCTGCTACTGACGATGGAGAGGCCGATCCTGATCTGCGCTGGCAGATTGCCGAGCTGGAGAGTCGCTTTAATCGACACGAGGAGATGGTGGCTGCTGAGTTCGATGGACTACGTATTCGGATAGACCGGCGCTACGATGACCTGCGCGGGCATATTGACCAGCGCTTCGATGATATGTGCAGTCATCAGGTGGTGACACAGCAGTTGCTACTCGGATGGATGGCATGCTACCCGCCTCCGCAGTCTTACCCAGGCTATTCATCCTCCGGCATGCCGCCTCAGGATTTCACCCCTCCTGTCGATGATGGTGATATTCCTCAGTGTGAGGATGTTGATTGATACAGTTTGTTTGTTGGCTGTCTGTATTTTGGATGTTATTTGTTAGTCTTTATGACTGACCTGGATGTTTGCACTTCTGATGCTACTCCTGTATTTATGCTACTCCGTTTTCTATTTGCTTGCTCTTTATTATGCTTCATTTTCTATTGGATATAAATATGCTGTTCACTTGCATGTCTTGTTTGTCCTTTATTTCTTTACGAGACACTTAGAGGGCATTCTAAGTGCTTTACGAGACAGACAGTAAGGGTTAAGGGGGAGCTCTTTTAGTTATCTTAACGTATTCGCACCTTTTCGGTGTTTGACAAAGGGGGAGAAGATAACTAAGTTTAGATGAATGAAAATTTGAAATTTGAAGACCCTCATATAGTGTAGTATCCATCTTAGGGGGAGGATCTTGATTCCCCTAAAATTATGAAAATTTGAACAATTCTGATCTAAACTTAAATCGTGTTGTCAAACAACAAAAAGGGGGAGATTGTTGATACAGTCTGACCTGGCTGTTGTTTTGATGTTGACACTGATTTAAGTTTGTATCAGATATTAATCAAACTCAGACTGACTACTAATCGAGGTTGATCCGTTGGGAGGGAAAGTCCTGGTGAGTGAAGCCAGGCAAGGGAAATCCAGATGGGGCAAGGTTGACCAGACATCTGGTGAAAAGTCCAAGCAGGGAGCTTGGCATGGGAAAAGTCCAAGTATGGAGACTTGGCACGGAGTGGTCAGAGAAGGCTCGGTAGCTCGTTCTCTGGACCGGACGGAGTCGGAGACGGCTCGGTAGCTCGTTCTCCAGACTAGGTCAGAGAGGGCTCGGTAGCTCGTTCTCGGGACCAGGAAGACCTCAGGGTTTCGGGCTGGGAAGCTGCAAAACTCACTCGGTAGCATTGGATCGGTCTGCAGACCGATCCAGTAATACTCCAAGATCACTGATCGGTCGGGTAACCGATCAGTAACCACACAGACTTTCTGTGGGCTATCTGATCGGTCTGGTGACCGATCAGGATCCACACAGAAACTTTCTGTGGGTTAACTGATCGGTCTGTGGACCGATCAGTAATCACACAGAAGTATTCTGTGGGTTAATCGATCGTGGACCGATCGGTAACCACGTATACGTGGGTTAATCGATCGTGGACGATCGGTAACCACGTAAGCATTTCAGGGTTATCTCGATCGGTCTACGACCGATCGAAAGAAGTGATCGAACGCGAGAAAGCGTGGAACGGTGCGTGGACCGATCCACATAGTCCGATCGGTCCACGCCGTCGAGGATCTTCCGGACCGATCGGGATGTGTCCCGATCGGTCCGGCTATGGATCGGTCTGCGACCGATCCACGATGATGTCGCATGGCTTCTACTACTTCGCTATTTCGGATTCATTTCGATGCATCGATCTAACATCCGCTTGTGAGCTTTTTGAGTTACTGAGTTGCGGTACCATGGTGATGTTTGAATTCAAATCAATGACTATCAAAGGAATAAAACAAAATAGTTTTTCTACTGGTTATCGCTGCAAATTGTGCAAAAGAAGCGTCAACGTTCACTGGCTTGTTCAGTTGGCTCACTGGCTGCGATCAGCTTGACTCTTCCTTATTGGTTCGAGCTCAGAGACACCAGTGAAGACCAAGGATGGTATTGGTGTGAGTTCAGATGAGGAAGAAGTGTGATTGGCGACGCCTGGTTTGGCGACAGTGATACGCTACTGGTTTGCAGTGATTCGATGCAGGCAAACGCAGTGAAGAAAGCATAGAAATAAGAAGGAGGAAGAGGAGAGGAAAGCTAACAACTCTGGAAAAATTCTCTCTGTCGTTCAAGCAAGAGGCTGTGCATTTTTGTTGAGCTCTTGGCTGATTCCTCCTGTCGTTGTTTTTCTGCTTCGTGGCTGTAAGTTAAACTGTTCAATCCTTTAGCCACACTCTGTAAGTAATTGTGCTTCACTTTCAAATCTACTCTTGTGATCTTTGTGGAGAGGTTACTCCACCGAGAAGGAGGATCTTTAGCCGGAGTTTATCCGGGGTGCGATCTACCGAAGATCAAGGAGTCGTCCACCTTATGGACACGCCGAGGAGTAGGGGCAAGTTATCCCCGAACCTCGTAAATCCTAGTGTTAGTGTGCTTGTGTTTTTCTCTCCTTTAGTTGTCCAATTCCGCTGTGCTAACGATTATTTGTGTAGAAGTTTTCGTTTAAGTTTTTAAAGGAGCTATTCACCCCCCCTCTAGCCATCTAAGATCCCAACACAAATATGCTAAAAGGAAAGCTGGAAGTATAAAAATGCATAGATCAAGCATGCTCAAAGTATGTAAATGTGCGTAAAAACATGCATAAAAGAGTATATAATCTACGCACATCACTAGTATGAAAGTTCTACAAGAAGAAGAAAGGATTCACCATTAAGGACATCAAGAAGGTGTTTCAGTCCAAGATGTACAATCAAGTCCAAGAGTAAAGTCCGAGGTAACCTGCTATGGATGCAATAAGAAGGGACATATTAAACCCAACTGCCCGAATCAAAAGGAAGCACTACAAGCGACGTGGGATGGGTCTTCCTTTAAAGATTTTGACGAAGAGCTCGAACAGACGAGCTTCCTCATGCTTATGGCTTGGGAACAAGTCGACGAATCAAAAACCGAGAGCGATTCAGAAACAGAGTCTGAGAGAAGGCACAGATCCATATCTATTTCCAAAGGGCATAACCCCACTGTAAGTACTTCTCATATAACTAAACTGGATAACTTAGTTAATTATCTTATGCGTAAGTTAGCCAAATCCAACGTCTGGGTCCAGTCACTCCAAAAGGAGGTAACACTCCTTAAGGAGGAGACTAAACTAAGTTCTTTGATTGAGCCAGTTCAAAATGGAAGTTCAACTCAAGTCCAAAAATTTGAGGAAGAAAATTTCAATTTGAAAATTCAAGTTAAAAAACTTAAGGACATGTTGGAACAGTTTATCTTGGGTTCCAAGAATCTAGATCTGATTCTTGGAAAACAAAGAGCAGTATATAACAGATCCGGACTTGGATTTAAGGCTAAAAGAAAATACAAGTCTTACTTATTAATTGTAAATAGAACTAATAGAAAAATAGTCCAAGCATGGGCCCCCAAGTCAAACTTGGTTAATCAAGTTGGACTTGGTCAATATCGGATCCCTAAGGATCAGATCCATTACCTTGATAGACCCTATCGAGCTTATGATCTAGGGGGAGCCAATAGAGAGACCATCTTTGTCAATAAATAAATTTGTTTAATGCTTATTTTTATTGCTTTATTATACATGCTTAGACTAAGCTAGATAAGGACCTAGGCGTGATTTACACTTGACTAGTTAGACCTAGGGGTTTCAAAAAGAAAAATAAATATCTAATTTCTTTGAAAGACTTTGTCTAGAAGTGGATCTCATACCAAGAAGGTCTAGTGTCTCGCCATAGCCTGGAAGCCAATATATGAAATGAATATTTAATTGATTGATTGTAAAATTTAAGTCAAACTCAAATATAAATCAATGCTTAGATGATAATCTAAATCAAAGATAAAATTAGTCATCTCACAAAAACTATTAAGGTTCAATCTAGAAAAAGGTTAGATGGTCCTATATTTAAAACATAAAGTAGTTACCCAAACTCAAATTAATTAATTCAATTAAGTTAACTTGATTAATTTCAAAATCATAATTAAATGATGATTAATTTCAAAATTTTAATTAATTTCACAAGTAAAATTAATTTCTAATCATAATTAATTTCAAAAACTTAATTAATTTTGAAAAATTAATTTCAAAATCTTAATTAATTTTACAAGTGTAATTAATTTCTAATCATAATTAATTTCAAAAAATTAATTAATTTTGAAAGATTAATTTTAATCTTAATTAATTTCACAAGTATAATTAATTTTTAATCATAATTAATTTCAAAAGCTTAATTAATTTCAAAATCTAATTAATTTTAAAATCATAATCAATTACACAAGTATAATTAATTTACAAATCTTAATTATTTTCAAATGTTCAATTAATCTTTAAATTTTAATTATATTTCAAAATTATATTTTAAAATCTCAATTTTAGTATTTTAAAAATATAAATTTAACTTAAATTATTTTTGAAATATACTTCAATATCATAAATATCTTTCAAAGTTTAAGAGAAAATTTACTTAACTCCGTCTCACACACACTCATAAGCTGAACATGTTTGATAACCTAGGATGTGTGAGATAGAAAATTAGGAAAATAAATAATAACTTTTATATTTATTTCTTGCTTGGACTCTAGGACCCTAAATTATTTTTGTTGCCATTAATTAAGGGAGAGTGCAAAGAAATTTAAGACATTATTTTTATTTTGTTAAAGCATTATTTTTCAGAGTTAAACTTTTCAAAAGTTCAAAATATTTCTGAAAGAGGAAGTTCAATTTTTGAAAAGAAAAATAAATTATTTTGTAAAGACAAAAACTAAGAATTTGCTAAAGTATTTTTAAGTATATTTTCAAAGAAGAGATTTACTTAGCTAAGTATTTTAACTAGAAACTATTTTTAAAGCTAAGTTTTTATCAAAATATTTTTAAAGCTACGTGTTTATCAAAATATTTTTAAAAATCTAAGATTTTATGAAAATATTTTTTAAGCTAAAGCTTTTAATGAAAATATTTTTTCTAAGTACTTAACTGAGCTTTTATCCATGTTTTTTAAAGTTATGTACTTAACTAAATTACTAGACAAAGTTTTTTTTTTTTAAAAAAAAGCTAAGTATTTTTGAAAACATTTCTAATTTAGCTAAGTGTTTTTCAAAACTTAAGTTTATCTAAGTTTTTTTTAAAAGCTAAATCATTTTCAAAGCTTAAATCTAGCTAAGTTTTTAGTAAACCCTAAATCACTTTCAAAGCTTAAAAAATTTGCCAAGTTCTTAAATTATAGTCTACTTTCAAAACTACGAACTTGCCAATATATTTTTTTTCTCAAGTAAGAGCTACCTTTCGAGGGGAGCTACGAATTTCCTATCTTTACATCCTTCTCTCTGTTTATTATTTTTGATATATGGCAAAGGGGGAGAGAAAAGTGAAGTTAAGTAGTGAATAAGTAATTAAGGGGGAGCGACAACAAGTTGTTCTAAATATTGAATCTTTTTAAATTGCACTTGAATCTTGATATTACATCTTTTTGTGCACATTTATGTTCTTATAATCAAGTTATGCTTTACTTAACTTTGACTTTTGTTGCCATAATAAAAACGGAGGAGATTCTTGGTGTGGGAAGCATCTGACAATCGAACCAGAATTTTGATAATGATAAAGGATTCAACGTTAAGATTATTTGTGATCTAACGAGTTTGAATGAGATTGTAGGAAAGTCCTAAGTGTTCTTAGGTAAAAGTCCTAGCTACAGTTAGGCAGGTGGAAAACCTTAGGGGGTTCACACCTTGCTCACACCAGCGGACCAAACACATACTACGGCGCTTCCATCTCATTCGAGAGATCATCGATTGAGGAGATGTCAAGATTTGCAGAGTACCCACAAAGGCTAACGTCGCTGATCCCTTGACCAAGGCTTTGGCACAGAGAAAGCATGATGGTCACACTAGGTTATTGGGCCTTAGAGCCTACACTGATTGACACTAGTGCTAGTGGGAGATTGTTAGTTAGAGCCCTAGAGCCAATCATACGATGATTGTTGTATGGACTCGATGTATCATATTCCTATATATTAATAAAGACATTTCTTTATGGTTATTATACTTGTATTGGTGTCAAATAACTAAGTATAATAGCGTCCTTGAGTAGAAGGTTCTTATCTATATCAATCGATTGGTTGAATTTATAGTGAGATGATATAGAGAACACTACTCTTAATCATTCCTAGTCAAGTATTAACATTCAGGGATAATGTTAATGCGATGAGACTAGCATGTAGGTCAACTCGATGACTTGATCTCACAAGTCATGGATATAGAGATATCAAGTTGACACATGGATATGCATTGGAGAATGTATACTGAATGACCCGCCATGAGAAAGTATCATGGATCATTATATGAGTGGCATATACTTTCTCATGTGACTATTAGTATGACTATCAGTCCTTGGACCTGAAGTCACCATGGTTCCCTACATAAGGAGTTGCGTACTTTGGCTTTGTCAAACGTCACCCGTAACTAGGTGGACTATAAAGGTGATTATTGGGTATATAACAAATTATGCAGAGGGATGTGAGTGATGTAGATGGGATCTATCCCTCCTATATGACGGGCGTGACATCATGATTCTTGATAGAGTGAGACCACTAAGTGCATGGTCATGCCCAAATGAGTCAATATGAGATATTAAGCTCATTTGTTTAGAGTGAGTCTACTTGGAGTTCAAGACATAGATTGATTAGAGGATGACACGGTCTATGCCTCAATTGATCAATCTAGATGTCAAGGATAGAAGGTCATTGCCACATATTGTGAGAGTCACAAATAGTAGTCACAAAGGTGATGTTGGATGTCAACATTCTTGTAACTTGGGTAGTAATGATGTGTTGCTAGATACCGTTCATTACTTATGCTTCTAAATGAGTTTAGAAGCATTACTAATGTTACAAGAACCTATAGGGTTACACACAAAGGGCAATTAGATGGAGATTAGGTTCATATGATGAACCAAATTGGATTAAGAGTAATCCAAATTAGATTAATTGAGTAAGACTCGATTGAGTTACCCTTGAGTTAGACTCAAGTGAGGCTAGACTTGAGTTAGACTCAAGTGAGGCTTATTGATGATATTCATTGAATTTTGAATTCAATGATAAATGGTGGCATTCATTGAATTATGAATTCAATTTGAATATTAGATTCAAATTTCGATTCAAATTATGAAGAGAAGAGGATTTTAAAAATGGCCATTTAATGAAGAATGAATATTCATTAAATACTCATTAAGACTCATTAATGAGGCTCATTAATGGAGTTAATGAGCATTAAGTATTTCCATTAGATGAAAATACTTAAGCCATTTTTTACTCTTATTTTTCATGATGAACGAATCATCATTATTCTTCCTCTCTTCTAGTTCTCTCCCTCTCCTCCATTGCCGAATCACCCAAGAGTGCTAGCACACTCTAAGTGGTTTTATCCACCTATTGTCCGTGTGGATACGTATAGAGGAGAGTACGCTTGACACTCTCGTGATCCGGCAACCTTTTGGATGAGTGGGATAAGCGAAGGGCTTCACAACAAGGGTAACGCTTCTTATTCATGTAGATCTAAGGTAGATCTAGGTTAGAAACATGTACATGATTTATTTTATATATCTTCGCACGGATGCGTTGCAAGACTTCGAGGTTTCCGCAACGCAAAAAACGGTTTTTGCGGCTCGAAAGTCCCAACAGATACATTGTCTCCACACTTGATACTCTTTTGATTTACCACTATTTTTTTCTCACTATTTATTTCTACACTTCAATTCCAGCACTTGGAAACTCAAATAATCTCACATCAATCCCCCCACACTTAAAATATTCGTCGTCTCAGACAATAGAACACATCATGTTTTCCAATGACTTCATACACCTCTTGCAATTGTCTTTTTCTTATTTCTTCATTATGCAAATTTTTCCTATATTTTTCTGTATTCAAATTCAGACTTTTGTTTCCTGTCTAATAGCAACCATCTTCCATGTCAATTTTCTAGCTAGAACTCAACAGCCAATATCCAATTCCTCCTCAATCCTTCGTAGCTATTAGCTGAAACTTTCAGAGAATCATTTGACACTGAGATGATAAGAGCTCGAGTTCAGTTCATTTTCTAGTCAGTAATAACATGATTAGTTGGCACAAAACAATTTTGATTTTGATGCAATTTCATGTCTCATAGGGATGATCTCTTGTCTTACTTTTGATGTACAATTCAAAGATCTCACCTTCCAGGTTATTCATTCTTGAAAATTTCTGACTGTGAAGTAAAATTAGCTTGGCAACAACATTCGAAGTGTCTTCACTTGAGTATAAGCAATACAAGGGTGCATGTAAGTTTTTCAGTAGATTTCCTCTATCCTTTTCTTCCATCAGAACCTTGGACTCAAGTTTTAGAATTCAAGAGCTAAAGCAACTCCAGCTTAAGTTACTTAAGTTGCATACATTCAGAAATGGATTCACTGAAATATCATGCCTTGAATCTTTATGGACAAAATTTTTATGTTACCCTTTTCCATTTCTGGAGATTTCAAAATTTCAAGTTATGAATATTTCAAGACTTTTAAGTCACTTAGGGTGGCTTCAAGGAATGAATGAACAACACATGATATCGGCAAACAAATACTTTACTTGGATAACAAAGATCACCATTTATAAATGATTAGACAAGAAATCAAGCTAAACTTTTCTCTGATCAGATAGTTAACCCAAAAAACTTGGCATTCTATAGCTTCACTTGATACTCAACCTTTATGCTATTGAACTCGGCTCCATAGAATAGCTTTTTCAGAATTCAGATTCCAAATTTTGGTCATAAGGGGCATGAGAAGAGTAACACCTCACTTGTCACTGATTAAGCAAGAACTTACTTAAGCTTTTCACTAACCAAGAAGTTGTATAAAATATTTGGCACATGGTAATCAAGACACTGAATTTAGGAACTCAAAAGGTTTCTGACACTCCCTGGATTAAGTTTCAGAAACTATAAAAGAGGATAATTCAGCTTGAGTCATGGATATTCCAACATAACAATGGCTCCCATTTATCACTGAAATAATAGGAGGTTCAGTTCTAACTTTGGATATTCAAAATCAACAAATTAACTTGTCACTAACTATCAATGATACATATCTCTCAGGTTCATTGATACATAACAGATCAATTTCAGAATGCATGGCTAGATTCTAAAATCTGTAGGTCAGTTCTTAGTTTCAGAGTCAGGAATTCAAAGAGATCCTAGCTTGTTCCTAATTAAAAAATAGTTTGAAAAGTTTGCACCATTGCATTCCTGCACTTCATCACTTCTAATTGCTAATAGGATAACAAAGGCTTCCCTTAAAAGAAAACCTCATTTGTCACTGAAATGATAGAGGTTAAACTTCATGTTGCTGCTGGTTAAAAAGCATGCACATTTGGCACAAAATCTGTTACTGCTTAATCTGTAAGTAAAGTTTCTTTTTTTTTTTCTGAAAAGCAATTCCTATCTTTCCAATTCCAGATACTTAAATGCTTCACTTAGACTTTTTACTATTTGACAACTTGCAACCGATACTTGGCACAAAATAGTTCAATATAATGCATTTGCAACATCATTTTTATATTTCAATTCTACACAAGGAATTACCGAAATCAGATTAAGTCTTTGACAAACAAATTTTCTTTATGCAATGGCTAACTAGTCGCTATTTCTTCCAATTTCAGTATTAGAAAATTCACTCTACTCTTGGTCCTATCAAGTTCTGAAATTTACAGAATTCCCTTGCTGAATTATGTAAATTCTTCTTCAAAAATCCTCTAAATCCTAATGTGGATTTCAAAGGAAGAGTAGCTCGAAACCTGAACTCTTCTTCTCTCCACAATAAATATAAATCAGAGTTAAAGAAACAAAATTGAGGTAGATTCTTAATTTTAATTTCTATATTACAGTATCAAACTTTGAAATTCAGAGTTATCTTAGCTTGAGGAGTGAAGAGTTAAGCTTGTCAAAGCATCTCATTCAGTACTGAATAAATAAAAGATTGGATTCAATTAATTCTTGATCAGAAAATAACTTGAAAGGTTGGCACAAACTGGCACATCTCCTGTATATTTTCTCATTACCGCAACTTACAACATTCTTCATTTTTTGCATCTTTTGGAGATTGGTAATAAGAATTCCATCTTAGTAACTCTAAATTCCTAGAAATGCAATTCAATTTCTGCATTTCTAACTGCATTTTGTTTTGGTACAGATTTTCAACATTGATTCCTTTCTTCATATAAAAATTCAATATCAAGTTCTTGCAGTTACTTTCTTTCCCAAACTTTTGATACAATCTGGAATGGCTTCATGGACTAGATAGACACCAATATGACATCACAAAACTGAGCTTACTTGAACCTGTTACCATCCAGAAAAATTTCAAAGAATGTTATCATGAAACAGATTGAAGTTGATACAACCTGATTCTTCTATGAATTTCCACCAAACAGAACCTAGATTCAATTTTTTTTTTCTTGAATTCTTTTAAAACATGAGCTAAGCCTCATAGTAGAAATCATGTCCAAGAAAATTAGCACATAATCGAATTCAAACAACAGCTTCAAACATCACAGTTTTTCAGATTATCTTGTAAGCCCTCTACATTTCTGTCTACTCCACTGTTCTTGAACAAAGTTCCTGCCATTGGCTTTATGACTCCTTTTTAAAACTTAAATTCAAATCAAGTTTTCTTCTTGAATAGTACTCACCATTCAATTCTCAGCAACATCCTTAACATATGCCAATCCTCCCCCACACTTAAACCTTAGTTCATCTTGCAAAATCTAACTCATCAAGGATTCAACCAAAACTCTCAATAAAAGAATGACAAGCAAAGATGATCAAGCTAAGGGTCAAAATGCTAGATGAGAATATTTTAAGAAAATTGTGAGGAAAGAAATTGGAAATCATAAGGGAACAAGAATGATAACTGTCCTTCATTTCCATGCATACATGTGCTATTGTGATTTTGAAAAGAAGCAAAGCAAGTTCTAGAGTTCAATTGCTATAAGTACATATCACACAAAAATATAATAGAGATTAGGCTTATAGTAATCCTCACTAGGTAATTTTTGTGATCAAACTCAAATAATCAAAATAGAATCCACCAACACACTAACCAATATCATACAAGTAAAGCATCCAATCATGTCAAATGACCTAAAATTGATGGTCAAATTTAAGAAATTTTTACCATCTTAAAAGTATTACTAGAACAATTCGATGGAGAATTTATTCAAAATGACATGCTATGTAGACTAAACAAAATGCAAAGTATGGAAGTAAAATGCAAATGTAAACTATGAAACTAAAGAAATGTATAAAGCAACAAGAAAAAGAAAGAACGAACTCCCCTTTATTTCGGGTGGTTGCAAACGATTTAGAAGTAGGATCCACATCGGTAATAGAGTAATCGTGGTTACAATCAAATCCTTTTTGTTAATCATTTTTCCCATAAATTTTCTTACTGGAGGTCGGATGTGGTTCAGTTTAAGCATCCACTCCGAAAACTTATAATCTCCTACAAAGTCAACAAAAAACAACACCTCTCGCAAGCATGGAAGAATATTAGTTTCTACATCACATGGTTCAAGAAATGCATCGCATCCAATCAAGTCAATTAATGGTACCTCTATGAAATTTTCTAATGAATTAAAAGGAATACAACCTTATCATGTTGAAAGGTACCTGGAGGTTCTAGAATGATGACTGTAACCTCCTCTTCATCAAGTAATGATTCAAGCTCTAGTTCAAGTGATTCTGGGGTATTGCTTCCATTAAGCAATCCCCTACACTCTCATCATCTACATCCTGCTCAGGTGATTCTTGAGGTATTGCTTCCAATAAGAAATCCCCTACACTTAAATCATCTTCAAGTAAATTTCTAATTCCTGCATCATCAACAACATCTACAGCAACAATATCAATAGAATCAGAAATTTGCACGACTACATCATCATCACAAAAAATACTAGAAAAATTTTGTGAAGTAATGGAGTAGGGTCAGGTCTGACAAAATCTCTACTTTCCATCTCTCCACTGGAGTTTTGTGTTTGCATCTGGTTGATGGCTGATGTAATTTGATCTAATTGAATCTGTATATTTTGTATCCTTGAAAATTGTTGCTCTTGAAGCTCTCTCATTTGCTGCACAACTTCAGTGGCTTTCCATGTTGACACTTCGAATTAGGGCTTGTTCTATTGAAAAGAATATGGCCAAGTAACTACTAAAAGCTCTTGAAACCCATATGAATTTTGCTAGGCTGGATATGACTTAGTAAATGGTCCTTGTGCATTTCTATACTTGAAATGTGAATAATCCCCCCAATTAGCATTATAAGTATTAGAAAATAACTTATATCTATTTTGTTGATCCATGGTTGGATAAAATTGATGCTTAGGCTAAAAATACTGATTCTCCATTCCACCTCCAAAATATTGAAAATATGGATCCATGCTAAAAGATATCTCCTATTCTTACATTACAACACTAAAATTCAATATTAGATGACTCAGGAGCATAAAGTTTCAAACTCATGGATATATGAACATTAAAGAACTTGACAATTCAAAAATAAGCCAACACAAAAATACAAAAGATAAGCAATCAAATCAATAGAGATAGTAACAAAGAAAATCAACCAATGCACATTCTAAAACAAACACACACTACTAGTTATTGTTTTTCTGGAAGGGCGTCAAAATTTGATGTAGACCATTTTTCTTATCATGTGGTACGTCAAAATAATTAATATTCAAAACAAAAATTAAACCAAGGAAATAGATGTAGTATAGGTCCCAAGTCGTATTTTTCCAAGGATAACTAGTAAATGTGTATGGGTTCTAGAATTGAAACTCTTTTTGGATTTTCTAATGAAAATGAAGTTCAGTTTTTGCTAGACTAGAATTGAAATGGCAAGTAAATCAACTTAAAGCAAACTAATCTAACGACCAATTAAACTAACACATGAATTCAATCCGAACTAGGTAAAACTAACATCTTAACTAAGAGTGAACTAAATTTAACTAATTGAAATAACCCTAACCTTCTGAAGCTAAATTGAAGCAAGTGAAATTAATTCAAGAAAATAGATCTTTTAAGCAAACTAATCCATTGGAAATGTAAAAACAAGTAAATTCAATAATCGAGAATTAAATCCTAGGTATGAATTGAAATCCCTAAACTCTTGCCACCGATTCCTTTATTAAGCACAACTATAAACTGTAAGCAAAACTAGGATATGGAAATTCAGATGCTATCAGTTTAACTAGAAAAGAACTAAACTAGTCATGAAAAACTAGTTGATCTACCAACATCTAGGTAAAAATTCTCAAAAAATCTCAGTTCAATATCTGTATGCAGGAAGAATATGTGTACAATAGAATCAGTAACCTAGAAAAGGAATCCAATAGAGCATAATTCAATATTCTTCCTACACTAAAATGCATAATTTAAATTTGGTTTTGTTTGCAGTGAAAAGAAAAACAAATTAAAGCATAAATCTTACAATTGAATCTAAAATCTAGATAAAAAGACATCCACAAACTCAAATCAATGCTTAAGATCTGTCTCTCTGCTAATTGCAGAGAAGCTCTCAAAAACTCCCTTGAGCAATCACTAGAGTGATTCAGGTTCTCGGTTGGCAATAAAGAAATACTAAGCTCGCAGAAACCTCCCTAGAAGCTCGTAGAAACCATTAAGTGCTCATTGCGTGAAGAATAGGGGAAATGGAATGAATCGCAATCGCCAATCGATTGATCGGATCGATTACAAAGTCACGAATGAATCAAAAAATGGATTAGAAGCAAAAACTCCAGAAAAACTCCTCTGAAACTCCTGATGCCTAATAGAACCCCTCAAGTAGGGAAAACTCCCCCAATCTGAGTTCGTCTGTGGATTGTGGATAGCAAAGATCGTGGTAGAGAAACCTCCCTCTATCATGATCTGATGCTTGGAAGATGGTCGCCGGAAACTCAGAATGGCGCCGGTGATGACAGATCTCGAAGTAAGGTCTAGTTGTGGAAGGTAACTATGGGGACGAAGGTGAACAGTAGCGAATTGTCGAGAGGAAGAAATGTCACTCGAGCTTGCATTTTCACTATACCTTCTCATCTTTTAAACAACTGCCAATCTGATCGAACGATCCAAGATTATTCCATCTTGATCAATGGTCCAAACTTCTCAGATCGGGATCAAAAACTTTAGATCTTCATCAACGACTGTGATCAACTTGCTCTTGGCTCGGATGGATAAGATCTTCAATGGATGGCTTAGATCTGCTCCTATCTTGAATGAACGACCAAGTATATTCTATAGCTTGATCGTCTTGTTTGAACTCTGATTCGAGCACAAATTTGGTCTGATCTGATCGGGTCCATGATCCTTTTGGTGTCTATAAAAAATATATCGAATATTAGCATCAAATACCATGATTATAAGCTAATTTACAATTAAGTCTAAGATCAAATGTAATTTGTGAAATATAATATAAATATGAGTTTAACTTATAAGAAGATCATTAAAAACATGTATTATGAATCAAAATATTATAGCAAAATCATGGTTATCAATCCACTCGACCAAGGTCTGCTCCTTTTTTGTTTTATTGAGGTCTTGTTTCTTCTTTGTTCTATGACATGGTTATGTGGGTTCACACGGCCGGAGCCTTATCCACCTCTGGTAAGTGAAACAGGTGTGTGGATTCCACACGGTCGGGTCCTTTTTCTTCGTTTGTTCTCTAAGTCATCTACAAGCACCATTTTCGCTCCAAAAGCACATCCTATGAATAAGAAAACACACAAAGAATAGTAATTATGCTGAAAATATGATAAGATATGTAAAAATGCATAGATCAAGTGCAAATAAAGTACATAAATATGCCTCAAAACATGCATAAAATTATATATAATCTATGCACATTACACCCTCAGACTTGAACCTTTGCTTGTCCTCAAGCAAAATACTGTAATCTAAATTCATATACTCCTATAATGCATCATAATTCCTAGTGCACTTACCTAACTCTACCAAGTAATTTCATTTGTGAGCATGATTGTGGAGTAATCCAAGTATGTCTAAGTATAGGTTCTTGTGCACAGTGCAATAAGTGATCCAAGATTTTCAAATTTCAATCTTTATCCTTGTTAAGTCATCATCCAATTGAATTTCTTATGTTCTCAGTGATAGACACTTATTTATCACACACTTAGTTCATATTTCTTAAACCATACAAGGTCTCAAAGGACTACTCAGAATTAAGAAAAACATAATATTTATTTCTCCAATAACCTAACTCATTTTCAAAGGGGTAAATTATTAGTTTCCACTCAAGACAATTATTTTTTATCCCTTATTTGAATGATTTTTTTCGGTACTTTATGAGGTGAAGCACTAACACATACGCAAGTATAATACAAATGTAGGGATTTTTTATTTTTCCAAATGAGTTGACGTGATCCGAGATCATCTAATAACCAAAATGAAATCTAAGAAATCACCATGGGAACTTAAGTACTAAAAAATTCAAATAAATCATGACTATTCTAGAGTTATCTACTATTCAAACTTAAGTGAATTGAAGATAAGATTCTTAAAATTAGGTCAAAACTTAAATTTATCTCCTTATAATACTTAGCTCACTTCATGCTACTAAAGATATAAAATAGAGGTCCATTAAATATACTAGCACTATCTCCACAACAACATAAATGAAAAAATGAACGTGCTAACCACTTTCCTATTGGATAAGTAAAATTGTGAGGATTGATGTTCTTGACTGTTAGTATTAGCCCTAGTACCAATTATGAGATGATTGTAAAGGGCTCCTTTTGTATCATGTTTCATTATTAATAAAGGCAAAGTTGGTTATTATATTTACTTCAATTCGGTGCCGAATGAATAAGTATAATAATGTTTTAGAGTAGGAGGTTCTAATCTACAATATATCAATTGGTTGAATTGATAGTGATATATTATAGATATACATAGAATACTACTCTTAACTATTCCTAGTCGACCATTAATATACCAGGACAATATTAATGCATTGAGACTAGTATGTAGGTCAACAGATTATTTGATCTCACAAGTCATGGATATGAGATATCAGCATAACACATGCGTATATATTAGAGAATATGTATTGAATGACCTGCCATGAGAATGTTTCATGGATCATCGTATGAGTGTCATAAACATTCTCATATGACTATTGGTATGAATAGTCCTTAGACTTAAAGTCACTACGGTTCCCTATATATGGAGTTGTATACTTTGGTATCGTCAAACGTCACCCGTAATAGGGTGAACTATAAAGTCAATCACTGGGTATGAAATAAATTATGTGGAGGGATGTGAGTGATGTAGATGGGATCTTTCCCTTCCATATGACGAAAGTGATATCTATGGGCCCCTTGATTAGTAGGACACAAGAAAGCATGGCCATGAGTAAATGAGTCAATATGAGATATTGAGTTCATTTGTTTGAGTGTGTCTACTTGGAGATCAAGAAACACAAATATTGATAAGAGGATGGCACGATCTATGCCTCATTGATCAATTGAGATATCAAGGATAGAGGGACCAAGTCATACAAGATAATAGCCACGGAAAGGTTAAGTCGGATCTCGACATTCTCATCACTTGGGTAGCAATGATGCCTTGCTAGATGCCACTCATTGCTTATGTATTTAAACGTTGATTTGGATACATTGCCAACGTTACGAGAACCTATTGGGTCACACACAAAAAATAAGTCAATGGAGATGGATTCATATGATGAATCATTGGATTAAGTCTAATTCAAATTGGACTCATTGAGTAAGACTCAATTAAATCCAACTATTAGATTGAGTCCAATTCAAATTAGACTCATTGAATCAATTAGATTGATGATTAGTGAGTTGGACTCATTATATGATTTCATGAATTAATTGATGATTAATGAATTGGACTCATTATATGATTTCATTTCATTATATGATTTCATGAATTTGAATTCATGAAGAAAGAGGAGTGTACATCTTGAATTATTCATGCATTGGATGCATTGGATGAAGAGTGAACAATTTGAATTGCTCGTGCATTGCATGCATTGAATTCATTGGATGAAAAGTGAACCATTTGAATGGCTCATGCATAGGATGCATTAGATTCATTGGATGAAGACAAATATTAATGTCAATCAAGGCAATTGACATTAAGGCATGAGGCAATTTCATGAATCTATAAAAAGGGATTTTTGGATTCATTTTCATGATGAGTTTTTGGTGCTCTTGCTCTTCTTCCTCCTCCTCTCTTCCACTTGGCCGAAACCTCCAAAAGGGTTGCAAGCACAACCTTTGGTTGTTTCATTCTCCACTTTGTGAGTTTGTGAGACAAACGTGACTTGTTCATGTGGATACCATAGAGGCGCAGCCACTTGATCGTGCTAAGATCCGCATCTAAAGAAATGCTGCTGTCGGGATTATGAAAGGCATGCAACAAAGGTATAACTTTCTCATGTAGAAAATTAGTACTTAGTATATGGTTTCCTTTCGCATGGATCTTCTGGAAAGGGACTAGATGTTTTCTGCTGCTCTTTCACATGTTTAGCGCTCTTGTTCCTTACAGTGGTATCAGAGCCACTTGCGAAGACATATACTAAGTTATAGTATAATTTCATATGAGATATAGAAATTGCATGACAAGTTTATTATGATTTGCATGATTATGAGCAAGTTTCTGCCAAGAGGTTTTTAGCGAAACCATCATGGCATTATGGCTCATAATTAGTTTTTTAAATCATAGTAAATTTTTTCATAATAGATTGAGAATGTTATATGACATGGTGCATGGTTATGATCCTTACACCCCGATGTGATTGGATGTGTGTGTTGTAATTCATAATAAGGAATGTGTGTCGTGCCTCTCCTCTTTTATTCTAGTTGTAAATTTAGACTACACTTGAATGTAACTCGAGTTTTCTTTGGATTTTGTAATATACAAATTAGAAAAGATTAAGTCAACTTGACGATGGTGAAAATGGAGAAGGACAACAACACATAACGACTAAGGAAGCACTTGGAGAAGATGCTTTTGAAGCACTTGGAGAAGATGCTTTTGCCTAGGTTGACCTTTTGATCTTCTCATTGGCTTGAGAGGATCATAGATTATGGGACCATAACCATGTCATGATTTATTTTATGCATATATGTGATGTATGCCATGATATGATATGATTGTATGTGATGCATATGTAGTTTAATCTTGATTAGGTCTTTTAAATATGTCTACCAAAGTTTGGTACTCACATCTAGCTCGATCAATTGTAGTCAGGTTTTGCCAAAGCAAAGTGACTCGATTTATCTTGCTAGAGTGCGAAGGACAATTGTGATGTCCGACTACTAAAACTTTGGGTGTGACTTAAGTAAGTTGTGAACTTAGAGGCATATCCCATAGGATGAAATTTAAAATTATACTAGTCTTGGGTGATTAGTTAAAGATAACTCAAGATGAGTTATAATGAAATTTCATAAGATGGGCAAATGAACAAATAGTCTTGTTCACACAATGATACAAGAGTTACATATAATGTAATTAGGTAAATGTTGCCTACCAAAATTATACTAAGTCTTGGGTGATTAGCCAAAGCTAACTCAAGATGCGGTATAATATGGATCTTGTCCCACATAAATGTTATCGTGATTGGATTTGGAGCTAGTAGTGTGGGTAAAACCATATTCATGACTTGCTTCTACCAAAGCTTTACAATTTAGTGGGAGAATAATTTAATTAAAGGCATAGTTAAATGATCAAAATATGATACTTATTTCTACATTTTATTGTTGTAGATCACCATGTCGTCAAATATGTTAAATACTCTCTCTCTCTGTGATCTGTCCTTGATAAGGACAAGCTCAATAGAGCTAACTTCCTAGACTAGTACAGAAACTTGAGAATAGTTCTCAAGCAAGAAAGAAAACTGTACGTCTTAGAGCAGCCCATTCCTGAAGCACCCCCCACCACTGCCACTAGAGCTGATAAGGATGCTTATAAGAAGCATCAAGATGATGCATTAAATGTATCATGCCTTATGCTCACTACCATGAACTCTGAGCTTCAGAAGCAACATGAGAACATGGACACTTATGATATGGTTGAACACCTTAGACAACTATATCAAGGATAAGCAAGGCATGAGAGATTTGAGATCTCTAAAGCTCTATTTCAATGCAGAATGAAAAAAGAAAGTCCCGTAGGGCCTTATATGCTCAAAATGATCGGGTATGTGGAGAACCTATAAAGACTGGGATTTCCACTAGTCCAAGAATTGGTCACTGACCTAATTCTGCAATCATTACCCGAAAGCTATAGTCAATTTGTCATGAACTATAACATGAATGAAATTGACAAACCATTACCTGAGATGTTGAGCATATTGAGAACTACTGAACTCAACCATAAGAAGGCAAAGCCTAGAACCATTTTAATGGTGCCAAAAGGTACAAGCAAATGGAAGCCCAAAGGTAAGGGTAAGACCCAAGCCAAAGGCAAGGGCAAAGCACATGCATTGAAACCCAAAGGTGGGATGGCTAAGGAAGGAACTTACTTCCACTGTGGTGAGACCGGATATTGGAAGAGGAACTGCAAATCATACCTAGAGGAAGTGAAAAGGAAGAAAAGTGAAACTTCTACCTCAGGGATATATGTTATAGAAGTTAATCTATCTATTTCTTCTTCATTGGTATTAGATACCGGATATGCATCTCACATTTGTACTAATGTGCAGGGCTTGAGAAATAGTAGAATATTGACAAAGGGCGAAGTTGACCTACGAGTAGGCAATGATGCAAGAGTTGCTGCTATAGCTGTAGGAACATATTCCTTATCTTTTCCCACTAGACTTGTATTAGAACTTGAAGAGTACTGTTATATGCCTGCCTTAACTAAAAACATCATCTCTGTTTCTTGTTTGGACAAGAAAGGATTCTCATTTGTAATAAAGGACAAATGTTGTTCCATTTATTTCAATAAAATGTTCTATTGTAGTGCACATCTTGTGAACGGACTCTATGTTCTAGACTTTGACAACCCAATCTATAACATAAATACCAAGCGGTTCAAGTCTAATGATTTAAACCAAACATATCTCTGGCTTTGTTGCTTAGGTCATATAAATAAGACGCATATCCCAACTCCATAAGGATGGACTTTTGGACTCATTTGATTTTGAATCATATGAGATATGCGAATATTGTCTTCAAGGCAAGATGACAAAGACTCAATTTAGTAGACATAGTGAAAGAGCTAATGACTTTTAGGACTCATACATACAGATGTATGTGGCCCTTTCAGAATAGCAACTAGAGGAGGCTACCATTACTTCATTAATTTTACTGATGATTTCAGTAGATATGGCTATGTGTATCTAATGCAACATAAGTCAGAATCCTTTCAAAAGTTCAAAGAATTCAAGAATGAAGTACAAAATCAACTTGGTAAGAGTATTAAGATGCTTCGATCAAATCGAGGTGGAGAATAACTTAGCCAAGAGTTTCATGACCATCTTGTTGAGTGTGGGATTATATCTCAACTCACTCCACCTGGAACACCACAATGGAATGATGTATCAGAACAGAGAAATCGTACTTTATTAGATATGGTACGAACGATGATGAGTCAAACAGAACTTTCTGCGTCCTTCTGGGGACATGCTCTAAAGACGGTCGCTTTCACACTTAACCGCGTTCCATCTAAGGTTGTCATAAAGACACCATATACGATATGGACTGGGAAGGGTCCCAAGATGTCTTTCATAAAGATTTGGGGATATGAGGCTTACATTCAACGACAAGTCTTCGATAAACTAGGACCCAAATCAGACAAGTGTTATTTTGTAGGATATCCCAAGTAAACAAAGGGATATTACTTCTATAATCCCACACAAGGAAAAGTGTTTGTTTCTAAAACTGGTGTCTTTCTAGAAAGGGAATTTATTTCTAGAAGAACTAGTGGGAGTAATGTCGATCTTGAAGAAATTCAAGATACACAAACTAGCATCGACACCTTGATGGAAACTGAACAGGTACCACAAGTTGTTGTGGATCATGATTTTGTTACACCACAAGAAGTTGTGGAGCAACAACCTATTCAAGTAGCACAAGCTCTACGCAGATCTGATAGGACTCGTCGTCAACCTAAGAGATACTCTTTTCTCTTGTCTGACCATGGTGATGTAGAGCTTATTAGCCTCAATGAGCCTACATTGTATCAGGAAGCTGTATAGGGCCCAGATTCTGAGAAATGGCTAGAGGCCATGAGATCCGAAATGGAATCCATGTACACTAACCAAGTACGGACTTTGGTTAATCCACCTGAAGGGATCAAACTCATTGGGTGTAAGTGGGTCTTCAAAGTGAAGACAGACATGGATGCTCATATGCATACCTATAAAGGTAGATTGGTGACTAAAGGATTCAAGCAGATTCATGGTATAGACTATGATGAAACCTTTTCACCAGTTGTGATGCTCAAGTCCATTCGGATCATGCTTGCTATTGCAGCCTTTTATGATTATGACATCTGGCAGATGGATATCAAAACTGTATTTGTTAATGGAAATCTACTCGAGGATGTGTACATTACACAACCTGAGGGTTATGTAGATCCCAAGAATGCTAGAAAGGTGTGTAAGTTGCAAAGATCCATTTATGGATTAAAGCAAGCTTCTAGAAGCTGGAATCTTTGATTCGATGATGCAATCAAAACATTTGGTTTCATTAAGAATGAAGATGAACCTTGTGTCTACAAGAAGGTTAGTGGGAGCTCAGTCATCTTTCTCATATTGTATGTAGATGACATACTTCTCATTGAAAATGATATCCCTACTCTTCAATCAGTGAAGACTTGGCTTGGGAATTGCTTTTCAATGAAAGACTTAAGTGAAGCAGCCTACATTTTAGGTCTTAAGATCTATAGAGATAGATCTAAAAAATTACTTGGTCTAAGCCAGAGTACATATATTGACAAGGTGCTTAAACGTTTTACCATGGAGAATTCCAAGAAGGGATTCCTACCTATGTCACATAGTGTGAGTCTTTCGAACACTTAATGCCCCTCTTCTAAAGAAAAAAGGACCGCATGGATCAGATTCCTTATGCATATGCAATAGGGTCTATCATGTATATCATGCTTTGTACTCGCCCAGATGTCTTGTATGCATTAAGCATGATGAGCAGATTCCAGTCAGATCCAAGTGAAGGTCACTGGACAGCAGTCAAGAATATTCTTAAGTATTTGAGAAGACTCAAGATTATTTCTTGATCTTTGGAGGCGATGAAGAGCTTGTTGTAAAGGGTTACACCGATGTTAGCTTCCAAACTGACAAGGATGATTGTAGATCACAGTCAGGGTATGTATTTTTCTTAAATGGTGGTGCTTTAAGCTGGAAGAGTTCAAAGCAAGACACAATAGCTGATTATACAACAGAGGCCGAGTACATTGCTGCTTCAGCTACAGCAAAGGAGGCTGTTTGGATCAGGAAGTTCATTACCGAGCTTGGTGTTGTTCCTAGTATAGCAAACCCATTAGACCTCTATTGTGATAATAATGGGGCTATTGCACAGGCTAAGGAACCTCGCTCTCATCAAAGATCCAAACATATACTACAGTTATTCCATCTCATTCAACAGATCATCGATAGAGGAGATGTGAATATATATGTAGAGTATCGACTGATGCTAACATTGAGGATCTCTTGACCAAGGCTTTGACATAAAGGAAGCATAATGGTCATACTAGGTCACTGGGTATTAGATATTTCAGTAATTGGCACTAATGCTAGTGGGAGATTGTTAGTATTAGCCCTAGTACCAATTATGAGATGATTGTAAAGGGCTCCTTTTGTATCATGTTTCAATATTAATAAAGGCGAAGTTGGTTATTATATTTACTTTAATTCAGTGCAGAATGAATAAGTATAATAATGTCCTAGAGTAGGAGGTTCTAATATATAACATATCAATTGGTTGAATTGATAGTGAGATATTGCATATATACATAGAACATTACTATTAGCTATTCCTAGTCGAGCATTAATATACAAGGACAATATTAATGCATTGAGACTAGCAACTAGGTCAACGGATGACATGATCTCACAAGTCATGGATATGAGATATCAGGTTGACACATGGGTATATATTAGAGAATATGTACTGAATGACCCACCATGAGAATGTTTCATGGATCATCGTATGAGTGTCATAAACATTCTCATGTGACTATTGGTATGAAAGTACTTAGATTTGAAGTCACTAGCTTCCCTACATAAGGAGTTGCATACTTTGGTATCGTCAAACGTCACCCGTAACAGGGTGGACTATAAAGTCGATCACTGGATATGCAATAAATTATGCGAGGAGATGTGAGTGATGTAGATGAGATCTATCCCTTCCATATGACGGAAGCGATATCTATGGGCCCCTTGATTAGTAGGACACAAGAAAGCATGTCCATGCGTAAATGAGTCAATATGAGATATTGAGCTCATTTGTTTGAGTGTGTCTACTTGGAGATAAAAAAACACAAAGATTGATAAGAGGATGACACGATCTATACCTCATTAATCAATCTAGATATCAAGGATAGAGGGACCAAGTCATATAAGATAATAGCCACGGAAAGGTTAAGTCAGATCTCGACATTTTCGTTACTTGGGTAGCAATGATGCCTTGCTAGATGCCACTCATTGCTTATGTATTTAAACGTTGATTTGGATACATTGGCAACATTACGAGAACCTATTGGGTCACACACAAAGAACAAGTCAATGGAGATGGATTCATATGATGAATCATTGGATTAAGTCTAATTCAAATTGGACTCATTGAGTAAGACTCAATTAAATCCAACTATTGTATTGAGTCCAATTCAAATTAGACTCATTGAATCAATTAGATTGATGATTAATGAGTTGGACTCATTATATGATTTCATGAATTAATTGATGATTAATGAATTGGACTCATTATATGATTTCATTCATTATATGATTTCATGAATATGATTTCATCAATTTGAATTTATGAAGAAAGATGAGTGTACAACTTGAATTATTCATGCATTGGATGAAGAGTGAACAATTTGAATTGCTCATGCATTGCATGCATTGCATGCATTGAATTCATTGGATGAAGAGTGAACCATTTGAATGGCTCATGCATAGGATGCATTAGATTCATTGAATGAAGACAAATATTAATGTCAATCAAGGCATTTGACATTAAGGCATGAGGCAATTTCATGAATCTATAAAAAGGGGTTTTGGATTCATTTTCATGATCAGTTTTTGGTGCTCTTGCTCTTCTTCCTCCTCCTCTCTTCCACTTGGTCGAAACCTGCAAAAAGGTTGCTAGCACAACCTTTGGTTGTTTCATTCTCCACTTTGTGAGTTTGTGAGACAAACGTGACTTGTTTGTGTGGATACCATAGAGGCGCGTCCACTTGATCGTGCTAAGATCCGCATCTAAAGAAACGTTGTTGGCGGTATTGCGAAGGGCACGTAACAAAGGTATAACTTTCTCATGTAGAAAATTAGTACTTAGTATATGGTTTCCTTTCGCATGGATCTTCTGGAAAGGAACTAGATATTTTCCGCTGTGCTTTTGCGTGTTTAGCACCCTTGTTCCTTACATTGACATGCCACAAAACAACTAAAAAGACAGTCAAAGTGACAATCAAAATAGTTAGAGAAAAACTAAAAAACTGAATTCAAAACCAGAAATGACATGAAAATAAGCAAAAATACTGAAAAGGCAAAGAAAAGAAGTGAAATAAGACTGTGTACAACAACCCCCTAGACTTAAACTTTTCATCATCTTGATGAAATCAATATGGTGGTAGAGATGGGGGAAAGTGACTCGTCCATGTCTGCTGGAAGGGAAACTAGGCATACCAGTGAGCTGGCCAAGGTACTCATAGTAGTGAAAAGAGTATTCACCTGATGTCTAGTGATATCCATGTCTTCCATAAACTCTCACATTCTCACCTGGTCAATGTCGTAATCTCGAACTAATTCAGCCAGCTGGCCTAAGAAATTCCTCGTGAACTGAAAGTGATCATGTATCTCTTAGAACTAGTCATCAGACAATTTGAAGGGACCCTCTAACATTTATTATTGGGTACTATGTTCTTCATGAAGCGAATCAAAAGAGGCACAAAAATTAAATAAATCAAATCTGGAAGGACCCATACTATAGGTAAAATAATATCTAGCAGGTTTCGGATGTCCAGATGGTTGCGGGTGTCCAGATGATGAGGGCTTAGTGTGGGGCTTGGTGTCCTCCACTGGGAGGGGGTAAACTCGAGAGCTCTGTCAATAATAACTCAGCTGGTGGGGTTACGAACTGTGGTATGTTCAGGAAAATCATCCCTCTTAGGAAAGGAAAAGTCATTTTCATCCTGGCCAATCATTTTCATGGCAAGACATGAATCGATATTGATCCTGTGGTTGTCATGAATAACCTCTAAATCACTAAGTTCGCAACCCAAATTTACAACAATTTGGGCGATCAACCTACTAAAATTTATTGACCCCGAGGTTGCTTTCCCAGATTTTGCAAGGGTTTGCAGAAAATGGAAATCAATATCAAAGTTAACTTTATTAAGCATTGTTCCAAAAGAGTAAAGTTCCAACTTTTTAACTACGCCGTCACTATCCCCTCTACCAAAGATAGTTTTGCTCATTACATAAGGGAGATATCTAAATATGGCGTTTTGCATATGGAAAGCCTTAGCTCTAGAGGACTCAAAAGAATCATTTGAAGTCCAAAAACCATTCCAACTAAAATCCGCACCAAACCTGCGAGATCCATAGTCAGTAGGCTAAAATAATGATTGAAATCACTAAATATTCACTGAAATTCTTGGTTCATCAATCTAAAACTAATGTTACCAATATAATCCTCATCAAAAGTGTAGTGTACCTCCATTTAGCTTAAAAATTTAAGGATAAGGCGGTGATATGTTGGCTGATGTGTATACATCTTATCATTCCAATCAAAAAATACTAATCAACCAATCTATATCTTCCTTAATACCCGAAACTTCTATGGTTGTTAGATCTAAATATCTAGTACAAATAATTTTTCTAATAATAAGGGAATCATATCTAGATTTCTGTTCATCATTTCTAAAATAATACGATACTCATTGTTGTTACCTTTGTCATGTACATTCCGCTTGCCTTTGCCCATTGAAGTTATTTTTTCTTTATCTTTGTCCCTCCCCAGATCTTTTCCTCCACTAGATACGCCACTCTCATGTCAGATTCTTTTAAATGATGAGATATAATAGGAAGATAAGTGAGGGAGAGTAATTATTTGAAGAGGAAAGAGGAGAGATCTTGTGAGAAGAGGTAGATCTTCAGAAATAAGGAAGCTTAAGGTTGAAGAAGAAGAAGAATTCTTAGATTTAGGTTTAGATCTAAACCTAGATCTAGATTTTGAAAAGATGAGATTTAAGAATCCTTAGTGAAGAAATTGTGAGGTGAATGAAGAAGGAGGTGAATGAAGCTGTGGAGGAAAAGAATTGTGGAGAAGAAGTGGAGAGAAGGTTGGTTGGGTGAGTGTGATAGAGGACACGGTAGGGGTACGACCATATCTTAAAGACACAGTGAGGTTGAGTTGGTCTTCACAAGATAGTGTCGATCGACATGCCCTTGGTCTTCTTCCTCTCGGCTAGCCTCACACGGTCGTGTGGATTCACATAGCTATGTCCTCTTCTTCTCAGGTAGCCTCACACGATCGTGTGAGGTCACACGGCCGGCTCCTGGAGGTGTGTGAGGGTTGAATGCTATGGCTCTTCTCATCTTCAACTTCGTCGATGCCACCACACTCATGAGAGGATCATGACTAACTTGTGAAGGTTGCATAAAACCTGAAATTAAAATTAAAAGTGTATTAGATAAACTAACAAAGAAAATTAAATGCAAGCAAATGAGCGAATGAAAATAAAGAAATCCTTGGGTTGCCTCTCAAGCAGCACTTGTTTTTTATCTTTAGCTCGACCCTGTCTAAAGTCATGTTGGACTTTCATCCATAGAGGGATGGTTTTCCCTTCCCAAAGTTTGTGCCCCTTCTTCTTTCTTCTTTTTAGCTCTTACAGGGAAGATGTACTTTTCATTGTTGAATGGGGACCTTCTCCCAATCTCTACTGGATCATGTACAACATTCGGCGATCTCCCATGAGGATGGAAGTTCCATTCCTCAGTTTTGTATGCTTCCACCCAGCTACGGTCGCTCAAAAAAAGAGAGACATGGTTAGGAAACTTAGATAAATCATATTCCAGCCTTTCTTACCTATTACTAGATATAGCGTATGATTTTTAACATCAATTATAGCTCTTCCATGTCTAGGACAACAAAATTGTTGGATACTGTTGGAACCCCAAGGTTGTTTTGGTGTGATCAACATGTTAAGTTAGGTCCTGTGTGTTTCTAACCTTGTGTCTAAGTGTGCAGGAGCTTAGGAACACAGGTAGTCGAGCGGAAGACGCAGCTAGCGAGAAGGACGGCAGTCCGAGGGACGAGGTGCTGCGGAAGAGTACACCGGCGGACGAGAAGGAAGTGCGCGGTGGTTCCGAGGGACGAAAGCCGGAGCGGAAGATTGCTCGGAGAGCAAGAGACGCAGCTAGCGAGAAGGTCGACGACCGAGGGACGAAGACTGCGGATGAGTACGCTGGCGGACGAGAAGGAAACACGCGGCAATTCCGAGGGACGAGAAGCCGGAGGGAAGCCCGCTCGAGAAGACCGGAAGTTGGGTTCGGGTGAGCCCTTTTCCGGATGGCAGAGATCGCCCAAGTGAGCGGATCCGGAGGAGAAGAACCGGACCGAGGCGGGACTGAACCAGAGAAGAGGTCCCGGACGAAAAAGTCAACGGCTGTTGACTTTGGGCTCCGGGGCGCCCGGAACAGTCCGGGGCGCCCGGAGCAGCCCGGGGCGCCCGGACCCAGTATTTTCACCAGATCGAGTCAAAACTCGATCTGAACGTTGGGGGATAAAATTTATCCCCCCAGGGCGCCCGGACCCTTCCAGGCGCCCCGACCAAGGCTATAAATATAGCCTTGGTCCAGAAGCTTTTAAAACATTCAGAACTCACGCTTTTCTTTCAAACACTTGTACGCTTTCTGTAGTTAGCTTCTATTGTGCGCTTCAACTTTGTAAGAGGCTTCTCCGCCTGAAGGAGAAATTCTAGTGCGATCATCTTTCTTGGATTAACAACCTTCCCGGTTGTAACCAAGTCAAAACCTGGTGCCTCGTTTTCTGTTCTGATCTTAGTTTATTGCTTTGATTATTTTTACAAGTGTCAGTTTAAGAGTTCGAGAAGGGTTGGTTTGTGTTTTGATTTCTGCAGGGCTATTCAACCCCCCCTTCTAGTCGGCCCAACGGTCCAACAAGTGGTATCAGAGTCGAGGCGCTTCAGGAGGACTAACCGCCGAACGAAGTAACGAAATGGCCGGACCAAGCATCCACCCGCCGAAATACGAAGGGGATTTCACCACATGGAAAAAACTGATGCAGGTATTTCTTACAACCGATATTGAACTATTTTTAACAATGAAATTTGGCTTTGAAGCTCCAGAGGACAAGGAAATAGATAAATGGACAAAAAAGGAGCAGGCTGACTTCATGGAGAACGGCAAAGCAGAGTACCATCTGCTAAGCGTACTTCCGCCTCAAGAAGTCAACAAGATCGGTAAATACAACTCGGCAAAGGAACTTTGGGAAAAGTTCCTCGAGCTGCACGAAGGGACGTCCGAAGCCAAGCTCGCCAGAAGAGATATGCTTCGGAATCAGCTCACAAACCTGCGACTTGGGGAAGCCGAGACAGTCGCACATCTGCACTCCAGAATTAAAGAAATAATCACCGGACTCACGAATCTCGGAGAAGAGGTAAGTAACCGAGATTCGCTCAGGTACGCGTTAAATTCATTTCCAAGAAATTCAAAATGGGCATCACTAGGAGATGCTTTTTACATTTCTAAGGACTTAGAAAAAATTTCATTAGAATAATTTTTTCAACATTTGAAGTCCATGAGTCAAGATGTGCAGGAATGAAGGAGCCCAAGAACAACGTCGCCCTCAAAGCTTCGAGAGACGAACCTGAGTCGGAATCCTCTCTCGACGACGAGGAAATGGTAATGATGGTAAGAAGATTCAAGAAACTTTGTAAATCTAGATCTACTAACCATCCGCAGGGGAAGAAAAAAAGGATGATCCGCTGCTACCACTGCGATGAAGAAGGGCACGTCAAGGACAACTGCCCCAAGCTGAAGAACAAAGACAAGGAGAAGGGAAAGAAGCCTATCCAGAAACGTAAGGCCCTGAAAGCGACGTGGGACGATACGTCGTCCGAATCGTAAGTCGAAGCATTCTCCGGACTCGCACTAATGGCGAGCCATCAAGACGACGACTGCGATTCAAGCTCTTCCGAAATGAGCATCGAGAGCATCGATGAAGGGGGAGACACGTCGGAAGAAAGCAGCAGCTCGGGGGGACAAACGGATAACGAGATCGACAAGGTAAGTCAGGTACGATCTCTTCCTCCCGATAAAATGTTTAAATTCGTTAAACTTTTAACAAAAGATTGCTGCAAGATAGAAAGTGAAAATAAAAATTTAAAAGTAATTCTAGCTAAATCTTATCCCTTAGAAGAATTAGATAAATTAAAACTAGCAAATGAACAATTTAACCTTGAAAATGATGATTTGAAAATTCAAGTAGATAACTTGAAAAACTATGCATGTTCATCTAAAACTAATTTTAAAATATTTAATAATTTAAATTGGTACTTTAAATATCACCCGGGACAAATTAAGAATATTTCAAGAAAATATGTCCCTAAAATTTTTTTGGTTAATCCAGTAGGTTGGAACCTATATTGGGTTCCGAAGTCATGCTTAAATTAATTTTAAAATTAAAATTAGCGCTTTAAGTGAGAAAATTAAACAAAGAATTTCTTTATGAGGCTTTGTCAAGGAAGTGGTTGTTGCTCCAATAACCAAGAAGGCCTAGTGCCTCGCCACGACCTGGAAGCCAAAATATTGAAATAAATGTTTAATTAACTTACTAATAAAGCATTAATACAAGAATTTATTAGTGCTTTAAAAAGGGTTTTTCAAAACATTTTATTTCAATTTAGAAATTTTTAATTGACTTAGTCATTTGTTTTAAAAAATAAAAATGTGCTTAAATATTCTCAAAAATCATTCTTTCTTAAGTTAAAAGATTTTCTGAAATTAGGAATTTATGCTCAAATTACTTAGAAATTTTTTTCCTAAATCAGAAACTTAGAAAATTTTTTTTATTAGAAATATTTCTCAAAATAATTCTTGCAAAAAGCTTAAAATTATTTTTATGAATTTATTTTAAATATTTTTTTAAATTTCCTAAATCTTTAATCCTTAGATTATTTTTCTTAGAACCCCATTTTTTGTGATCAAAGGGGGAGAAGGGAAAGTATAAGTCTAGGGGGAGGTAGATAGATTTAATTTTTTTTTTCTATCTTTTTGTACTTAAATTGCATATTAAGTTAAGTTACTTAATTTTATTTAAAGTCTATTTTACCCTATCTTAACTTGGGTTGATCACACCAAAAAGGGGGAGATTGTTGGAACCCCAAGGTTGTTTTGGTGTGATCAACATGTTAAGTTAGGTCCTGTGTGTTTCTAACCTTGTGTCTAAGTGTGCAGGAGCTTAGGAAGACAGGTAGTCGAGTGGAAGACGCAGCTAGCGAGAAGGACGGCAGTCCGAGGGACGAGGTGCTGCGGAAGAGTACACCGGCGGACGAGAAGGAAGTGCGCGGTGGTTCCGAGGGACGAAAGCCGGAGCGGAAGATTGCTCGGAGAGCAAGAGACGCAGCTAGCGAGAAGGTCGACGACCGAGGGACGAAGACTGCGGATGAGTACGCTGGCAGACGAGAAGGAAACACGCGGCAATTCCGAGGGACGAGAAGCCTGAGGGAAGCCCGCTTGAGAAGACCGGAAGTTGGGTTCGGGTGAGCCCTTTTCCGGATGGCAGAGATCACCCAAGTGAGCGGATCCGGAGGAGAAGAACCGGACCGAGGCGGGACTGAACCAGAGAAGAGGTCCCGGATGAAAAAGTCAACGGCTGTTGACTTTGGGCTCCGGGGCGCCCGGAACAGCCCGGGGCTCCCGGAGCAGCCCGGGGCGCCCGGAAGGGTCACCAGATCGAGTCAAAACTCGATCTGAACGTTGGGGGATAAAATTTATCCCCCCAGGGCGCCCGGACCCTTCCAGGCGCCCCGACCAAGGCTATAAATATAGCCTTGGTCCAGAAGCTTTAAAAACATTCAGAACTCACGCTTTTCTTTCAAACACTTGTACGCTTTCTGTAGTTAGCTTCTATTGTGCGCTTCAACTTTGTAACAGGCTTCTCCGCCTGAAGGAGAAATTCTAGTGCGATCATCTTTCTTGGATTAACATCCTTCCCGGTTGTAACCAAGTCAAAACCTGGTGCCTCGTTTTCTGTTCTGATCTTAGTTTATTGCTTTGATTATTTTTATAAGTGTCAGTTTAAGAGTTCGAGAAGCGTTGGTTTGTGTTTTGATTTCTGCAGGGCTATTCAACCCCCCTTCTAGCCGGCCCAACGGTCCAACAGATACAATACAACCACCCACCTCTACCAGCACATCTTTATTGATACCCATAGGGTACCTGTATGAATGGTCAGCTAGTTGTAGTGCCATAATAGTAAGTTTAAAGTTTTTGAGACCTAACTTATTATAAATCAAATAAGGAATGAGGCTAACACTCATCCCCAAATCATAAAAGGTTTTATCTATAAATGTAGTTCCTATGCAGGGAATTGAGAAGCTTCCTGGATCTTGAAGCTTTAGGCAAACGTTGTTCAAAAATAGAGCACTACACTCCTCCGTTAGTGCTATGGGTTTGAACTCTTCTTTCTTCCATCGGTTGGACATGATCTCTTTTAGAAATTTGATGAACTTTAGCATTTGATGAAGAGCATCGATTAGTGGAACTTCAATGCAAACCTCTTTAACCTTCTTTAGAAATCTTCCAAACTCTTCATCCTTTTTAATGATGGAAAGTCTTTAGGGAAAGGGAATTGGACAACTTTGAGATTCAAGTGGAGGAAGCTCTTCAATCTTCTCGGTACTCTCCTTCTTATCTTGTGCTTCAACTACGTTGGGTGAGGGAGGAGAGAGCTCTCCTAGAGTATCAATCCCTTTAGGAGCAGTCACTTGGGGATCTCCCAAGGTCTGTCCACTCTGAAGCTCTATTCTATTGTAGTGTTCAACTAGATTCACATCAAGCTTGCCTAGAAAACCCCCGGGTGCTCTTGAAGAAGATAAGGCTATCTATGTAATTTGGCTATCTTGAATCTTTTAATATTTTTTAGTGTTGTCCATTCTTTGAGTGAGCTGCTTGATTTTAATTTTCATTTCCATTTGAGCTGCATGGACTTCTTTAAGTAACTTCTCTAGTTAGGATAGTTGTGTAATGCCCGCCCTTCCAGTTAGCAATAAGGCCACCCCGGAGGGACGGACGTCACTTTAACGTAGACATCAATTACTAATGCATATGGATTCATGGCAGCGGAAGACTTATTTAAATTTTGTTTTTATTTTATCATATGCATTTAGTTTACTTATCATGGCATGTGAATCAAAGCATACTGAACATTTCATCATATCATCATCATTCTAACATGAGTAAAATATCATAAGTGTATGAAATACTAGCTGAAATCATCATCATAAGCATAGGGTCCAACTTAGTTCACATGCACAGCTTAACTAATTATAAGTTCCAAAACTTAAGTAGATCTATCCACCGAGCACTTCCACACACATCCATCACCTTTCCTGCTACTCTCCTTTATCTGCAGTACAAGGAAAACGTGTAGCTATAAGCCAAAGGCTTAGTGAGGTCCTTGCCTACCCATAAATCCGAAAAAAACACATAACATAACATAACATAACATGTAGAAATCATAGCATAGCATAACATAGCATAGAGAATCATAACATAGAACATATCTTATCATGTAAAAACCATAACATCTCATAACATAACATGAGAGAAAGTAGAACATAATATATCATATCACATAAGGAGCATAACATATCAAAGTATATCATGTGAGTGTATATCATGATTCATATCACATTCTGTAAGCACATATCATGAAGTCTATCATATCATGTAAACATGTATCATAACTCATACCTGTTCATAAGGGTGCATAAACATAATTTCATAAATATGTGCATGTAGATGCAATATGTATATTTTTAAAACATGTATCATGGAATGCACATATGCATCATGCTTCTTTCAAAACATATAGTATACATACTTGAATATCATATCATCATCATGAGAAGGGCCCTGGCTTGTACCACATGTAAACATAAATGCGCGCAATCCCTAGGACAGGGTAGCTAGCCCCGAACCTACTAGTGATCTAGGTCCGTTCATAGTCCGTCGACCTAGGGGCGTACTGAGAAGCCCATCCCTTAACGAGGTCCGTTCATAGTCCGTCGACCCCGGGGCGCTTATGGAGTCCACCCTTGGTACAAGCCATACAAAGTAAAATATCATGCATATCATATCTCATCATATCATACATGTCATAATTCTTGTCATATCATTAAGAGAGCTCTTGATCCCAACTTAAGGGAAGCATCTCTTTACCATAGCATGAAGAGTGCTCTTGATCCCAACTTAAGGGAAGCAACTCTTTTCCATAACATGAAGAGTGCTCTTGATCCCAACTTAAGGGAAGCAACTCTTTTCCATAACATGAAGAGTGCTCTTGGTCCCAGCTTAAGGGAAGCAACTCTTTAGGCTTTTCTTCTTACATAAGCCATTCATACATGCATTATGAAACATAACATGTTCTTATCATAACATAAAGTATAACATGTCATTTTCATATCATCAAACATGGCATATCATATCATGAGTCTAGCATATCATATCATTAACATGGCATATCATGTCATAAGTCTATCATATCATATCATGAACATGGCATATCATATCATAAGACATAGCAATGCAACATATCATAAGGCATATTTTCATCATATCATGAAGCATGAAAGCTTAATCTACTCATATATCAAAGGCTACATATCATGAGAATACATAACATGTTTAGTTAGGTTTAAACTCTTTCCTAACCCAATTAATCCATCTTGGCCGAACCACATCAGTAGGTTTCATCCTCATTTCATTCCATATTAAGCATAGAACTTACCCACATAACATGTAAACTTGATCTAAACACATACAAGGCATTATACTTCATGAATAAGCATGTTTGAGTTCAAAACTCTAACCTTAATCCATTTATCTCAATTTGGCCAAAACATATCAGTAGGGTTCTTATATCATTTGGTTCCATATGAAGCATAAAACTTATCCACATAACATGTAAACTTGACCTAAGCACATACAAGGCATTATACTTCATGAATAAGCATGTTTGAGTTCAGAACTCTAACCCTAACCCATTTATTTCAATTTGGCCGAAACATATCAGTAGGGTTTCATATCATTTTATTCCATATGAAGCATAAAACTTAAACATATGGCATGCAAATTGGACTAAGTATATACAAGGCACTATACAAGCATATACATGGCACTATACTTCATGAATAAGCCTATTAGAGTTCAAAACTTTAACCTTAACCTATTTATCTCAATTTGGCCGAAACATATCAGTAGGGTTTCATATCATTTTATTCCATATGAAGCATACAACTTACACATATAACATGCAAATTTGATCTAAGCATATACAAGGCACTATACAAGCATATACAAGACACTATACTTCATGAATAAGCCTATTTGAGTTCAAAACTTTAACCTTAACCTATTTATTTCAATTTGGCCAAAACATATCAGTAGGGTTTCATATCATTTTATTCCATATGAAGCATACAACTTAAACATATAACATGCAAATTTGATCTAAGCATATACAAGGCACTATACAAGCATATATAAGGCATTATACTTCATGAATAAGCCTATTTGAGTTCAAAACTTTAACCCTAACCTATTTATCTCAACTTGGAAAAAACATATCAGTAGGGTTTCATATCATTTTATTCCATATGAAGCATGAAACTTAACCATACAACATGCAAACTTAATCTAAGTATATACAAGGCATTGTACAAGCACATACAAGTCACCATACTTCATGAATGAGACTATTTGAATTCAAAATTCTAACCCTAACTTATTTGTATAAATTTGGCCGAAACATATCAGTAGGGTTTCATGATTTTTCATTCCATATCAAGCATAAAAAATTAAGTTATCCACATATAAAATTTCCTACATCATAAAAGAGTACAACTACTATGGTTTCTATGCAAAATTCTTGACCTAAGGCCTATAAGTCATGTTGGCCGAAACATATGTATAGAAATCTCCTTGTTTTTGTCACAACATGAAGAATGAGAACTTAACTATCAACACATAAAATTCACATATCATATAAGTATGAAATCAAGCATGTTCTCGCAAGAAAAAGAACCTAGCCTTAACCCTCTTTTGTCTCTTGGCCGAAATATTCATAGTGAGGGTTTAGATTTCTTTTTTTTTTTTTTTTTAAAAACATAACTTGAAACTTGTTGACCCTAAAAGATCATCCATCAAAACCCACAAGAAAATTTTACGGTTTTGAAAACTCTTAAAAAAAACTTAACGATCGATTCTACAACAACTTGTACTGCAGTGAGGGGAATACTCACATCCTTCGCTAAATTCTCTAAGGAGGGAACCTTGCTTTTGAATCCTTCCTAGAGGAGAGCTTCCTTGCTCCTTGGTCTCGGCAAGAGGATGAGAGGGAGAGAGAGGTCACGGTGAGGGAGAGTAGGAGGAGAATGAGAGCCAATGACAACTCATCATTAATTTCCTCCTTTTATTCATTATGAGAGGAGGAAGGAAAATATATTTTTCTTCCTCCTTTCTTTTACTCTCTTCATAATTAAGAGAAAAGTCTAGATACATCCCTTCTTGGTGAGTAAGAAAGGAATATTCTAGAGCATCTCTTCATTAGAGAGGGAGAAGACAACTCTCACTTCTCCTTCTAAGAGAAGAGTCTTTTCTTCTTACATTTAATTATGGGTTCCCTCTATTTCCTAACAATAATTTCTCTTGGTCTAGTGGTTATCTTATTCAGGCATCTAATGAGAGATCTAAGGTTCAAGTCCTAGACCTTATGTATTTTTATTTCTATTTTATTTGTTTAAGTGTTCGGCTAGGAGCAAAATTCAACTAAAGCATATATATTTTTCTTTATTCATGATAGAATATTCTAGGATTTTGCTAAGGATCCTATGGGTGTTACAAGTTGATAGCCTTGTTGTTATGGTTGTTGTTGTTGATAGCTCTATTGTTATCCCGGTTGGTAACTTTGCCTTTGATTAATGGGTTAGCCTTGGTCTTGATTGTTCTTGTAAAAAAAATTCGGGTGGTTCCTAATAACTATGATTTTACTATACTATTTTGATTCATACATGCATGGTTTGATGTTGTTTTCATAGCTAAAATCTATTACATCACATTTCATGCATTACATTTATTCTTGGACTTAATTATAAATTATCTTATTTTTATGTTATTTGATGCTAATATTTGATTGTTATTTTGTTGGCATCAAAGGGTCTTGGATTAGGATTTATTTGAACCAAATTTGTTCTCGAATCAGAGTTGAAACGAGAAGATCATGCTTTAGAGTATTATGGACCGTTCATCAAAGATTGGAGAGATCTGAACAATCCATTGAAGATTTGGTCCATCCAACCTAAGGAAGAGTAGATCAAGATCCTTGATCAAGATCAATACCTCGGATAAGATTTTAAGGGACTTTTCACTGTTGATCAAGATCCAAATCATTCTTTGTTGTCCATCACATAGCTGATCTAATTTAAATTGAGAAGCTATAGTGCTTCTTCATTCGTCAATCTCCACAGTGCCAGTGTTGTTCGTGGTGTGAGCGTCTCGGTGATTCTGACACCGATTCCAAGTCCGATCAACATTTAAAGCGACGACGCCAGTGAGCGAGCTTCAAGGTACAATTCTCAATCATCTGGAACCACCGGTGGGCATTCTCTCCGACGAAAATATGTTTTCTATGACTTCTCTGTTTCCACCACTGATGTGAAGGTGTTCCTCCGATCTACGAGTCCCTTCCCATCAGCAACATTCAGTGGCGTTCCTCTGATGTTACTGAGCTCCATCCGATGATCATCCGCAATCCACAACTCCCATCCAGATTCAGAGATCCAGATTTGTAGAATTCTAGATTTCTGTCATTTACAGTTTTGGGGTTGTTTCTAGCTTGCCGGAGGCATTCCTCTGGTGTGGCTAAGCAATTCTAAACTGAGACGCAACTGAGGTTCTTCACTGACGACCGGAGTTGAGCGTTCTTATCTCTGGCTTCTTGTGTGATGACAAGAAGTGTTGTCTTGTATAGTTGTTTGTGAGTTGGATCGGTTTATTTCATTTATTCACTGTTTTGTAGCTAGACCAGATTTATTTTGATGTTTGTTATGTCCTTATCAGTAATCTAGCATTACTTTATCTTGTTGAAGTTTAATTCATGTTTAGTAGTTATAGTTTCATTAATGCAATTTAGTTTAAGTCTTGATTAAGCTAGGTTAATTGATAAGTTGGTAAGTTCTAAGCTAGGGTTAAAATTCTACTTTAGATTAGATTTAATTGTGTCTTGTTATTTCATTTCTAGTTTAAGTGTGTCGACGGTTTAATCATAACGCAGGGTGACAATACATTGTGGATTGATTGTTGGCACCTAGGTAAATTTTCATTTATGCACTAGATTAGTTTCCTACTTGCTTCACATTCACTTGTTAGGTTAGAATTAAAATCCAAAATCCCCATCTTCATATTAAAAACCCCAAAAATAGGAATAACAAACGATCCTAGATTACCATCCTATCGTTACATTCGTTAGAGACGACTTGAGTCATTTCTATGCTACATTAGTGTAGAAGGGGTTCGGTACTAAATTCTTTTGATCATGTAACATGATAAAAATGAGTATATCAAAAATTGGCGTCGTTGCCAGGGAATTGTAGCAGTGTTTGATAATCTAAGGATTGGTCTTTGTTTTGAAAACTTAAAAAAAAATTATTGTTTCAATTGCTTTTATGTTCATATATTCATGTGTTTGATTTTATATGTACCCTGTGTCTTCTGATCTCATTTGCTAGTATTTCAGTGTAAGAACAAAAAACTTCTTTGACCATGGATTAACAACATTTTCAAGGATGGAGGGAGAGTCATTACTATCAGCCTCAGATTGGGTTCTATCAGCCTGAATATCAGTATTATCCACCTATGGTGCAGTAGAATAGGTATGAGTCATTTCCTAATTCTTCCAATTCTAATTGGGTGGATCATGTTGAAATGTATCCTAAAAGCCTAGCTTTTGTATAAACATTTATTTTGAAATAAATAATCACATTGATCAAAAGTCTACATTTATATGCTAAGTGTATTTGTTCAATTAATTTATATTGTAGATAGCATGGTGTGTGGTGTCACACACAGAAGATCATGTTATCAGTTCTTTATAAATTATAAACAGTTGCTCACGACTAAGATGGATAGGAATAAATCATTGGAATAGTCGTAGTGTAATTTGGTATTAGTTTATCTTGACTATAAAATTATACTAGTACACTCAGAGTGTATTGAGCTGGACTATTTAAGGTAGTTTCTTTTTATACTAACTACATAAAAGAAAAAAAAACTTTGTTATTATGGAAGTGTGAGCTCTTAATCCTGATATAATAATAAGCGCATATATCTACTATTTATTTCTTTGACTTATCAATGGGTGAGATTTAGCTCGATAAATCAAGAGGTCTGATAAGTTGGGAAATGATATTATTTATAGTGTGTGTTGTTAATTATAGAAAGAAACTGTGTCCTAGGAATCTAGGTTGATAATGTCCCCAAGAGGAGCTCATAAGGATTGTTATGTTAAACCCTACAGGTGAACTTAGTCTGACATGACAATAAGGTTGAGTGGTACTACTCTTGGAGCTAGATATTAATTGAGTTGTCAGTAACTCATTTAATTAGTGGACATTCGATATCTTAAACACAGGGAGATTAACACACTCATGATAAGAAGGAGCCCATATAGTAATATGGGATTGGTGCGGTAGTTCAATAATAACTTATTAGTGGTATGAGTTATTATTTATGAATTCGAGTTGGCTGTTCGGAGCGAACACGGGAAGCTCAAGTTCATCAGGAGACTAAAACCAATTCCTCCTCTCGGTCCCTATCATAGCCTGTTATTTATAAAGTCTTATACCCACCTAAACCCACCTTCTTACCCATCCTAAGGTGACCGGCCAAGCCAAGCTTGGAGCCCAAGTAAGGGCCGACCAAGATCAAGCCTAGCTTGGAGCCCAAGCTAGGGTCGGCCAAACCAAGGTGAGAGGTGGCCGGCCCTTGCTTGAACCCAAGCTTGGTGTGGCCGACCACAATAAATTAAAAGGATTTTATATTTTAAAATCTTTCTTATGTGGAAGCCATGGTTTTAAAAGAGATTTTAAAATTTAAATCTTTCCATTTATAGCTTTCTACAAAAGATTAAGAGAAAGGTTTGATATCTTTTCTTAATTGTAGTTAAAAGGAAGATTTTAATTTTTTACAAAACCTTCCTTTTTTGTAACCATCCTCATGATTTTAAAAGAGAGCTTTAAAATTTAAATCTTTCCTTTTATAGTTTCTACAAAAGATTAAGACAAAAGATTTGATATCTTTCCTTATTTGTAGATTGAAAGAAATATTTTAATTTTGAGAAAACTTATTGTAATCATCCACATGTTTTAATAGAGAGATTTTAATTTATAAAATTTTCCTTTTATAACCAACCATGAAGGGAATTTTAAAGAGAAATTTTTATTTTAAAAATTTCTGGAAACAAATTAGAAAGTTTTAATTTTGTATTTAAAACTTTCCTTGCTTGGAGGATTAGAGGTGTCCGACCACATTAATAGAAGAAAAGGAATTTTTTTATCAATTAAATTTTCCTTTCTATGGCAAAGAAAATAAGGAAGTTTTTATTAAAACTTTCCTTATTCGCCAAGGCCAAGGAATATAAAAGAGAGGGTAGAGGTGCCTCACCTCATAATAATAATAGATCTTCTATTATTCCTCTCTTCCTTGGTGTGGCCAACCCTCTTTCTTCCAATCTCTTCTTCTTGTGGCCGAACCTCATTTTCTCTTAGAGTTCTTATGGTGGCCGGATCTTGCTTGGAGAAGAAGGAGAGAAAGGAGGCTTTGTTTCTAGCATCCTTTGGAGCTTGGTGGTGGTGCCGAACCTCATCTTCTCTTGGAGATTTTTGGTGGTCGAAACTTGCTTGGAGAAGAAGGAAGCTTGGGTGGATTCTCGTCTCGGTAGATCATCGCCCACACAACATCCGAGATAAGAAGAGGAATATGACAGAAGATCGTGAGGTCTGTAAGCTATAAAAGGTTTAACTAGTTATTAGTTTTTGCATCATAACTAGTTCATCCTTTTATTTAGATCTTCAAATACCAAACACAAGAGGCTAATGAATCTAGATAATTGAATTTATGTTTTCGATTTTGTGTTTCTTTTACTTTTCGAACTTGTGATTCGATTGTTCTTTTTGGTTAAACCTAGGGTTACTATAAGGAAATAAAATATTAAATTTCATTGAAAGGCTTTGTCTAGGAAGTGGGGGATGCTCCCATACCGAAGAAGGCCTAGTGCCTCGCCATGTTTAATCTGGGAGCCGATCCCTGAAATTAATATTTAATTTAATTTATAACATGGGTGGATTTGGATCAATAATGTTAAGCATAGTTTGCGATCCAAGTCTAAACCACTAAGAACAGATAAGTTGAATTTGGAATCAATAATGTTAAGTTCCGTTTGCGATTCCAAATTTAATTTCTAAAGAACACAATAGGTTGTTAGGAAAGGTTCAGGACTTGTACAAAATTTTTGTACAAGGGAACCGGTACGATATTCCGAGTAGCAACCAACAATTGGTATCACAGCTAGGGTTTGTCTTCTGTGTGTTTGGTTTTCAGTTTAATTATGCACATGTCATAAATATTTTAGGCAGGATAATAGTAAGATATGCTAACTCTGTGGTTGCAGGCTCCAACTATTATGGCTTGATGTGATTGTGTGTGATTGGACCCTTGGACATGTCAAGGGCATTTTATGTGTGTGCATGATTGTATTTATTAAATACAGTAGGAGCTGTATTAGCCCTAGGATTTTTACATTTTTGTTCGATCTAGATTTGATGTACATTATCTCGTGGAATATAGGATCGATATATGTAAAATTCTATTTTTGTCGCGGATCGTATCCTTGCGAGGCGTGGTGCTATTGGAGGACCAGAGGCGCAGTAGAAATGGAAGCTCAATGACCTGACGACATGAACCCTAGGGCTGGAAGCACACGAAGGACAGTGATAGAAGAAGCCATAATAGTTGGAAAATTAATTTCCATATTTATTGCTTTTATTTACTGTGATGTGTGTGTGCATGTGATGTGTGCTTGCATAGTTAAAATTCCTCACCTTAAAAAACTAAGTGGGAGAGGGATTAGTAAATAAATTCCATGGTCTCCATTACTGGTTTGTAAGTGATGCAACAAACTTGCGTGTTGGCTCTGAGTGCCTCCCTCCACAACGGATGAGTTTGTTTGCAGATCACTAGGTCAAACTTCCTTTATGGATGGTTATATGAAATTATTTAGGAGTGTGTGATCTTCTCCAACTGAAGGGCACAATCATATTTAATGGACTAAGTATCAAGTAATGGTATACACTTAGACGCATTCAATATTATCCTCCCCAACGGAGTCACTGCTACTGTTTTACGTGACCAAAGGAATACCAACTATTATTTGTCATAAAGTTAGGTTGACAAAATAAAATGGGTAAAACCTCCTCTTATAAATAATTGAATTTGTATACGTCCACAATAACATTGCATACAGAATTCATGGTGTTTGAGGTAATTTTATTTGTCATAAAGTTAGGTTGACAAAATAAAATTGGTAAAACCTCCTCTTACAAACAATTGAATTTATATACGTCCTCACTAACGTGACATACAAAATTCATGGTGTTTGAGGTAATTTAAGGTTGACAAGATAATTAATTAGTAAGACCCTCCTCTTACAAATATCTGAATTTGTATACATCCACACTAACGTGGCATTCAAAATTCACGGTGTTTGAGGTGTTGGTGAATTTAAATGATATTCTTTTGAGGAATCAATATTATTTTAAATTTAATGTTTTGACCAAATATTTGATCAAAGATAGACCAACTATTAATTTTATTTATCATAAAGTTAGGTTGACGAGATAATAAAATTAATGGATAAAATCTCCTCTTAAAGTTTGAATTTATATACGTCCACACTAACGTGACATACAAAATTCACGGGGATTTTGAGGTGTTGGTCTTGACCAAATATTTTTGTGATTCTTAGGATTTCAAATGTTTGTCAATCCCCTAGCTGTTATACTATAGAATAGACTTAGTAGTCCCAATTATAATGATTGGAAACAAAACTTGGACATTAAGGTGAACTGTCTTCTCATAACTGAGAACAATAAAGGTGTTTTTTATTCATTAGTTATTGAAACATGTTTAGTATTATTATTTACTGGAACTTGGTGTGAAGATACAGAAGCCACTGATCATGTCTATAATTCATTGCAGGGGTTCCAGGAAACCTGACAACTATATGAAGGGAAAATCATCGTCTACATGGGCACTACTGCAAAAGTAGCAGGTGTTGCAGTGGGAGATGTTTATCCTCTCATAGGAATAAAACATGGATTTTGAGAAATTGTCTTTACGTAGCAAGTTTAGAAAGAACTAGATTTCAATTTCTAAACTATTCAAAGAACTTAATATTCTGTCTCTTTTGATAACAAAGTTGTTATCAAGAAAAATAGGGAAGTTATCAGTTCTGGTACGTTGGTTAGCAATTTATAATCCAATAACTCCCACGATGCAACAAATGGAAATTAATAACATATTTTCAAACTATAATAAGAAAAAGCAACCTTCGGAAATGAACCAATCATATCATTGGCATCTAAGGCTAGGTTATATTAACTTGAGTAGGATTCATAGGATAATAGCCGATGAACTTTTGGGTTCATTGGTAGTGGAAAACTTTCCAACCTACAAGTCTTTCTTAGAAGGAAAAATAACCAAGAAGCCTTTTAAATCTAAGGGGTATGGAGCCAATGATGTGTTGGAATTGGTTCATTCTGATTTGTGTAGACCTATGACAATCCATGCAAGAGGTGGTCTTGAATATTTTGTCTCTTTTATAGATGACAATACAGGTGTTAGTTAGAGTCCTAGACCCAATCATATGATGATTATTATATGGACTCGTTGTATCATATTCCTCTATATATAAAGGTATTTGTTTTGGTTATTATACTTACTTATATTGGTGTCAAATAACTAAGTATAATAGCGTCCTTGAGTAGAAGGTTCCTATCTATATCAATCGATTGGTTGAATCGATAGTGAGATGATATAGAGAACACTACTCTTAATCATTCCTAGTCAAGTATTAACATTCAGGGACAATGTTAATGTGATGAGACTAGCATGTAGGTCAACTCGATGACTTGATCTCACAAGTCATGGATATAGAGATATCAAGTTGACACGTGGATATGCATTGGAGAATGTATACTGAATGACCCGCCATGAGAAAGTATCATGGATCGTTATATGAGTGTAATATACTTTCTCATGTGGCTATTAGTATAACTGTTAGTCCTTGGACCTGAAGTCACCATGGTTCCCTACCTAAGGAGTTGCATACTTTGGTTTCGTCAAACGTCACCCGTAACTAGGTGGACTATAAAGGCGATTACTGGGTATGTAACAAATTATGCGGAGGGATGTGAGTGCTGTAGATGAGATCTATCCCTCCTATATAATGGGAGTGACATCGTTATTCTTGATAGAGTGAGACCACTAAGTGCTTGGCCATGCCCAAATGAGTCAATATGAGATATTGAGCTCATTTGATTATAGTGAGTCTACTTGGAGTTCAAGATTTAGATTGATCAAAGGATGACACCGTATATGCCTCAAATTGATCAACCTAGATGTCAAGGATAGAAGGACACATGTCATATATTGTGAAGAGTCACAATTAGTAGTCACAAGGTGATGTTGGATCTCAACATTCTTGTAACTTGGGTAGTAATGATGTATTGCTAGATGCCGCTCATTGTTTATGTTTCTAAATATGATTTAGAAACATTGGCAATGTTACAAGAACCTATTGGGTCACACACAAAGAACAAGTGGATGGAGATTAGGTTCATATGATAAACCAATTGGATTAGGTTCATGTGATGAATCAAAGTTGGATTAAGAATAATCCAAAGTAGACTTATTGAGTTAGACTCAATTAGATTCAATTGTTGAATGAGTCTAATTTAAAGTTGATTCATTGAGTTAATTTATATTAATTAATTGAGATTCATTGAATTGAAATTGACTTGAATCAAAGGTTGGATTTAACTCATCTAAGAAGAGAAGTGGTCAAGTTTGACTTGACCAAAATAGGAAGTTGAAACATCAAGTTTGACTTGACCAAATGCCACATCATGAAGGTTGACTCTTCCTACATGGCATGACTAGCCTTGCCATATCATCTCCACATCATCAAAGGAGATCAAGAGGCATGGAATGTCAAGAGTCAAAGACCCTTGGCATTCCATGTGTGGTCGGCCACATAAAGGAATATGAGTTTCATTTGTGGCATTGATTTTGGTGATTGAATGATTCTTCCTCCTTAGCTCTCATCTTGCTCCTTCTCCTCTCTTGGCTGAGAGCTCTAAGCAAGGCAAGAAGGTTAGTGAGTTTTAGTTCTAAGAAGAAAGATAGAGTGATAGTCACATAGAAGAATAAGAAGGGTGTTTGAGATTCATTCTATCTTTTTCTTTTCTCTATCTTCTTCTTCCAATCCCATCTGAGAGCCCTAGGAGTGCTAGCACACTTGTGGTGTTCTCTTCTCCATCTAGAGTGGTTTGAGAATCACTTCTTGTTCGTGTGGATACTACTAGAGGTGTGTACACTTGAACACACTCGAGATCTGACAACTTTTAGACGAGCGGGATTCGCGAAGGGCTTCGCTACAAGGGTAATCTCTTAACCATGTAGATCTAATGTAGATCTAGGGTAGAAAAACTTATACATGTAAAATTTCATCTTCGTACGGATCCGGTGGCATGGGATTTCGGGGTTTCTACAATGCAAAAAGCGGTTTTTACGGCTCGAAAATCCCAACAACAGGTACATTTACTGGATGCGCCGCAAGTCTAAGTGCTTTGATGAGTTCAAAGAGTACAAGGTTGATGTGGAGAAACGTCAAGGTAAAAGTATCAAGACATTACGGTGAGATCGTAGTGGCGAGTACCTCTTAGGAGAGTTTAGGAGTCATTTATCAGAAGTCGGGATTCAATTCCAACTGACTGCACCTGGTACACCCCAACAGAATGGTGTAGTAGAACGAAGGAATAAGACTCTTATGGAAATAGTTAGATCAATGATGAGTTATTTAGAATTACCAAATTTGTTTTGAGGATATACTCTGAAAAATGGAAGTGAACATAGTACCTTCTAAGTCAAAACCCTCTACTCCCATAGAATTGTAGAATGGATGTAAGCCTAGTCTAAAACATATTCAGATTTGGGGTAGTTCAGCACGTGTGCTAAAGGGAGACACTGATAAGTTGGAATCATGTACAGAAGTTCGCTTGTTTATGGGAAATCCTAGAGGAACAAAAGGTGGTTTATAGTCCTAAAGATCAGAAGATCATTGTTAGCACCAATGTCCGATTTTTAGAAGAGGATTATGTAATGAACCATAAGCCCATGAGAAAAATTGTTCTTAAGAAAATAAGAGAAGACACGTTTAAACTAGTACCAACTGTACAAGATGAGATACCACAAGAAACTGCAACATGTGTCACAAATGATGCACAATTACAGATAGTGCCTCATCGTAGTGGGAGGGTTGTTAGGAAACCTGAAAAGATTCATGTTTTGGGAGAGTCTTTGGACTTGATCCCTGGTGAACATGAACCTGATCCCCGAACATATGACGAAGCACTCCAAGATAAAGATGCAACATCTTGGCAAAGAGAAATGAATATAGAAATACAATCTATATATTCTAATAAAGTCTAGGAGCTTGTAGAACCACCTAATAGTTTAAAAGTCATTGGGAAAATAGGTCTACAATAGAAAAAGAGGGGCAGACAGGAAAGTGGAAACTTTCAAAGCAAGGCTTGTTGAAAAAGGGTATCGATTATGAGGAAACCTTTTCACCGGTAGCCATGCTTAAGTCTATCCAGATTCTTTTATCTTTTGCTACTCATATGGATTATGAGATTTGGCAAGTGGATGTCAAGACAGATTTCTTAATGGAAGTCTTGAAGAAAGCATCCATATGAAGCAACCAGAGGGGTTCATTGCAAAGGGCAAAGAGCATCTAGTATATAAGCTCAATCAGTCTATTTATGGGCTGAAGCAAAGCTTCAAGGTCTTGGAATATCTGGTTTAAGGAAGTAATCCAGACCTATGGATTTATTTAATAACCGGATGAGTCTTGTGTATACAAGAAGTATGATAGAAACGTGGTGGTATTTCTTGTACTATACGTAGATGACATTTTTGGTAGTTGGAAACAATATCAAAGTGTTGTCAGAAGTAAGGGTATGGTTGTCCAAGTAATTCGATATGAAGGACTTGGGAGAATGTGCACATATTCTCGCGATCAAAGTAATAAGGGATCACAAGAAAAGAATGTAGTGCTTATCCCGAGCTTCATATATCGATACAATCCTAGCCCGTTTTAGCATACGCTACTCCGAGAAAGGTTTTCTACCTTTTAGACATGGAGTAGCTTTATCTAAAGATGTCTCCGAAGACATCAAATGAGATAGAGGACATGAAGGCAGTTCCTTATGCTTCGGCTGTCAGAAGCCTAATGTATGTTATGCTACGACATCGGATATCTGTTTTACCGTAGGCATGGATAACAGATATCAAAGTAACCCTGGACAGGGACATTGGACTGTTGTAAAGCATATATTGAAGTACCTGAGAAGGACTAGAGATTATATGCTGGTTTACCAAGCAGATTATTTGCTCCCTATAGGTTGCACGGATTTTGACTTCTAAGCAGATAGAGACAATAGTAAGTCGACCTCGAGATTTTGTATTTACTTTAGGAGTTGAAGCCATAGCAATGGAGGAGTGTTAAGCATAGATGCTTTTTGGACTCCACCATAGAAGTTGAATATGTGGCAGTCTCTGAGGCAGCCATAGAAGCTGCTATATGGCTCAGAAACTTCATGGACTTAGATGTGATTCCTGGTTTGCCCAAAAATTATTACAGTATATTGTGATAATAAGTGGTGTAGTAGCAAAATCGAAGGAACCACGAGCCCATAAGGTAAGTAAACACATAGAGCGCAAGTACCACCCAATACGAGACATCGTATAATGAGGAGAAGTTGTTGCCGCCTAGATTGCATCAGATGATAAGCTGAGAGATCCTTTCACTAAGGTCCTTAAGGCAAGAGCTTTTGATGGGCATGTTGAAGGGTTGAGAATCAGATGTATGGCAGGGTATATGGCAGCATAGTCTTTTAGTATAAGTGGGAGATTGTTGGAATGTATACTAAAAGCCTAGCTTTTGTATAAACATTTATTTTGAAATTAAAAATCACATTGGTCAAAAGTCTACATTTATATGCTAAGTGTAGTTGTTCAATTAATTTATATTATAGATAATATGGTGTGCGGTATAACATACAGAAGATCATGTTATCAGTTCTTTATAAATTATAAACAGTTGCTCACGACTAAGATGAATAGGAACAAACCATTGGAATAGTCGCAGTGTAATTTGGTATTAGTTTATCTTGACTATAAAATTACACTAGTACACTCAGAGTGTATTGAGCTGGACCATTTAAGGTAATTTCTTTTTATACTGACTGCATAAAAGAACAAGATCTTTGTTATTATGGAAGTGTGAGCTCTTAATCTTGATATAATAACAAGCGCATATATCTAGAATTTATTTCTTTGACTTATCAATGGGTGAGATTTAGCTCGATAAATCAAGAGGCCCGATAAGTTGGGAAATGATATTATTTATAGTGTGTGATATTGATTATAGAAGAAAATGTGTCCTAGGAATCTAGGTTGATAATGTCCCCAAAAGGAGCTCATAAGGATTGTCATATTAAACTCTGTAGGTGGATTAAGTCTGACATGACAATAAGGTTGAGTGGCACTACTCTTGGAGCTAGCTAATTAAGTGAGTTGTCAGTAACTCATTTAATTAGTGGACATTCGATATCTTAAACATAGGGAGATTAACATACTCATGATAAGAAGGAGCACATATAGTAATATGGGATTGGTGCAGTAGTTCAATAATAACTCATTAGTGGTATGAGTTATTATTGATGAACCCGAGTTGGGTGTTCGGGGCGAACACGGGAAGCTCAAGTTCATCGGGAGACCAAAACCAATTCCTCCTCTCGGTCCCTGTCGTAGCCTCTTATTTATAAAGTTTTATACCCAACTAAACTCACCTTCTTACCCATCCTAAGGTGGCCGGCCAAGCCAAGCTTGGAGCCTAAGCAAGGGCCGGCCAAGATCAAGCCTAGCTTGGAGCCTAAGCAAGGGCCGGCCAAGATCAAGCCTAGCTTGGAGCCCAAGCTAGGGCCAACCAAACCAAGGTGAGAGGTGGCCGGCCCTAGCTTGAACCCAAGCTTGGTGTGGCCAGCCATAATAAATTAAAAGGATTTTATTTTTTAAAATCTTTCTTATGTGGAAGCCCTGGTTTTAAAAGAGAGTTTAAAATTTAAATCTCTCCTTTTATAGCTTTCTACAAAAGATTAAGAGAAAGGTTTGATATCTTTCCTTATTTGTAATTAAAAGGAATATTTTAATTTTTGACAAAACTTTTCTTTTTTTAACCATCCTCATGTTTTTAAAAGAGAGCTTTAAAATTTAAATATTTCCTTTTATAGTTTCTATAAAAGATTAAGAGAAAAGATTTGATATCTTTCCTTATTTGTAGATTGAAAAAAAGATTTTAATTTTGAGAAAAGTTTCCTTATTGTAATCATCCACATGTTTTAATTGAGAGATTTTAATTTATAAAATTTTCCTTTTATAACCAACCATGAAGGGAATTTTAAAGAAAAATTTTTATTTTAAAAATTTCTGAAAATAAATTAGAAAGTTTTAATTTTGTGTTTAATACTTTCCTTGCTTGGAGGATTAGAGGTGGTCGGCCACATTAATAGAAGAAAAGGGAATTTTTTTTATCAATTAAATTTTCCTTTCTATGGCAAAGAAAATAAGGAAGTTTTTATTAAAACTTTCTTTATTTGCCAAGACCAAGGAATATAAAAGAGAGGGTAGAGGTGCCTCACCTCATAATAACAATAGATCTTCTATTATTCCTCTTTTCCTTGGTATGTCCGACCCTCTTCCTTCCCTTCTCTTCTTCTTGTGGCAGAACCTCATTTTCTCTTGGAGTTCTTGTGGTGGCCGAATCTTGCTTGGAGAAGAAGGAGAGAAAGGAGGGTTTGTTTTTAGCATCCCTTGGAGCTAGGTGGTGGTGGCCGAACCTCATCTTCTCTTGGAGATTTTGTGGTGACCGAAACTTGCTTGGAGAAGAAGGAAGCTTGGGTGGATTCTCGTCTCGGTAGATCGTTACCCACACAACGTCCGAGATAAGAAGAGGAATACGGCAGAAGATCGTGAGGTCTATATGCTATAAAAGGTATAACTAGTTATTAGTTTCCGCATCATAACTAGTTCATCCTTTTATTTAGATCTTGAAATACCAAACACAAGAGGCTAATGAATCTAGGTAATCGAATTTATGTTTTTGATTTTGTGTTTCTTTTGTTTTTTGAACTTGTGATTCGATTGTTCTTTTTGGTTAAACCTAGGGTTACTATAAGGAAACAAAAAATATTAAATTTCGTTGAAAGGCTTTGTCTAGGAAGTGGTGGATGCTCTCATACCCAAGAAGGCTTAGTACCTCGCCATGTTTAACGTGGAAGCCGATCTATGAAATTAATATTTAATTGAATTTGTAACATGGGTGGATTTGGATCAATAATGTTAAGCATAGTTTGCGATCCAAGTCTAAACCACTAAGAACAGATAAGTTGAATTTGGAATCAATAATGTTAAGTTCCGTTTGCGATTCCAAATTTAATTTCTAAAGAACACAATAGGTTGTTAGGAAAGGTTCAGGACTTGTACAAAATTTTTTTACAAGGGAACTGGTATGATATTTCAAGTAGTAACCATCAGATCATTCACATTTTAGGTATGAAAGTACACAAGGATAATTTTTTGAGCCAGATCTAGCCGACAAAAATTCATATGGCTTTCAACAGAACTATTCTCAAATTGAAGAGTAAACATGGAGAGTCAATGAGGTTATGCAGCAAATGAGAGAGCATCAAGAGCAACAATTTTGAAGGATACAGAATATATAGTATCAGTTAGATCAAATTGCATCATCCATCAACCAGTTACAAGCACAAAACTCCAGTGGAGAGATGGAAAGTAGAGATTCTGTCAGGCTTGACCCTACTTCCATTACTTCATAAGAATTCTCTAGTATTTTTGTGATGTCAGATGTAGTTGTACAGATTTTTGATTCTACTGATATTGTTGGTGTAGATGTTGTTGGTGATACAGTAATTGAAAATTTACTTGAAGATGAATTATATGTAGGGGATTGCTTACTAGAAGCAATACCTCAAGAATCACCTGAACCGAATGTTAAAGATGTAAGTGTAAGGACTTGTGAACCGAATGTTAAATATGTAAGTGTAAGGACTTGTGCTTTGGAGGCAGAGCCCCAATAATAACTTATTTTTGATGCACCACCTGAGTTTAAGAGATTACTTGATGAGGAGGAGATCTCAATCACCATTCTAGAACCTCTAGGTACCTTTCAACATGACAAGGTGAGTATTACTTATAACACATCAGAAAATTTCATAAAGGTATCATTCATTGATTTTATTAGATGTGATTCATTGCTTGATATATTTTCTGCCAAAATTAATATTCTCCTATTATCTTCTTGTCCCACATGTGTGTGGGAGGTGTTGTCTTTTATTGATTTCGCAGGAGAATATAAGCTTCCAGAGTGGAAGCTTAAACTGAACTGCCTCAGACCTCCAGAAAGAGTTTTCAAGGGAAAAATGTTAAATAAGAAGGATTTAATGGTAACCACGATTACTCCATTACCGATGTGGATGCTACTTCTAAACTAGTTGCAACCGCTCGGAATAAAGGCGAGTTTGTTCCTTGCTTTTCTTTTTACTTTATATATTTCTTTAGTTTCATACTTTACTTTTATATTTTGCTTTCATACTTTGCATTTTGTTTAGTCTACATAGCATGTCACTTCGAATAAAATTCGCCATGGAATTTTTCTAGTAATATTTTTAAGATGGTGAAAGTTTCTTAAATTTGATCATCAATTCTAGGTCATTTAAATTGATTGGATGCTTCACTTCCATGATATTGGTTAGGATGGTGGTGGATTCTATTTTGATTAATTGAGTTAGATTGCATGAAAATTACCTAGAGAGGACCACCTTAAGCCTATACTTCATTATTATTTTTTTTTATGGCATGCACTTACAACAATTGAAACTCTAGAACTTGCTTAGCTTCTCTTCAAAGTCACAATAGCATATGTGTGCATGGAGATGAAGGATATTTTTCATTCTTGTTCCCTCATTATTTCCCATTTCTTTCTCCATAATTTTCTTGAAGCATTCTTATCTAGCATTCTAATGTTAAGATCGATGATCGCGGCTAGAGAGGGGGGGTGTGAATAGCCGCCCCAAATCGTTCGTTTCTTTCTACAAATCAAGGTTAGCGCAGCGGAAATAAACAATAGAAACGACAACGGAGAATAGCAAACCTCAAACTCGTCGATGTAACGAGGTTCGGAGATGAAACTCCTACTCCTCGGCGTGTCCGTAAGGTGGACGAAGCCTATCAATCCGTCGGTGGATGAGTCCCCGGAAAATCGGCTAATAAGAACACTCCTTCTGGGTGGAGAAACCTCGCCGGAGAAACCTTGCCACAGAAACTTCTTGCAACAGCAAGAAAGGTGTACAAAAATACAGCACAAAACAGAAGACAATATGAATGTACAAAACAAAGCTTGCCTACTGTTCTTGTCGACAGGAATCCGAAGCAGCAACTTCAGGGAACTCACAGCAGCAGCTGATCAGTCGAAGAAAGCTCACCCGAAGCTTCAAGACGTATGAGCTCAGCAAAGCTCGCAGAAAGAACCAGGAAGAACTTGCAGAAGAAAGAAGAAGGTCCTGTAGAGTCGCTCGACTCTTTATATAGCTGAACCTACAAACCTGTGAAGGCAGAAGACACATAAACTAGCCGTTGTGTCGCAATGGCTAGGGCTTGGACCGATCAGGCATCACCCTGATCGGTCTGGGGCTGATCTGATCGGTCTGGGGCTGATCTGATCGGTCGTGGGGACCGATCAGGAAGCTTTCACAGAGAGTTGCCCAACTCTCTGTGTGCGTACCCTGATCGGTCCCGGGGACCGATCAGGCTTCCTGCTGATCGGTCCCCAGATCGATCAGTATGCTCAAAGAGGCACACTGATCGCTTTTTGATCGGTCTCCAGACCGATCCAGGTCTTGGTTTTTGCCCAAACCAAGTCCAAACCAATATCCGGTTAACCTTGACCTCTTGGTACATCATGCTTAGCATCCGGTCACTCCCTTGACCTGCTAAGACTCCCCACCAAGTGTCCGGTCAATCCCTTTGACCCACTTGGACTTTTCTCTTCGTGTCAAGTATCCGGTCACTCCCTTGACCTACTTGACCTTCTCAACACCAGATGTCCGATCACCCTTGATCCATCTGGATTTTCCCTTGCCCGGCTTCACTCACCAGGACTTTCACCTAGCTTCACTCACTAGGGTTTTCACCTGGCTTCACTCACCAGGATTTCCAATCTGCCCGGGTTCACTCACCAGGACTTTCCAACTACCTGGCTTCACTCACCAGGACTTTCCCACTGCCTGGCTTCACTCACCAGGACTTTCACCTAGCTTCACTCACTAGGGTTTTCACAACTGCCTGGCTTCACTCACCAGGACTTTCCCACTGCCTGGCTTCACTCACCAGGACTTTCCCACTGCCAGGCTTCACTCACCAGAACTTATCCGTCTGCCTGGCTTCACTCACCAAGACTTTCCACATCCAGTCCAGAGAACGAGCTACCGAGCCCTCTCTGACCACAGTTCGGAGAACGAGCTACCGAGCCCTCTCCGACTTCCATCCGGTCCAGAGAACGAGCTCCCGAGCCCTCTCTGACCACAGTCCGGAGAACGAGCTACCGAGGCCTCTCCGACTTCCCATGTGCCAAGCTTCCATACTTGGACTTCTCCGTGCCAAGTCTCCATACTTGGACTTTTCCTGTGCCAAGCTCCCTGCTTGGACTTTTCACCATGCCAAACTCCCTGCTTGGACCCATGCCAAGCTCCCTGCTTGGACTTTTCCCGTGCCAAGCTCCCTGCTTGGACTTTTCCGAGTCAGGTCAACTCACCTTGGGTCAACCAGGTCAACCTTGACCACGGGTTGCACCCACAATCTCCCAAGCTTGTATCCTTGTCAAACATCAAGATACAACTTTTCTGTTCCCGTCAAACATTGTCAAATATAACTCGTCAAACATCAAAACACAACTCGAGTCAAGTCAACTCGAGTCTTGTCTACCAGGTCAACCTTGACCTAAGGTTGCACCAACAATCTCCCCCTTTTTGATGTTTGACAAAACCCATAATCAAACCCATAATCAAGTTAGGTTAACCCGATAACCTAACTTAGGTTTTCCAATGTTCTTCCCTGAACATTCTCTAGATATTCTCCATTCTCCTTTCTACTCTCCCCCTTTTTGACACACATCAAAAAGAGTGAATCAAGGTCAAGAGTTTCTTCCTAATAAAAGTCCCATACCTTTCATTGAAACCCTTAATTTCCCCCTTGACACTAGAGTCAACAATTAACTTAGTGATAATCCCATATCACTCAAGTCTTTAGGAGTAAAAACTCCCCCTAAAAGTCAACTCCCCCTTGACTAATAGGTAAAACTCCCCCTAAAGGTCAACTCCCCCTTGACCATTGCACCAACAATGTCTTGGAGAGTTTCAACCCTTTAGAAATCCAAAACACCAACTTCATTGCTGAAATTTCAGAAATTTCAGACAGCACATGTAACGACCCAACTCCTGGGTACTAGGCTGTGAGCCAGATCGCTACATTAACTACTGAAACTACTGTGCGGAAAACTGAGCAAATTTGAAATTTGCTAAACTAATTACTGTAAAGTCTCAACTTGACATTCTAAGAGTACCTGAGTGTTGTACACATGCTAGGAGAGACAATCTATGCCTCTTGGATGTCCTGCTAGCTGTAATCAGACATTTCAACCGATCCGTGAGTCGAGTGAGGCGTCGGAACGATTCACAGATCGTTCCAGCTGATACTGGCACGGTGGCACCCTCTGGATCGGTCGGCTGACCGATCCACAAGCTTACCTCGCTTCTGTACGCAGCTGGATCGGTCTACCGACCGATCCAGGAACACCCTGATCGATCGGGAGACGGTCGGTGAGCCTCCGTGCTTCCGCGTCAGATGGATCGGTCTGCCGATCCAGAGTACCTGATCGGTCGATGGACCGATCAAGACACTCTATGCTACGTTGCCTCGATCGGTCGGCCGGCCGATCCATAACCCTGCCAACTCTGTCAGGTGGGTCGGTGGCCGATCCAGAACCGCAAATCTCCTCAGGCTATCAGATCGAACTAGATCGGTCGGCCGACCGATCCAGAGAGATACAGTATCTTGACCGATGCGGATCGGTCGACCGATCCAAGCCCAGACCTGATCGGTCCGGAGACCGATCAGTGTCTGATTTCACTCGAGAGTTCTGATTTCAGCACTTTGGCGTGCCAAAACATTACACAACAGTTCTAAAACAATGGAAATACATTCCAGCATGTAAGTACTAATATTCTAAACATGATGACTAAACAAGATATAGTTTACTAAGCTGTAACAAGACTAATTCATAAAACTAGACATGTTAAGTACTAAAACTGAAATAAAAGCGTGTAGATCCCAAGGATCTTTATTCCAGACCCCTTGCACACACACATCATCGTAGCATCGCCCTCCAGCTTCCGCTAGTCCACTTTTCTTTTATCTGCAGTATAAGAAAAGTAGTACCTGTAAGCTTAAAGCTTAGTAAGAAACCATCTACCTCACTAAATCATGCATACGATGCGAATATGATTTTAAATCATGTTGTTTGAAAAACATACTGAACATGCAAGCATGGCATGGCATATCAAACCAAGCATAAACTGGAACTGAAACATGGCATAACATATAAACTGAGCATGAAACTGAACTAGTCATGCATATGTCTAAATCTGTACATGAACTCAAATCATGTAAACTGAACCTGAACTGAACTGAAAGCTAAATTAGTGTTCTCATCACTGGTTTCAAATTTGAAAACTATACATATAATAGATGAAAATACTAAACATGTTGTTCTGTACTTACTGTGCGCGCATCCCTACGAGACCCGGGATTGCAAGTTCCGAATCCAGCAGGGTTACTAGGTTATCTGAACCTAGGGACGACTGTGGGAGTCCAGCCCATGGATATCTGATCCAAGTACAGTGCCAACTGAATAAAAGTAAAATACTGAATACTGTTTTATTTTACTTTGCTGTTCTAGGTTATCTGAACCTAGAGCTAGGTTATCTGAACCTAGAGGCTACTGTGGGAGCCCACCCAATGGATATCTGATCCATATAGCTGTAATAACTAATAATAAACTGAATAAAATGTTTCTATTACATTTTATATGCTGTTAGGACGCCTATTGGTACATCCTTCTGAACTGGGCATTCTACCGAATGCTTGGTGTGCACTAAAAGCATGCCCTAAAACTGAAAACTATAAAATTACTGAACTAACGCCAAAACTAACAAGCGAGAGCAATTATACTGCAGGTGAGGGGTTTCTTACCTCAATCGTAAGGTTTTCTTACGATTCTATTCGCTAGGTGTTTCCGGAAAAACTGTCCGCTCGACGAACCGCTTACGTCTTCGCGTTCCTCTCGCGGAGAAGAACCCCTTTCGTGTTGGAGTCGTCGCAGGAAGATGATCCTATGGACCCTTGCCTTGGTGTGCCGTGCGTGAGGAAGAGGAGAAGAAGGGAGAGGCGGCGGTGAGGTTTTGGAAGAGAAAGTGGCGTGAGGTGAAGAGGTGCCGAACCAAAATAAACCAAACCCCACTTAAGTTTATTATTTATATTAAGTGGTTTAATGAACCCAACTCTAATATAAATATATTTGGTTCTCCTTCCTTTCAGCACGGCCCTGCTGGGTTCAACTGGTTACTAACATTATCCCTTACACCATAGGTCTCGGGTTCGATTCCCGCCTAAGCTATTTTGCGACCTATTTGTTTTTGCTACTTCCGCTACTCGGAAAATTCCGGAAAAATATCTAATAATTCTAGAAAAATCATAGAATAATTCTAAAATAAATTTGGGAATTTTTCGGGCTTTACAATCCCCCATACCTTATAAAAAGTTCGTCCCCGAACTTAAAACAATTCTGGGTACTTCTGTCTCATGCTGGCCTCTGTCTCCCAAGTCGCCTCTGCTGCTGTGTGATTTTGCCAGCTGACTTTAACTAATGGTACTTCCTTGTTCCGTAATTTCTTTACTGCTCGGTCTATTATCTGAATAGGCCGACTGTCATAGCTGAGATCATCACGGACCTGTACCAACTGGGGCTCAATCACTTGGGTGGCGTCTGGAATATGCTTCTTCAGCATGGAGACATGAAATACGTTGTGGACAGCTGACATCTCCTGAGGTAGCTCTAGCTCATATGCTACTTTGCCCACTCTCTTCGTGATAAGGTATGGTCCCACATATCTGGGAGCTAGCTTGCCCTTCTTCCCAAAACGCATGACTCCCTTCATGGGAGCTACTCTGAGGAAAACTGTATCCCCAACTGAAAACTCTAGGGGTCTGCGTCGTGTATCAGCATAGCTCTTCTGACGGCTCTGTGCTGTCTCTATCCTCTGGCGAATCTGCTGTATGGCTGCTGTGGTATCTGCCACTAGATCTGTCTGAAGCTCTAGTTCCTTCTGTTCACCACTCTCATACCAACAGATTGGTGATCTGCACCTCCGCCCATATAGTGCCTCATAAGGTGCCATGCCGATAGTGGCATGATAACTGTTGTTGTATGCAAATTCCGCTAGACTCGGATATTTGCACCAACTTCCTTGAAATCTAGGAGCATATCTTCGAGTACCTGATTCACTCGCTCCGTCTGACCATCTGTCTGAGGATGGAAGGCTGTGCTGAATTTTAACTGGGTGCCCATAGCTGACTGTACACACTTCCAGAAGTGTGATGTAAATCTACTGTCTCTGTCCGATATAATGGTTCGTGGGACTCCATGCAGCCTGACTATCTCCCTGAGATACAACTGAGCTAGTTGCTCCATGGAATAGGATATTCTGATAGCTAAGAAGTGGGCTGATTTAGTCAACCTGTCGACTATTACCCAAATGGCATCAAAACCATTCGTGGTTCTGGGTAACCCCACTATGAAGTCCATAGAGATATCCTCCCACTTCCATTCTGGAATCTGGATCGGCTGCAGAACTCCTCCTGGTCGCTGATGTTCTGCCTTAACCCTCTGACAGGTTAGACAGATGCTGACGTATCTGGCGACATCTCGCTTCATCCCAGGCCACCAAAATCGTTTCCTTAGGTCCTGATACATTTTGGTGGAACCAGGATGCATCGCATAAGGAGTCCTGTGAGCCTCGTCTAGAATCTGTTTTCGTAGTTCCACCTGATCGGGAACACAAAGTCTGTCACCACAGTACACTACCCCACTGGCGGACACTCTGAACTCTCCATTTTCTGATTCTGCTAACCCTTGCTTGATTTTCTGGATTTCAGGATCCTGCTCCTGAGCTGTCTGGATATCATCAAGCAAGGTAGATGCTAAGGACATAGTGGAAAGCCGTCCGACTATAAGTTCGAGACTAAAGGCTGTAATCTCCTTCCTTAGGGGTGGTGACATAGCTGCTAAAGATAATAAGGTAGCACTGGACTTCCTGCTGAGTGCGTCTGCTACCTTATTAGCTTTCCCTGGATGGTAGAGGATATCTATGTCATAATCTTTGACCAGTTCTAACCATCTACGCTGTCGCATATTCAGATCCTTCTGAGTAAAGAAGTACTTCAGACTTTGATGATCTGTATACACTCTGCACTGAGCTCCGTACAGATAATGTCTCCAAATCTTGAGAGCGAACACCACTGCTGCAAGCTCAAGGTCGTGAGTAGGATAGTTCCTCTCATAATCCTTGAGTTGTCTGGAGGCATAGGCGATCACCTTGCCCTGCTGCATCAATACTGCTCCTAATCCCAATTTAGAGGCGTCATGTAGATGTCGAAGCTGTTTTTCTGGTATAGCTAAAATAGGAGCACCGGTCAATCTCCTTTTAGTTCATTAATTTCACAGTCCTCCGTCCACCGAAATTTCTTGTTCTTCCGGTGAGAGTCAGCTGGGGAGGCTATCTGGAGAAGTCCTCTGAATTTCTGTAGTAGCTTTGCCAATCCCGAAAGCTTCGATTTCACCGACGTTCTGGGTCTCTTCCGATTTACCGCTTCTATTTTGGGATCTACCATAACACCATCCTTGGAGATGATGTGACCTAGAAAGGCTACTGGTCCAGCCAAAATTCACATTTCGTGAATTTGGCGTACTGCTGGTTTTGCTGAAGGATCTGCAAAACTGTCTTCAGATGCTCTGCATGGTCCTCCTGAGTACCTGAATAGATAAGAATGTCATCGATGAACACGATGACAAACTTGTCTAAGTATTCTCTGAATACTCTGTTCATGAGGTCCATGAATGTAGCTGGGGCATTTGTCACGCCGAAAGGCATGACTACGAACTCATAATGTCCGTATCTAGTCCTGAAGGCTGTTTTAGGTATATCACCTTCCTTGACTTTAACCTGGTGATATCCTGATCTGAGGTCGATTTTAGAGAACACTGTGGCTCCCTTTAGCTGGTCAAACAGGTCATCTATCCTGGGAAGAGGGTACCTGTTTTTAATTGTGACCTGGTTCAAAGCACGGTAGTCTATGCATAAGCGCATGCTTCCATCCTTCTTCTTCACGAACAACACAGGTGCTCCCCATGGTGAGTGACTAGGGCGTATGAAACCCTTGTCAAGAAGCTCCTGTAATTGCTCCTGAAGTTCCTTCAGTTCTGCTGGAGCCATGCGGTACGGTGCCTTGGAAATTGGATTTGTGCCGGGAATGAGCTCTATCTCAAATTCAATCTCCCTGTCTGGTGCTAAGCCTGGTAGCTCTTCAGGGAAGACTGCTGGGTAGTCGCAAACGACTCGAACCTCAGATAGCTGTTGGTTCTTGTCCTGGCTGGTGTTGACTACATTTGCTAAAAATCCCATGCATCCTGAATCCAATAGCTGTTGTGCTTTCAATGCTGAGAGAAACTTCCTGGCTTTCCTCTTTGGCTTCCCCGTGTACTCAAACTGTACTCCTGCTTCAGGTTGGAATATGACTTTCTGTTTACGGCACTCTATAGAAGCGCCGTATCTGATCAGAAAATCCATTCCAAAGATGACATCGTAGTCAGTCATTTCTAGCACTATCAGATCACCAAAAAGCTCCCTGTCTGCTATAATGACTGGTACTGCCCTGAGCCAGTGCGTAGACGCCATAATGTCTCCTGAGGGTAGCGTTGTCAGAAACTGACTATTAAGTACTTCTGGAGGTGTTGCTAGTTTCTCGGCAAATGCCCTGGATACATAAGAGTGGGTTGCCCCAGTATCGAATAAGACAGTTGCATTATGCTGAAAAATACTGATCTGACCTGTGACAACTGTCGAGGCATTTGCTACGTCCTCTCTGGTCAGTGAGAAAATCCTGGCATTCGTGGTAGCTGTGGGGGCTTCTAATCTGCCCTGACTGATCTGTGGACCATCTAAGACAGCATACATCTGGTGTAGCTGGGCTGGTTGAGCTCCATACTGTATCGGCTGAGGCTGAGGAAGACTGTTCTTGTTCGGGCACTGCTTAGCCATGTGCCCTTCCTGTCCACATTCAAAACAACCTCGCGTACCCTTGCGGCAAACTCCTGGATGATGTTTCCCACAAGTAGCACACTTGGGATGTCTGGAATGTTTTCCAGCTGGTCCTCCTTTTGGGTCGCTGCTTGCCTTGCGTTTCCCCTTCCAGTTGGAGCTATGCCCTTGTTGTTTCTGTTGAGTACCTGAGCCAGCTTGTCCCTTGGGTTCTGTGGAAACCTGCTTCTGCTGGGTGATGCTGTGCTGATAGTGCTCGGTGATCAGAGCACTACTCACCAGCTCCTCTGTGGTTTGTGGCCTATGAACACCACCAGCCACATTCATTGCGATCTCTGGTCTGAGCATCTTCAGCATCAAGCGTACTCGTTCCTTCTCTGAGCTGACTAGTTCTGGACACAGACGGGCCAACCTGTTGAATTTCTTCACGGCCTCCTGAACTGATAGGTTGCCCTGACGAAACTCTGTAAACTCGTCATAGTGTCGGTTCGTGACTTGCATGTGAAAGAATTCCTCGAAGAATTCTTTCTCAAAGTCGGCCCATGTCATCTGGTTTACTGGCCACTTCGGTTTAATCCGCTCCCACCACATGCGTGCGTCTCCTGTTAAACAGAAGGAGGCACACTTCACCTTTTCGTGCTCTGGCCAATCTAGAAGCTCCATCGTGCTTTCCAGTGTTTTAAACCATGCCTGAGCATCCCATGGTTCGCTGGTGCCTGAGAAGTTCTCGGGCTTAATTCTCTGCCACTGGATAAGGTAAGCTTCTCTCTTAGCCCCTGCTACTGGGGCTACTGGGACTGGTACTGCAGGCTGAGCTGGTACTACCTCTGTGATTACTGGAGTCGTGAGGTTCGGTACTGGAGTGACTGGGGGAGTAGTCTGCTGGTTAGCCTTTAAGGAGGCTATCTCCTGCTGCTGTTCAGCTAACTGCTGTTGTAGCTGAGCCACTAATGCTGTAAGGTCTGGGGGAGGCACTGAACTGCCTGCCTCATGCTGGGGCTCAGCCGCTGCTGCTTTCTTAGCTGGACGTCCTCGTACCATTTTCTAAATAGCAAAGAACATATATATATAACTAGGCTATCATGTTATAGTTAACTACTGGTAACATGTTAAATACTATCACTGTAAACATGAATTAATTAACTACCAACATGCGAGCAAACATGAAAGCACATATAACTGATATGAAAGCTGAAAACAAAACTGAGTGAGAGATGTTCTTACTTGGAAGCTGCAGGTACAATGCTGATGTGTGTGTAGGAAGTATGGAACACTGCTCTGATACCACTCTGTAACGACCCAACTCCTGGGTACTAGGCTGTGAGCCAGATCGCTACATTAACTACTGAAACTACTGTGCGGAAAACTGAGCAAATTTGAAATTTGCTAAACTAATTACTGTAAAGTCTCAACCTGACATTCTAAGAGTACCTGAGTGTTGTACACATGCTAGGAGAGACAATCTATGCCTCTTGGATGTCCTGCTAGCTGTAATCAGACATTTCAACCGATCCGTGAGTCGAGTGAGGCGTCGGAACGATTCACAGATCGTTCCAGCTGATACTGGCACGGTGGCACCTTCTGGATCGGTCGGCTGACCGATCCACAAGCTTACCTCGCTTCTGTACGCAGCTGGATCGGTCTACCGACCGATCCAGGAACACCCTGATCGATCGGGAGACCGATCAGTGAGCCTCCGTGCTTCTGCTGCGTTCTGTACGCAGCTGGATCGGTCTACAGACCGATCCAGGAGTACCCTGATCGGTCAGTAGACCGATCAGTACACTTTCTATGCTTCTGTTCGCCTCTGGATCGGTCGGCTGACCGATCCATAACCCTTGCCAACTCTCTGTTCGTGCCTGGGTCGGTCGGCTGACCGATCCAGGAACCTGCAAATCTCCTCCGAGGCTACTGTATCGAACTGGATCGGTCGGCTGACCGATCCAGGAGGATACAGCAGCATACTGTATCCCGCTGGATCGGTCGGCTGACCGATCCAGTGGGGCAGCTCCGACCCTGATCGGTCTGGAGACCGATCAGTGTCTGATTTCACTCGAGAGTTCTGATTTCAGCACTTTGGCGTGCCAAAACATTACACAACAGTTCTAAAACAATGGAAATACATTCCAGCATGTAAGTACTAGTATTCTAAACATGATGACTAAACAAGATATAGTTTACTACGCTGTAACAAGACTAATTCATAAAACTAGACATGTTAAGTACTAAAACTGAAATAAAAGCGTGTAGATCCCAAGGATCTTTATTCCAGACCCCTTGCACACACGCATCATCGTAGCATCGCCCTCCAGCCTCCGCTAGTCCACTTTTCTTTTACCTGTATCTGCAGTATAAGAAAAGTAGTACCTGTAAGCTTAAAACTTAGTAAGAAACCATCTACCTCACTAAATCATGCATACGATGCGAATATGATTTTAAATCATGTTGTTTGAAAAACATACTGAACATGCAAGCATGGCATGGCATATCAAACAAAGCATAAACTGGAACTGAAATATGGCATAACATATAAACTGAGCATGAAACTGAACTAGTCATGCATATGTCTAAATTTGTACATGAATTCAAATCATGTAAACTGAACCTGAACTGAACTGAATGCTAAATTAGTGTTCTCATCACTGGTTTCAAATTTGAAAACTATACATATAATAGATGAAAATACTAAACATGCTGTTGGGGCCCTGGCAACTGTACTTACTGTGCGCGCATCCCTACGAGACCCGGGATTGCAAGTTCCGAATCCAGCAGGGTTACTAGGTTATCTGAACCTAGGGACGACTGTGGGAGTCCAGCCCATGGATATCTGATCCAAGTACAGTGCCAACTGAATAAAAGTAAAATACTGAATACTGTTTTATTTTACTTTGCTGTTCTAGGTTATCTGAACCTAGAGCTAGGTTATCTGAACCTAGAGGCTACTGTGGGAGCCCACCCAATGGATATCTGATCCATATAGCTGTAATAACTAATAATAAACTGAATAAAATGTTTCTATTACATTTTATATGCTGTTAGGACGCCTATTGGTACATCCTTCTGAACTGGGCATTCTACCGAATGCTTGGTGTGCACTAAAAGCATGCCCTAAAACTGAAAACTATAAAATTACTGAACTAACGCCAAAACTAACAAGCGAGAGCAATTATACTGCAGGTGAGGGGTTTCTTACCTCAATCGTAAGGTTTTCTTACGATTCTATTCGCTAGGTGTTTCCGGAAAACTGTCCGCTCGACGAACCGCTTACGTCTTCGCGTTCCTCTCGCGGAGAAGAACCCCTTTCGTGTTGGAGTCGTCGCAGGAAGATGATCCTATGGACCCTTGCCTTGGTGTGCCGTGCGTGAGGAAGAGGAGAAGAAGGGAGAGGCGGCGGTGAGGTTTTGGAAGAGAAAGTGGCGTGAGGTGAAGAGGTGCCGAACCAAAATAAACCAAACCCCACTTAAGTTTATTATTTATATTAAGTGGTTTAATGAACCCAACTCTAATATAAATATATTTGGTTCTCCTTCCTTTCAGCACGGCCCTGCTGGGTTCAAGCGTGAGGTGAAGAGGTGCCGAACCAAAATAAACCAAACCCCACTTAAGTTTATTATTTATATTAAGTGGTTTAATGAACCCAACTCTAATATAAATATATTTGGTTCTCCTTCCTTTCAGCACGGCCCTGCTGGGTTCAACTGGTTACTAACATTATCCCTTACACCATAGGTCTCGGGTTCGATTCCCGCCTAAGCTATTTTGCGACCTATTTGTTTTTGCTACTTCCGCTACTCGGAAAATTCCGGAAAAATATCTAATAATTCTAGAAAAATCATAGAATAATTCTAAAATAAATTTGGGAATTTTTCGGGCTTTACAGCACAGTCGAAACTGGCACGCCCTGATCGGTCACCAGATCGATCAGGTCTTCCCTGGATCAGTCACAGTGACCGATCCACAACTGCCTGGACCGATCAGACTCCCTTCTGATCGGTCCACAACCTCTGATATCAGTTTCTGAATTTCCTTTCGAAATTCAGAAACCCCTACAAAATTCCAGAAAATTCCAGAAATTATAAAACTTTGAGGATACATTCCTCATACCATATACTATCAAGGAAAAATAGTTTTCTACGAAAATAAGTTCCATTTTCAAATCTTGATACAAAGTTCAAAATACTTTGAAATAGCTCAAAGTTAACTCATCTTTGTATCACTTTGCTCAATGATGAGAGCTATCACTAGAAAAGCTTCATCAAGGTTTTTCAAATCAATTTTGAAATAATTTTAAACCAATTAATTTAGGACCACAATCTTTGGGCTAAATGTACATGACTTGTACATAAGCTTTCCCTATGATCCCCAATTTTGAATTAGGCTCATCTAGGTACAAGAACTATGCACCTTGTTCCTAACTCATCATCCTAATATCTCACACACATCTAAGGTGTATCAAACACATCCAAGTCAATTTTGATGTGAGATATGGGTTTAGGTTATCTTAGGCTAAGGTCTCATGCATTTTCTAAACATCAATTTGATCTCCATATCAAATTGTGTTTTTAACCTTAAATCAATTTCAATGATTATAAATGCAAGAAATGATGACATGACATAAAATGATATCATACATAATAACATGTGCCAATGTCATGATGTCATGGCATAAAGTATGAAACTTAAATAAAACATGACATATAAATAACCTAAGCATTATCATGACATTTCAAATGATCATAAATTAAATATGATGTCATGACATGGCATATGGCAAATAATATTTCAAGGTATAGAAAATACCTAATTCTAGCCTTAGTTGTCATTTTTGATAATTTTGATCATTTTGCCATAAATTCTATATTCCTAAGTGTAATAGACCTAAAATCATATCCTCAAGACTTTTAGATCATTATGTGCCAACTAGATTGACTCTAGAAAATTCCTCAAATGTGGTTGGCACATCCTAATTATCTTAGGAATAATTTTCACTTTCATTTTCAAGGCTTGATTAGACCTTGAAAATTCCTAAAGTGCCACCTTTTGCCATGATTAGGTTAACTACCTATTCAAGTAAGGTTGGCACACCCTAACTCACCTAGCGGGATGAAATCACGCTCCTAGGAACCCAATACCTATTTGAACTCATTGGGTTCACTAAATATTCACTAGGGATGACTTCCCTAGCAACCCTCCTAATGACCCTCCTAGGCTTTAAAGCCTTGGTCATTTGGGACTCATCAAGATCAACTCTAGGGGTGACTCCCCTTGTGACCTTGGTGATGGTCTTTCTAGCCCTAGGTCTTGTCCCATAATCGAATGGAACATTATGGTAAGTGGGCTTGACCACTTGGGACTTAGGTTTGTAACCCAAACCTTTCATGTCCTTGGACTTGGGTTTTTGACCCTTAGACCCTAGAGTTGACTTCTCTAAATTTTTAAGAGTCTTTTCTAAAGTGTCAAGTCTTGACCTCAAGACTTGATTCTCCTTTTTCTAATACCTCAAGTTTTAATTTGTCATTGTTCTTTGAGGTACTCCTAGGCATATGTCTAGTAGTTTTGGAATTCCTATCTAGGTTTCCCTTAACCTTAGATGAGTTAATCCTAGGGTTGACATTTCTAGAGTTGTCCTTATTCAAGCTAACATGTTTAGCACCTAAGCACATATATTGATTCCTATAATTAACATGCTTATCATTATTAGCAATTGCAATAAAACTACTAGCATGTGTCTTATTAGAATTGCAATAATGAGCCTTAAAGGTTACCTTAGGGTTTGCCTTAGCTCCCCCTATCGATGTGCTTGGTTTCTTGTCCTTGTGAGGTTGCCTCCCCCTCGGACATTGACTCCTATAGTGTCCCCTTTGCTTGCATTGGAAGCACACCACGTGCTCCTTGCCCTTGCGTATCGGGACTCCGGCTTCCTTGACCTTTGGCGCCGGTAGAGTCTTCCTTATCCTCTTTGGACATTTACTCTTGTAATGTCCATATTCCCTACACTCAAAGCACATTATGTGTAATTTATTCGAAATTAAAATGCTTGAGTTACCTAGGGTTGAAGATGGTTGTATGCTTTCTCCTTCATCCCTTCCGGAGATAGAAGCTTCTTCTTCTTGCTCCGATCTTGAGAAAGAACTCTCCTCCTCTTCTTCCTTAGATGTTGAGTAACCCTCAACTTCTAATTCCACATCTCCATGGTGTGAGCTACTTAGCTCACTTGACTCCTCTTCATGGCTTGAAGTGGAGCTCCCCTCATGGAACTTGGCCAAGTTGTTCCACAATTCCTTGGCATTGTTGTAACCACCTATCTTACACAATATATCGTTAGGTAATGAGAATTCAAATATTTTCATTACCTCGTCGTTGATTGTGGATTGGTGGATTTGCTCCTTCGTCCACTTCTTCTTCTCAATAGGTTTTCCTTCTTTATCCATCGGAGGAGTGAAACCTAATTGTACACAACTCCAATTTTCTATGTTAGTCATAAGGAAATACTTCATCCTTACCTTCCAATACGCGAAGTCGTCGCGATCGTAGAAGGGTGGAATTGTGATATCTTCTCAGAGTAGATCCATTCTCTAGCTTGTGCTCCCTCGGGTGTTAATCCAACGAAGAGCGGCCTCGCTCTGATACCACTTGTTAGGATCGATGATCGCGGCTAGAGAGGGGGGGTGTGAATAGCCGCCCCAAATCGTTCGTTTCATTCTACAAATCAAGGTTAGCGCAGCGGAAATAAACAATAGAAACGACAACGGAGAATAGCAAACCTCAAACTCGTCGATGTAACGAGGTTCGGAGATGAAACTCCTACTCATCGGCGTGTCCGTAAGGTGGACGAAGTCTATCAATCCGTCGGTGGATGAGTCCCCGGAAAACCGGCTAATAAGAACACTCATTCTGGGTGGAGAAACCTCGCCATAGAAACTTCTTGCAACAGCAAGAAAGGTGTACAAAAATACAGCACAAAACAGAAGACAATATGAATGTACAAAACAAAGCTTGCCTACTGTTCTTGTCGACTGGAATCCGAAGCAGCAACTTCAGGGAACTCACAGCAGCAGCTGATCAGTCGAGGAAAGCTCACCCGAAGCTTCAAGACGTATGAGCTCAGTAAAGCTCGCAGAAAGAACAAGGAAGAACTTGCAGAAGCAAGAAGAAGGTCCTGTAGAGTCACTCAACTCTTTATATAGCTGAACCTGCAAACCTGTGAAGGCAGAAGACACATAAACTAGCCGTTGTGTCGCAACGGCTAGGGCATGGACCGATCAGGCATCACCCTGATCGGTCTGGGGCTGATCTGATCGGTCGTGGGGACCGATCAGGAAGCTTTCACAGAGAGTTGCCCAACACTCTGTGTGCGTACCCTGATCGGTCCCGAGGACCGATCAGGCTTCCTGCTGATCGGTCCCCAGACCGATCAGTAAGCTCACAGAGGCACACTGATCGCTTTCTGATCGGTCTCCAGACCGATCTAGGTCTTGGTTTTTGCCCAAACCAAGTCCAAACCAATATTCGGTCAACCTTGACCTCTTGGTACATCATGCTTAGCATCCGGTCACTCCCTTGACCTGCTAAGACTCCCCACCAAGTGTCCGGTCAATACCTTTGACCCACTTGGACTTTTCTCTTCGTGTCAAGTATCCGGTCACTCCCTTGACCTACTTGACCTTCTCAACACCAGATGTCCGATCACCCTTGATCCATCTGGATTTTCCCTTGCCCGGCTTCACTCACCAGGACTTTCACCTAGCTTCACTCACTAGGGTTTTCACCTGGCTTCACTCACCAGGATTTCCAATCTGCCCGGCTTCACTCACCAGGACTTTCCAACTGTCTGGCTTCACTCACCAGGACTTTCCCACTGCCTGGCTTCACTCACCAGGACTTTCACCTAGCTTCACTCACTAGGGTTTTCACAACTGCCTGGCTTCACTCACCAGGACTTTCCCACTGCCTGGCTTCACTCACCAGGACTTTCCCACTGCCTGGCTTCACTCACCAGGACTTATCCATCTGCCTGGCTTCACTCACCAGGACTTTCCACATCCGGTCCAGAGAACGAGCTACCGAGCCCTCTCTGACCACAGTTCAGAGAACGAGCTACCGAGCCCTCTCCGACATCCATCCGGTCCAGAGAACGAGCTCCCGAGCCCTCTCTGACCACAGTCCGGAGAACGAGCTACCGAGCCCTCTCCGACTTCCCATGTGCCAAGCTTCCATACTTGGACTTCTCCGTGCCAAGTCTCCATACTTGGACTTTTCCCATGCCAAGCTCCCTGCTTGGACTTTTCACCATGCCAAGCTCCCTGCTTGGACTTTTCCCGTGCCAAGCTCCCTGCTTGGACTTTTCCGAGTTAGGTCAACTCACCTTGGGTCAACCAGGTCAACCTTGACCACAGGTTGCACCCACAATCTCCCAAGCTTGTATCCTTGTCAAACATCAAGATACAACTTTTCTGTTCACGTCAAACATTGTCAAACACAACTCGTCAAACATCAAAACACAACTCGAGTCAAGTCAACTCGAGTCTGGTCAACCAGGTCAACCTTGACCTAAGGTTGCACCAACATCTAATTCTTTATCTTCTTTGCTTACCAATTTCTTTTATTGAGAAATTTGGTTGAATCCTTGATGAGTTAGATTGCTAAGATAGACAAGGTTTTAAGTGTGGGGGAGAGATGATGAGATGATAAATTTCTGGAAATATTAAAGATTTTGCAAGGATTCATGAAATATTGGTACAATTACTTGATTATGGAGTTGCTTAGTGAAATTTTGGAGCTGAAATTTTTATGCAATTTAATTATCCTTTCTCTTGTTGAAGTAAAGAAATAATTTGAAGCACTTTTTGATGAATGGACAGTAGAGAAAATTAAGAAAATGGGATGAAGAAAGAAAAAATTGATAATTAAGTGTGCCATTTTGTGAATTGTTTGTGCCAAGATATTGATTGAAGCTTAAGAACCATCCATGGCACCTTTTGTTCCTCTAATTTGCCATTAGAAGTTACAGATTCTAAAGTTGTTTTGCTGAAATTACCTTTAATTCCAATTGCTGAAACTGAAATATGGAAAACCAGAATTCAACAATTACTTTTGATTTATATGGGTGCCACAAGTTTCTGAGTAGAAGGAAGCCAATGAAAGGAGACGCTTTTAGTTTGAGAAATCTAACTAATTAGATACCTGCTGATTTCTGATCAGTTTGAAGTATGAATTTCGAGTATCTTGAATGTTGATCGGATAGGATAGGTGAAGAACATTATCAAATATTGAAATTGTTGAATGCGGTAGTTTGAAATGTGTAAGGATTTCTGCAGATTTGCAATTCATTTATAGCAGATATCATTTCTGAAAATTAAGTGTCAAATTTGTCTATTTTTGCAACTTAGAGATCAGATTCAGATTCAGTTTCTGATTACTGATTAGGGACAACCTCATGAGAAATTCAAATTCTTTCTATTGCTGACTAAAGTCCATCTTCTCTATTCCTATCAAGATTCAAACCTGGGTATTCTGGGAATTAATTTCTTATATTGAAGCAGGAGCACAGAAATTCATATGACTACTAAGACCTATATTCTGAAATGGTTGTCTCAAAAGCTGAATCTGAAGAATGCAAAATCTATAAGACTAAGTTGCAGAAATTTGGGTTTTGAAATGCTAAAATTGATAACAACAGAAGGGTTCTGAGCATTGTAAGAAGTTGAAATTCCATTGAATTTGAATCCTAGTTTTGATTTCCTGAATGACACCATTGATGTTTTGAACATGGATATATAAATCTTTAAACTTTTGGGCTACAAAAATTGGATTTCTAGAGCTGAATGCAATACCAGTTGGTATGAAGAAGCTGAGTTATAAAGTAGAAAATTTGATATTCATGTAAGAATTCAGCTTATAATAAGATGTTGCAGAAAAATGTGTAATCTGGAAATTGCATTATTAGAAAAGAACAAAACCATATTTGAGCCAAATTCCCATTGCAAGTTTCAGGATACTAAATTAGGAAAGCATTCCAATGATAGTACTTGATCAGTAAAGGGAGCATTTAGTTTTATGTCTGGAATTGAAATGTTCAGAACTGAATTATAAGAGGCAGAATTCCTATTTTGTGCCAACTTCTCTTGTTGATTTTATCTAGAATACAAATTGAATTCTAGCTTTATCAATTCAATGCCTAATGGGATCTCATTCCAGACAAGACCTTTCATAACTCAGGCCAAAATTTCCTCAAATAGTGCATTCTAAAATTTAAGATCAGAAACTAGAATGCAGTACTAAAAATGCATGTTCTATTTTTTTTTTTTTTGTGTCCATTAGAGAAGATGATTGAAAGCTATAGAGGGACAAACATTTATTATTATTATTATTTTTTAATCAAAGGAATTAATAAGAAGTAAAGAACCAGAACTTGCTAGAATTTTCAGGAATCAGATGTTAGAGTGTTTGGTGCTTGAGCAAGCCCTTTGCTATTCTGTACCAATGACAGCTAATGATGGGGTTACTGAAGTCTTGAAGGAAATTTCAAGTGTTCAGTTAACAAGAGCAGGAAAGTTAATACAGGTGTTAAAGTTTTGTTCAATACTCTATCCAGATTCAAAGTTTGAGTTTCTTTGAATCTGAATTTTTGGAGCTATCTTTCTAAATTTCTGTGAACATGATTGCCTTTTCCAGATTTTTGAAACTTGTGAAGACTTGATTCACTGTGTTTAGCTGAGATCATGTTTACTGATTATAGCTAAATTCCAGAATCCATAATTCAGACTCGTTGAAACTGACATTGGAAACTTTAGATCCTTGTGCAGCTACAAATTGGATTGGAACCTTATTGTATTAGGTTTCTAAATTGTTGAAATACAGAAATTTCATTGAAACTAAATAAAAACCATAGAAAACACAGAAACAGAAAAAGAAAATAAAATAAAATCTGTAGAATGAAAAAGAAAACAGTGGCTAAAAGAGTATCAAGTACTTAGATAGCGTGATGTGTTTCATTGTCCGAGACGGACAAAAGTTTAAGTGTGGGGGAGGAAGTTCTTCTTCATATGGTGATTTGAGATTGTTTTAGCTTCCAAATTATGGAATTGAAGTGGAAAAATAGTGAAAGAAAAAAAATGGTAAATCAAAAGAGTATCAAGTGTGGAGATAGAGTATTAAGAATTATGGATGGCTATCAAATTAAAGGAGAGTTTAGCTTGATCTTTTGAGTTGGTAATAACAAATGGTATTCATCTCTTTTCATACCAAATTGGTCAACTCATCAAGTATATTCCTCCAATACTCTTATCTTCTCATTTTCTTCATTGAATTCTTTTCTTTTGCCTATTACATTCATTTTAATTGTTTTTCTTGATTTCATCTCAATTCTTGATGATAAAATCCTTTTGATTCATGTATGCTATGTTTTATAGTGGTGGAGAATTAGAAAATAAGCAAGCTTATGGTAGTGAAATGTTGTGAGTGACATTGAGTTGAGCTCCATTTATACATGTTTGAGTGTGAGAGTTAGAATAGGTGAATGCCTTGTGAGATTGCAACTTGCTTAATTTTTCAATTTGATTGAAACTACCATGCCTACTGATTATTGTTGGATTGTATTCATGATTGTTTGTGATCTTTAGATGTTCTTAGTTAATTACCTTTTACCATCTTCTAGGTATTGCTAGGTAATTACTGTGGAGATGATTTTTAGTTTTCTTGACTTGCATGGGACGTTCGAGACTAAGTGTGGGGGATTTAATAACCATGATTTTACTATACTATTTAGATTCATACATGCATGGTTTGATGTTGTTTTCGTAGACGAACCCCATATTTACATCACATTTCATGCATAGCATTTATTCTTGGACTTAATTGCAAATTATCATATTTTTGTGTTCTTTGATGCTAATATTTGATTGTTATTTTGTAGGCATCAAAGAGTCTTAGATTTGGATTTATTTGAACTGAATTTATGCTCGAATCGGAGTTGAAATGAGAAGAACACGCTTTCGAGTATTATGGACCGTTCATCAAAGATTGGAGAGATCTAAACCATCCATTGAAGATCTAGTCCATCCAACCTAAGGAAGAGTATATCAAGATCCTTGATCAAGATCAATACCTTCGGATCGAATTTTAAGCGACTTTTCACCATTGACCAAGATCCAAATCATTCTGGGTCGTCCATCACATAGCTAATTTGATTTAAATTGAGAAGCTACAGTGCTTCTTCGTTCGTCAATCTCCACAATGCCAGTGTTGTTCGTGGTACGAGCGTCTTAGCAATTCCAACCTTGATTCCAAGTCCGATCAACTTCTCAAGTGACGACGCCAGTGAGGGAGCTTCAAGGTACAATTCTGGCGGGCGTTCTCTCCGGTGGAAATATGTTTTCTGTGACTTCTCTGTTTCCACCGCCGATGTGGAGGCGTTCCTCCGATCTGCAATTCCCTTCCCATCAGCAACATTCGGCGGCGTTCCTCCGATGTTATTGAGCTCCATCCGACGATAATCCACAATCCACAGCTCCCATCCATATTTAAAGATCCAGATTTGCAGAATTCCATATTTTCTTTCATTTACAGTTTCGGGGCGTTCCTCGGTGTGGCTAAGTACTCCTAGATTCATTCAGCTAAGGGTTCTTCACTGACAACCAGGGTTGAGCGTTCTCGTCTCTGGATTCTTGTGTGACGGCAAGAAGTGTTGTCTTGTATTGTTGTTTGTGAGTTGGATTGGTTTATTTCATTTATTCACTATTTTTGTAGCTAGAATAGATTTCTTTTGATGTTTGTTACGTCTTTATCAGTAATCTAGCATTACTTTATCTTGTTGAAGTTTAATTCATGCTTAGTAGTTAAAGTTTCATTGATGCAATTTAGTTAAAGTCTTGATTAAGCTTGGTTAATTGATAAGTTGGTAAGTTCTAAGCTAGGGTTTAAATTCTGCTTTAGATTAGATTTATTTGTGTCCTGTTATTTCATTCTTAGTTTAAGTGTGTCGACGGTTTAATCATAACGCAGGGTGACAATACGTTGTGGATTGATTGTTGGCACCTAGGTAGATTTCATTTATGCACTAGATTAGTTTCCTACTTGCTTCGTTTTTCACTTGTTAGGTTAGAATTAAAATCCAAAACCCCCATCTTCATATTAAAAACCCCAAAAATAGGAATAACAAACGATCCTAGATTACCATCCTATCGTTACATTCGTTGGAGACGACCTGAGTCATTTCCATGCTAAATTATTTTGATCTCGTAACACGACAAAAATGAGTATATCAATTCCTCCAATCCGGATTATATGTGTTCGAGTGTTGGTTGTTTTGCCTTAGATTGAAGCTTGTTATAGTATCACATTGTTCAATATGAGAAGAAATGACCCCTAGTGGGCAAGCTTCCTGTACATGCTCCATACTTCCATAAGAATCAGAGATTCCTGTAATAGCATTCACCATACCGGTCCTCATTGATTCAAGCTTCTTTGATAATGTATCTACTTTTGCTGACATAAGTGCATCCATGTCAAATTTTCCTGATGCCTTTGTCGGATTTCCAAGGAAGAAGCCTCCACTTCACTTTGATACCCATTGGTGATGATTTTGTTGGTTAGTCCTAGGAAGATCGTACCGGTTCTACTGTACAAAAAATTTTGTACAAGTGTTGAACCTTTCCTAATAACCTATTGTGTTCTTTAAAAGTTAAATTAGGAATCGCAAACGGAACTTAACATTATTGATTCTAAATTTAACTTATCTGTTCTTAATGGTTTAGAATTAGATCGCAAGCGAAACTTAATACTATTCATCCAAATCCACCTATGTTTTAAATTTAATTAAATATTAATTTCCAAAATTGGCTTCCAGGACTGCATGGCGAGGCACATGGCCTTCTTGGGTATGGGAGCATCCACCACCGCCTAGACAAAGTCTTTAAAGGAAAACTAATATTTAATTTCCTTATATAACTCTAGGTTTAACCAAAAAGAACAATCGAATCACAAATTCAAAAAAGAAAAAAAAACACAAACTCGAATAACGAATTCGAAAAACGAGAATCTAATGCCTATTGTGTTTGGAATTCTTACAAAGAAAAATAACTAGTATGATGCGGAAAATAATTACTAGTTATACCTTCCTTAATAAGCAATAACCTCTTGATTTTCTGTTGTATTCCTCTCCTTCTCTTGGACGTCGTGTGAGCGACAATCTTCCAAGATGAAACCACCCGAGACACTTCTTCTTCTCCAAGAATCTCTAGCCACCAAGCGATTCCAAAATAGGAAATTTCCTTCTCTTCTTCTTCTTCAAACAACCGGCCATCACAAGTAGAGTCTTCTCCAATTCTTTCAAGTTTCGGCCACAAAAAGAGATGAGTGCCGCCCTTAGAAAGAAGAAAAGAAAGAGAAGAAAGGATGGAGTTCCGCCGGCCTAAGGAAGTCAAAAGGAAGAAGAGAGAGAGAGAGAGAGAGAGCCGGACACACCAAGGAAGAGGAAGAGAGTTTCGGACACCATAAGAGAGGAGACAAAGCCTTAGGTTATGTCTCATGAGCCACCCTCTTCCTATCTTTTATAATCCTTGGTCTTGACAAAAAAAGAAATTTTAATAATAATTAAAATCTCTCTTTTAAATTTTCTATTATCTATGGCAACAAAAAGAAAGTTTTAAAATTAATCTCTTTCTTTTAACTATGTAGACAACTAGAATAAAGGAAAGATTAATTAAAACTTCTCTTTTAAATCATGATTATAAAAAAGAAAAATTTTATCAAAAAATTAAAATTTTGTTTTAAAATCATGTGATCAATTATGAAAGAGAAAAATTTTAAAATTTAAAATCTCTTTTTAAAACATAAAAGAGATTTTTTTATTAAAACATCCCCTTATTCTTTTAATATGACCGGCCATTGCTTTTAACGTGGACTCATCAAGGGAAGCAAGCTTCTCAAACAAAACGTTGACAAATCAAAATTTGCTTTCTCAAAACTTCTCCACGTTGACATATTAACGTTGCTAACACATTGACACATCAACGTTGTTGACACATCAACAAAACTTCCCAAAGTTTCAACATGAGAATCAGAGAAGCTGCTTCTCAAAGTTTCAACGTGAGAAGCTTTGAGATGTTGACACATCAACAAAACTTCTCAAAGTTTATCAACATCTCACGTTGACACATAAGCGATGAGAAGCAATCTTGGATATTAGAAGATGGACTTAGATGGATATAAGATTTTATTGAGATTATAACAGGGACCGAGAGGAAAAATTGATTTTGGTCTTTTGATGAACTTGAGCTTCCCGTGTTGACCCTGAACACTTAACTTAAGTTTATCAATAATCACTCATTCCACTAAAGAGTTATTATTGCACTACCGCACCAATCCCAAATTATATTATGGGCTCCTTCTTATCATGAGTGTGTTAATCTCCTTGTGTTTAATATGTCGGATGTCCACTAATTAATTGAGTTACTGACAACTCATTTTAATTAATATCTTAGTCCAAGAATAGTACCACTCAACCTTATCGTCATGTCGGACTAAGCCCACCTGCAGGGTTTAACATGACAATCCTTATAAGCTCCTCTTGGGGACATTATCAACCTAGATTACTAGGACACAATTTCATTCTATAATCAACAACACACACTATAAGTAATATCATTTTCCAACTTATCGGACCTATTGATTTATCGAGCTAAATCTCACCCTTTGATAAGTAAATGAAATAAATACTAAATATATGTGCTTATTATTATATTAGGATTAAGAACACACAATTCCATAATAACTAAAGTCTTGTTCTTTTATTAAGTCAGCATAAAAAGAACTTACCTTAAATGGTCCTACTCAATACACTTAGAGTGTACTAGTGTAATTTATAAGTCAAGATAAACTAATACCTAATTACACTACGATTATTCCAACGGTTTATTCCTTTCCGTCTTAGTTGTGAGCAACTGTTTATAATTTATAAAGAACCGATATCATGATCTTCTGTGTGTGACACCACACACCAAGTTATCTACATTATAAATTAATTGAACAACTACACTTTGCATATAAATTGTAACACCCCACCCTCCTCGCTACTGGACTGTGAGGGCGGAGCGCTACTGGACTACTAACTTTTCTTAATTAGAGTTGTTCACATGTAAAGATCAATACATAAACTCTAAAAAAACTCAAAACATACAATTAACTAGCAGCGGAAGACTAAATGACTCATCTAATACATTCTTAATAAATGACAATCTTAATAAATTCTTATGCTAAGTTCCAAGGCTTCTATAGTCCAGGCATCACACATCCATCCGCACCTCCTTGTCGCCTTCCTTTGCTATAGCTATTCCTTTCCTTTATCTGCAGTAAGAGGAAATGCAACTATAAGCAAAATTGCTTAGTAAGCGCTATCTAACTCACAAAACTCGAATATGCATGTGAATAAAATAAATCTAAAACTGATTTGTGAAGTTTTGAAAACTATTTTCATAATAGATAAAAATAATAATCAAATTGCTGATGGGCCCGACAACTGTACTTGCTATGTGCGCATCCCTAACTAGACCCGAGATAGCTGGTCCCGAATCTAGTAGGGTTTACTAGGTTATCTAAACCTAGGGACAACTATGGGAGCCTAACCTAAGGACAACTAAGAGTCCAGCACAGTGCCACTGATAAAAGTAAAATACTGATTTATAATCTGATTTATCTTAATTACTTCTTCTATAAATGCCTTGGTATTTTAATGAGCACCTTGTGTGCCAAAATACCTAAGGTCTTGACTTTGGGATCTACTTAAGGCCTTGGCATTTTTCTTTCTTTTCTTTATCTTTCTTATACTTGTTAATACCTCTAATAAAAGAATGCTTCATTAAAAACTGAAATGTTTAAACAAATTCTAACTTTGAAATGCATAAACAAACATCTGCATGCTATGCTAATCAAAATTCTGCATACTTTACTAATCAAGATTCTGCATTCTATGCTACACTATTTCTGCATACTATGCAAACATAAATTCTGCACTATAACACTTAATCAAACTGCACTTTAATATTTTTCTTTAGAAACAACACTATAAGTTCCACCAAAAATCTGCACTACATGTTCCACAAAAAATCTACACTATAAATTCCACAAAAAATCTGCACTACAAGTTCCACCAAAAATCTGCATTATAAACTTTAAAGAAATCTGCACCATAAGCTCTTAAGAAATCTGCACTATAAGCTCTAAAGAAATCTGCTCTAAAGAAATCTGCATTTTATGCTCTAAGAAATCTGCACTACAAGCTTAATTAAAATCTGCACTATAAGCTTACATAAAAATCTGCACTATAAGCTTAATTAAAAATCTGTACTATAGGCTTAATTAAAATCTGCATTATAAGCTTAGATAAAAATCTGCACTACAAGCTTAATTAAAAATCTGCACAATAAGCTTAATTAAAATCTGCACTATAGGCTTAATTAAAATCTGCACTATAAGCTTAATTAAAATCTATACTATAAGCTTAATTAAAATCTGCACTATAAGCTTACATAAAAATCTGCATTATAAGCTTAATTAAAATCTGCACTATAAGTCTACATAAAAATCTGCACTATAAGCTTAATTAAAATCTGCACTATAGGCTTAATTAAAAATCTGCACTACAAGCTTAATTAAAATCTGCACTATAAGTCTACATAAAAATCTGCACTATAACCGCTTCTCATGCTTCGAATTCAAGAAGAACAGAGGTCCGAAACTACTCCTACTGCAGGTGAGAAGCACTTACCTTTGCGTTCTTGGGCTTACAACCGGAAAGAAAACTTCTAGGGTTTACGGAAATTGCAAGCTTCGACCCCTCCTTCGTGCTCACGGTTTCCCTTGACGAGAGGATCACAACCATGTGAAGATCTCCCGGAAACTCCCTTGGCCAGCCGCCGGAGAGGAACCCTAGATCCCCCCCCCCTTTTTTTCCTTCGCCCAAACAGGAGATGCTGTGCCGTCGGGAGAGAAAAGGATAGGAGAGGTTTAGGTTTTGGAAAATAATCCCTAAGTTCTCCCTTTTTATAACTTAATATTCTGTTAACTATCTTAAATAAATTCGCTACCTTTTCTAAACAGACAAATCCAACATCAACTTATCCCTTTTATAATCCAATATTCTGTTAACTATCTTAAATAAATTTTTCTAACTTTTCTAAACAAATTTGTCCATTTGCATTCTTGGTCCGCCGGATTTGCCCCCAGTCAAAGGTTGTGGGTTCGATTCCTAAGTCGAACCCTTTTTATTCCAATTTATCTCTTATTCTTTAACTACTACTTAAATATATTTTTCTCCGTTTTAATCTGTAATATCCGCTGGAACAGTTGGTCAACCGTGCGTTGCTTAAAGCTTGGCTCGTGGGTTCAAATCTCGGCTGCAACTTTTTTCTTCCTATTATTTCCTGTTATCAACTTCTACTACTTAAATATATTTCACTTCCTATTTTACCAGCAACGATAGTCAGCCCACTTGGACAGCTGGGTTTTGACCGAGTAAAAGGTTGCTGGTTCGAACCTCGGCTTGGACATTTTTTTCTGTCAAAACTTCCTTCGTTCAGTAAAAATACCAAACGACCTCCAAAAATTGCATAAAAATTTCTAAAAATCCCTAGAATATTTCTATAGCATTTTTATATATTTTTAAATTACTTTTAGGACTCTAATTGAGGAAATTTGGGGTGTTACAATTCTCCCTACCTTATAAAAAGTTCGTCCCCGAACTTAGAATAATTCTCGATATCTCTGTCTCATACTATCATCATGCTCCTAAGTAACTTCCTCGTGCTTCTGGTTCTAAATGACTTTCACTAATGGTACTTCTTCATTTCTTAGTCTCTTAACTTTCCTATCCACTATCACCCATAACTTCTCTGTCCTTTTTGTTCTCTTGTACTCGGTCCTCAGTACAAACAGTACGGAGACGTCCTCTTCTTGACATCTAGTTATGCAGGGAAAAACTTAAAATCGTCCCTATGCTTTCTAGACATATATACATATGTAAAGAAAAGAAAACAAGAACCTTCATCTTACTTAAGCTTATCTAAGCAAATACTCTATACTACAAATAATAAGGAAAAACATAAAAGAAAACATAAATACTTTCTTACTTGAAGACAGCAAGGCTGGTGCTGATGTGTGATGCTAGAGAATAGGAACTGCTCTGATACCAACTTGTAACACCCCACCCTCCTCGCTACTGGACTCTGAGGGCGGAGCGCTACTGGACTACTAACTTTTCATAATTAGAGTTGTTCACATGTAAAGATCAATACATAAACTCTAAAAAAACTCAAAACATACAATTAACTAGCAGCGGAAGACTAAATGACTCATCTAATACATTCTTAATAAATGGCAATCTTAATAAATTCTTATTCTAGGTTCCAAGGCTTCTATAGTCCAGGCATCACACATCTATCCGCACCTCCTTGCCGCCTTCCTTTGCTATAGCTTTTCCTTTCCTTTATCTGCAGTAAGAGGAAATGCAACTATAAGCAAAATTGCTTAGTAAGCGCTATCTAACTCACAAAACTCGAATATGCATGTGAATAAAATAAATCTAAAACTGATTTGTGAAATTTTGAAAACTATTTTCATAATAGATAAGAATAATAATCAAACTGCTGATGGTCCTGGCAACTGTACTTGCTATGCGCGCATCCCTAACTAGACCCGAGATAGCTGGTCCCGAATCTAGTAGGGTTTACTAGGTTATCTAAACCTAGGGACGACTATGGGAGCCCAACCCAAGGACAACTAAGAGTCCAGCACAGTGCCACTGATAAAAGTAAAATACTGATTTATAAGCTGATTTATTTTAATTACTTCTTCTTTAAATGCCTTGGTATTTTAACGAGTACCTTGTGTGTCAAAATCCTTAAAGTCTTGACTTTGGGATCTACTTAAGGCCTTGGCCTTTTTCTTTCTTTTCTTTATCTTTCTTATACTTGTTAATACCTTTAATAAAAGAATGCTTCTTTAAAAACTGAAATGTTTAAACAAATTCCAACTTTGAAATGCATAAACAAAAATCTGCATGCTATGCTAATCAAAATTCTGCATACTATACTAATCAAGATTCTGCATTTTATGCTACACTATTTCTGCATACTATGCAAACATAAATTCTGCAATATAATACTTAATCAAACTGCACTATAATCTTTTTCTTTAGAAACTTCATTATAAGTTCCACCAAAAATCTACACTACAAGTTTCATCAAAAATCTGCACTATAAATTCCACCAAAAATCTGCACTACAAGTTCCTCCAAAAATCTGCATTATAAACTTTAAAGAAATATGCACCATAAGCTCTTAAGAAATCTACACTACAAGCTCTAAAGAAATCTGCTCTAAAGAAATCTGCATTTTATGCTCTAAGAAATCTGCACTACAAGCTTAATTAAAATCTGCACTATAAGCTTACATAAAAATCTACACTATAAGCTTAATTAAAAATCTGCACTATAGGCTTAATTAAAATCTGCACTATAAGCTTAGATAAAAATCTGCACTATAAGCTTAATTAAAAATCTGCACTATAAGCTTAATTAAAATCTGCACTATAGGCTTAATTAAAATCTGCACTATAAGCTTAATTAAAATCTGCACTATAAACTTAATTAAAATCCGCACTATAAGCCTAATAAAAATCTGCACTATAAGCTTAATTAAAATCTGCACCATAGGCTTAATTAAAAATCTGCACTACAAGCTTAATTAAAATCTGCACTATAAGTCTACATAAAAATATGCACTATAAACGATTCTCATGCTTCGAATTCAAGAAGAACAAAGGTCTGAAACTACTCCTATTGCAGGTGAGAAGCACTTACCTTTGCGTTCTTGGGCTTACAACCGGAAAGAAAACTTCTAGGGTTTGCGGAAATTGCAAGCTTCGACCCCTCCTTCATGCTCACGGTTTCCCTTGACGAGAGGATCACAACCATGTGAAGATCTCCCGGAAATCTCCCTTGGTCGGCCGCCGGAGAGGAACCCTAGATCCCCCCCCTTTTTTTTTTCCTTCACCCAAACAGGAGACGCTGTGCCGTCGGGAGAGAAAAGGAGAGGAGAGGTTTAGGTTTTGGAAAATAATCCCTAAGTTCTCCCTTTTTATAACTTAATATTCTCTTAACTATCTTAAATAAATTCTCTACCTTTTCTAAACAAACAAATCCAACATCAACTTATCCCTTTTATAATCCAATATTCTGTTAACTATCTTAAATAAATTTTTCTAACTTTTCTAAACAGACTTGTCCATTTGCATTCTTGGTCCACCGAATTTGCCCCCAGTCAAAGGTTGTGGGTTCGATTCCTAAGCTGAACCCTTTTTATTCCAATTTATTTCTTATTCTTTAACTACTGCTTAAATATATTTTTATCCGTTTTAATTTGTAATGTCCGCTGGAGCAGTTGGTCAGCCGCGCGTTGCTTAAAGCTTGGCTCGTGGGTTCAAATCTCGACTGTAACTTTTTTCTTCCTATTATTTCCTTTTATCAACTTCTACTACTTAAATATATTTCACTTCCTATTTTACCAGCAACGACAGCCAGCCCACTTGGTCAGCCGAGTTTTGACCGAGTCAAAGGTTGCTGGTTCGAACCTCGGCTTGGATATTTTTTTTTGTCAAAACTTCCTTCGTTTAGTAAAAATACCAAACGACCTCCAAAAATTACATAAAGATACTCTAAAAATTTCTAAAAATCCCTAAAATATTTCTATAGCATTTTTAAATATTTTTAAATTACTTTTAGGACTCTAATTGAGGAAATTTGGGGCATTATATAAATATAGATATTTGATCAATGTGATTCTTAAATGTTTATACAAAAAACTAGACTTTTAGTATACACTATAACAATCTCCCACTTATACTAAAAGACTATGCTGCCACATATCCTGCCATACATCTGATTCCCAACCCTTAAACATGCCCATCAAAAGCTCTTTCCTTAAGGGCCTTAGTGAAAAGATCCAGGTTATCATCTGATGCAATCTAGGCGACAACAACTTTTCTTCATTATACGATATCCCGTATTGGGTGGTACTTGCGCTCTATTGTGTTTACTTGCCTTATGGACTTATGGTTTCTTCGAGTTTACTACTACACCACTATTATTACAAAAATTGTAATAATTTTTAGACAAACCAGAAATCATGTTTAAGTCCATCATGAAATTTCTGAGTCATATGACTTCTATGTCTGCCTTAGAGGTTGCCATATACTTAGTTTCCATAGTGGAGTCTGAAAAAGCACCAATGCTTAACACTTCTCCATAGTTATGACTTCACTTCCTAAAGTAAATACAAAACCCCGAGGTCGACTTACTACTGAATCCATGTAACCCACAGGGATCAAATTATCTGCCTTGTAAACTAGCATATAATCTCTAGTCCTTCTCAGGTATTTATATGTTTTACGGCAGTCTAGTGTCCCTGTCTTGGGTTACTTTGATATCTGCTTGTTGGGTTTTTTTGGCCGCAAAAACCATTTTTTGCGTTGCGGAAACCCCGAAATTCCCATGCCACCGGATCCGTGCGAAGAAATAAAATTTTATATACATGTTTTATACTCTTAGATCTACACTAGATCTACAAGAACAGAGGGTATACCTTTGGAGCGAAGCCCTTCGCTAATCCCGCTCGTCCAAGGTTCGTCGGATCTCGAGAGTATCAAAGTAGATACTCCTCTATGTGTATCCACACAAGCAAGAGATGGAGAAAACCAAACAAAAGTTGTGCTAGCACCTTTGATGGTCACGGCAAGGAGGAAGAGAGGGAGAGAAGAAATCTAAAGAGGAAGAAGAAGGAGTGAATGAGAATCAATTCTCACTAGTAACTACCCTAAAAGTGGTCGGCCACCTTCAAGTGAGAGGTTATATACTCCATGGGATTTCAAGAGTCAAAAACTCATGATCTCCCTCATGAGGAGGTACACCATGAAGTGGTCTTGATGATGTGGCACATTATCATTAGCCCACTCAATGTCAACTCACCAATGAGGTGGCAAATGGTCAAGTCAAACTTGACCCTTCATCTTCCTCTCAAGTCAAGTCAAACTCGACCACTTCTCTCCCTTGGTTGATCTAATCTATCCATTGGTTCAAGTTAATTTTAATTTAATGAATCTCTATTCATTGAATTAAATTAATTAAATGAGTCTAGGTCCAAATTAGACTCACTTAACACATAAACCAAATTGAGTCCAACTCAATTAGCTCAATTTGGATGACTCTTAATCCATTTTGGTTCATCACATGAACCTAATCCTTTAGGTTCATCAAATGAACCTAATCTCCATCTAATTGCCCTTTTTGTGTGACCCTATAGGTTCTTTTTGTTGGTTAGTCCTAGGAAAACGTACCGATTCCACTATACAAAAAAATTTTGTACAAGTGTCGATCCTTTCCTTAAATAACCTATTGTGTTCTTTAGAAGTTAAATTAGGAATCACAAACGAAATTTAACATCATTGATTCCTAATTTAACTTATCTGTTCTTAATGGTTTAGATTTGAATCGCAAGCGGAACTTAACACTATTGATTCAAATCCACCTAAGTTATTAATTCCATAAATATTAATTTCCAAAATTGACTTCCAGGACTGCATGGCGAGGCACATGACCTTCTTGGATATGGGAGCAACCACCACCACCTAGGCAAAGCCTTTTAAGGAAAGCTAATATTTATTTCCTTAAATAACTCTAGGTTAACCAAAAATAACAATCGAATCACAAATTCAAAAAAGAAGAAAACACAAACTCGAAAAACTAATTCAAAAAATTAGATCTAATTGCCTCTTGTGTTTGGAATTCATACAAGGAAAAATTAACTAGCATGATGCGGAAAATAAATACTAGTAATACCTTTCTTTGTAAACTTTAATGACCTCTTGATCTTCTACCGTATTCCTCTTCTAACATTGGACGTTGTGTGGGCAACGATCTTCCAAGATGAGAACCACCAAGCACCTTCTTCATCTTTGCAAGGTTCGACCACCACAAGACTCCAAGAGAGGATGAGGTTCGGCCACCACCACCAAGCTCCAAGGGATGCTTCCTTTCTCTCCTTCTTCTCCAAGCTAGAATCCGGCCACCACTAGAACTCCAAGAGAAAAGAGAGGTTCGGCCAATTGGAGAAGAAAGAAAAGGAAGAGAAGAAACAATAAGGGCCGGCCACACTAAGGTGAAAAAGAGAGGAAGAAAAAGAATAGAGTTCTTCTCCATGAAGGCACCTCTACCCCCTCTTTTATAATCCTTGATCTTTGGCAAATAAGAAAATTTAATTAAAAACTTCCTTAATTCTTTTTCCATGAAAAAGAAAAATTAATTAATTAAAATCAATTTCCTTTTTCCAATTTATTTGGCCGGCCACTTCTTTTCCCCAAAACAAGGAGAGTTTAATTCACACAAGAATTAAAATTTCCTAATTTGTTTCCAAAAATGTTTAAAAAATTTCTCAATAATTTTTATCCCTTGATGATTGGTTAGTAAAAAGGAAATTTTATAAATTAAAATCTTTCTTTTAAACATATGGATAATTTCCAAAAAGGAAAGTTATCTCTAAAAATTAAAATCTCTTTTCAATCTACAAATAAGGAAAGATATTAAATCTTTTCTTAATCTTTTGTAGAAACTAATAAAAGAGAATATTTAATTTTTAAACTCTCTTTTAAATCATGAACATGGTTAAAAAAGGAATGTTTTCTCAAAATTAAAATCTCCTTTCAATCTACAAATAAGGAAAGATTTCAAATCATTTCTTAATCTTTTGTAGAAAGCTATAAAAGAAAATATTTAAATTTTAAACTTTCTTTTAAAACCATGATATCCACATAAGAAATAATTTTAATAAAAAATCCCTTTTAATTTTCTAGTGGTCGGCCACCTAAGCTTGGGGCCCAAGCTTTGGCCGGCCACCTTAATGCTCCCATGAACCAAAACTTGGCCGACCCTAGCTTGGTCTCCAAGCTAGCTTGGCCGGCCCCTATAGGATGGGTAAGAATGTGGGTATAGGTGGGTATAGTACTCTATAATTATGAGGCTACGATAGGGACCGAGAGGAGAAATTGATTTTGGTCTCCCGATGAAATTAAGCTTCCTGTGTTCACCCCGAACACATAACTTAACTTCATCAATAATAATTCATACCACTAAAGAATTATTATTGAACTACCGCACCAATCCCAAATTACATTTTTGGGCTCCTTCTTATTATGAGTGTGTTAATCTCCCTGTGTTTAAGATGTCGAATGCCCACTAATTAAGTGAGTTACTGACAACTCATTTAATTAATATCTTAGTCTAAGAGTAGTACCACTCAACCTTATCGTCATGTCGGACTAAGTCCACCTGCAGGGTTTAACATGACAATCCTTATGAGCTCCTCTTTGGGACATTATCAGCCTAGATCACTATGACATAGTTTCCTTCTATAATCAACAACACACACTATAGGTGATATCATTTCCCAACTTATCGGGCTTATTGATTTATCGAGCTAAACCTCACCCATTGATAAATTAAAGAAATAAATATCAAATATATGTGCTTGTTATTATATTAGGATTAAGAGCACACACTTCCATAATAACTTAGGTCTAGTCCTTTTAATCAAGTCAGTATAAAAAGAATTTACCTAAAATGATCCTACTCAATACACTTAGAGTGTACTAGTGTAATTTATTAGTCAAGATAAACTAATACCTAATTACACTACGACTATTCCAATGGTTTGTTCATTTCCATCTTAGTCGTGAGAAACTGTTTATAATTTATAAATAACTGATAACATGATCTTCTGTGTGTGACACCACACACCATGTTATCTACAATATAAATTAATTGAACAACTACATTTATCATAAATGCAGACATTTGACCAATGTGATTCTTATTTCTAGATAAATATTTATACCAAAAGCTAGGCTTTTAGTATACATCCTAACACTTTTAACATTGGTAATGCTCCTAAACCCATTTAGAAGTATAACTAATGAGCGGTATCTAGCAACACATCATTACTACCCAAGTTATAAGAATGTTGAGATCCAACATCACCTTGTGACTACTAATTGTGACTCTTCACAATATATGACAAGTGTCCTTCTATCCTTGACATCTAGATTGATCAATGTGAGGCATAGACTGTGTCATCCTCTAATCAATCTAAATCTTGAATCCCAAGTAGACTCACTCAATCAAATGAGCTCAACATCTCATATTGACTCATTTGGGCATGGTCATGCACTTAGTGGTCTCACTCTATCAAGAATATCGATGTCACTCCCATCATATAGGGGGGATAGATCCCATCTACATCACTCACATCCCTCTGCATAATTTGTTACATACCCAGTAATCGCCTTTATGGTCTACCCAGTTACGGGTGATGTTTGACGAAGCCAAAGTATGCAACTCCTTATGTAGGGAACCATGGTGACTTCAGGTCCAAGGACTAATAGTCATACTAATAGCCACATGAGAAAATATATGACACTCATATAATGATCCATGATATTTTCTCATAGCGGGTCATTCAGTATACATTCTCCAATGCATACCCATGTGTCAACTTGATATCTCCATATCCATGACTTATGAGATCAAGTCATCGAGTTAACCTATATGCTAGTCTCGTCGCATTAACATTGTCCTTGAATGCTAATACTTGGCTAGAAATGATTAAGAGTAGTGTTCACCTTATCATCTCACTATCGATTCAACTAACGGATTGATATAGATAAGAACCTTGTACTCAAGGATGCTATTATACTTAGTTATTTGGCACCAACACAAGTAAGCATAATAACCATAAACAAATGACTTTTATATATATAAGAATATGATACAACGAGTCCATACAACAATCATCAAATGATTGGCTCAAGGGCTCTAACTAACGATCTCCCACTAGCATTAGTGCCAATCAGTATAGGCTCTAAGGCCTAAAGACCTAGTGTGACCATCATGATTTCTCTATGGCAAAGCCTTAGTCAAGGGATCTGCGATGGTAGCCTCAGTTGGTACTCTGCAAATCTTCACATCTCCTCTATCGATGATCTCTCGAATGAGATGGAAGCGCCGTAGTTTGTGTTTGGTCCGCTGGTGTGAGCGAGGTTCCTTGGCCTGTGCTATTGCTCCATTGTTGTCACAATAGAGCTCTATGGGATCAGCTATGCTAGGAACCACCCCAAGCTCAGTAATGAACTTACGGATCCAAACTTCCTCCATTGCTGCTTCTGATGCAGCAATATACTCGGCCTCTGTTGTAGAATCAGCTACTGTGTCCTGCTTCAAACTCTTCCAGCTCACAGCACCATCATTTATGCAAAACACGAACCCAGACTGCGATCGATAATCATCCTGGTCAGTTTGGAAGCTAGCATCACTGTAACCCTTTATAGCTAGCTCGTCATCGCCTCTATATATCAAGAAATATTCTTTAGTCCTTCTTAAGTACTTAAGAATATTCTTGACTGCTATCCAGTGACTTTCACCTGGATCTGACTGGTATCTGCTGGTCATGCTCAAAGCATACGAGACATCAGGATGAGTACATAGCATGGCGTACATGATAGATCCTATGGCTGAGGCATAAGGGATCTGATCCATGCGGTCTCTCTCCTCTCTAGAAGAAGGACCTTGAATCTTCGAAAGACACACGCCATGTGACATCGAAAGAAATCCCTTCTTGGAGTTCTGTATGGCAAACCGTAGGAGTACCTTGTCAATATATGTACTCTGACTTAGGCCAAGCAACCTCTTAGATCTATCTCTATAGATCTGTATGCCTAGAATGTGGGATGCTTCACCTAAGTCCTTCATTGAGAAACAAGTCCTTAGCCAAGTCTTGACAGACTGCAATAAAGGGATGTCTTTCCCAATGAGTAGTATGTCATCCACATACAATATAAGGAAGACAACTGTGCTCCCAACAACCTTCTTATAGACACAAGGTTCATCTTCAATTTTGATGAAACCAAACTGTTTGATTGCATCATCGAATAGAAGATTCCAGCTCCGAGAAGCTTGCTTTAGTTCATAAATGGACCTATGCAGCTTGCATACTCTGCCAGTATGCTGTGGATCTACAAAACCCTCAGGTTGTGTCATGTATACATCCTCAAGCAGGTTTCCATTCAGAAACGCGATTTTGACATCCATCCGCCAGATATCATAATCGTGGTACGCTGCAATAGCAAGCATGATCCGAATGGACTTAAACATCGCTACTGGAGAAAAGGTTTCATCATAGTCAATACCATGAATTTGCTTAAAATTTTAGCTACCAAGCGACCCTTATAGATAAGTCCATCCATGTCAGTCTTTCTCTTAAAGATCCACTTACACCCAATGGATTTGACCCCTTCAGGTGGATCAACCAAAGTCCATACTTGGTTAGTGTACATGGATTCCATCTCGGATCTCATGACCTCTATCCATTTCTCGGAATCTGGTCTCATCACAGCTTCCTGATAGGAGGTAGGTTCATCCTCAATGAGCACAACGTCATCATGGTCAGACAAGAGAAATGAGTACCTCTCAGGCTGACGACGTACCCTATCAGATCTACGAAGAGGTATGTCTACTTGAACTGGTTGTGATTCCTCAACTCCTTGTGGAATAACATCATCCACAACACTTTGTGGTTCTAGTTCAACTTACATCGAGGCTTCAGTGTTATGGTCCATATCTTGAACTTCTTCAAGATCGAACATACTCCCACTGGTCTTTCTAGAAACATAGTCCTTTTCTAGAAATACCCCAGTCTTAGCCACAACTACCTTTTGTTGACTAGGAATATAGAAGTAATATCCCTTCGTTTCCTTGGGATATCCAATGAAATAGCACTTGTCGGATTTGGGTCCAAGTTTATCCGAGACTTGACCTCGAGCGTAAGCCTCACAACCCCAAATCCTCATAAAAGACACCTGGGCATTTCTCCCAGTCCATATCCTATATGGTGTCTTTATTACAGCCTTAGATGGAACTCGGTTGAGAATGAAGGCTGCTATGTCTAGAGCATAGCCCCAAAGATACATGGGATGATCTGTGTGACTTATCATAGACCGTACAATATCTAATAAGGTATGATTCCTCATTTCGGATACACAATTCCACTGTGGTGTTCCAGGAGGAGTGAGTTGGGATAGGATACCACACTCAGCTAGATAGTCACGAAACTCATGGCTAAGGTACTCTCCAACTCGATCTGATTGAAGTATCTTAATACTCTTGCCAAGCTGGTTTTGTACTTCATTCTTGAATTCTTTGAACTTTTCAAAGGATTCTAACTTATGTGTCATCAGGTACACATAACCCTATCTGCTGAAGTCATCAGTAAATGTAATGAAGTACCTATAACCACCTCTAGCAGTGACATTGAAAGGGTCACATACATCACTATGTATAAGACCTAACAAGTCAGTCGCTCTCTCTCTGTGTCCACTAAAAGGAGTCTTGGTCATCTTGCCTAGAAGGCATGACTCGCATGTCTCATATGATTCAAAATCAAATGAGTCCAGCAAACCATCTGTAAAATACGGTGCCCAAATAATAATCAAATAATAAGGTTATTTGATAAATGATTTTATTGGAATTTTTAGATATTTTTAGAAATTTTTCTGGATTTAATCGGAGCCCATAGGGCATATTTTGAGGGGATAAAATTATAGGCTTTGGAAAAGGTCTATTTGTAATACCCGGAAGTGGGAGTTGATTGAGAAATGGATTTAGGGTTTGATTAAAAATCCCTAAGTTAAAAACTCGGCCCTAAGTCCTCACCCGGGCCTTCTCTAAACCCCGACGCCCTCTTCCTCTTTGCGCCGATTCCCTTCTCCTTCTTCCTCTTTGTTGCCGAGACCTCACTGTCGCCCTTCCCTCTCCCTCGCCCGAGCATCGCACAGCCGCCAGCCTCCTCTATGCTCGAGCTCTCGCTTAGCGTCGCTGATCCTCTTCTCTTCGTGCCGCTTGCGCCGCCGCCGGCGCTCCTCACGCGAGCACCAAGATTCTACCGCTTCTCCTCCTCACGCCAGCACTCGAGACGCCACACCACCGCCGGTCACGAAGATCCCCCAGCCGCCGACCTTTCCTCCTCACGGGAGCAGCACGACCGGCGATTTCTCCCTCTCCGAGCCGTGCCCTAACTGATCCAGTAAGTAGTTCCTTGTATGTAGGTTTTATTTGGTAGGATAGTAGAGGATGGTCCGGATTTTGTGTCATTGCTCGAGTTACTGCTCTATGTAGAGATTTGAATCGGCTTTGTTGGTCCTTGCACGAGTTTTAGGATGGTTTTGTTTTCTTGATCTCTGATCCAGTTTGGAAAGTGGAAGTTGTCTTTGCTTGTGTAGATTTTCTGCAAGTACTCCCTTTTATGATTGATATGAGACCTGAAAGATAAGGAATTGGTACCTAGGAGGAATTTCTAGGGTTGTTTGTGAAGTTGATCGGTTGAACGTGAGGTGATTCGATTTCTTTCTATGATGTTCTTGCTTCGGTTGGTGATGTGGATGAATTTCTGCAAGAGTTTTTGGACGTTAAGGATAGTTTTATGTTTTGTTTTTTCTTCTTGACAGTTTAGGATTCCAGATTTAGAGTGTGAAGGCTTCTGTAAGATTTGATGATATTGCATTCTTACCGCCCTTATAGTTTTGGATTGGTTGTTGGGGATTACGCCTTGATTAGGATGTTTTTGCTTCTCCCTGTCGATTTTACAATTTTTTAGTAGAGTTTTTTTTTTTGGTGATGGAAGCTTCAGGAAGTGGAATTCTATTTTTTTTTGCCTTGTGTTGGAATCCTGAGAAGAGGTTTTGAATCGACTTCTGATGTTATTTCTTCAAATTTTGCAATGAAATTCTAGATATGAATGGGTAGAAATGAATTAGTAGCAAATGGAGTCAATGCTTTGCTTTGTTTCATTGGAAAGATTAGTAGATTTATGGAGGGCTTATTTGGAGATTTACTTGGTTAATCCGTTATTCATGGTAGTTGATTAGTTATGTTACGAGATTAGTCATGAGTGGTCATTTGCATGAATTATGTAGGGTTTATTCATGGCGTGTTGTAGATGGTATAATGGCTTGGTTCAGTTAGGGTTTTCTGTTTGAATTGGATTTAGGATCAATTGAGGTAGATTATTAATTAAGGTTAATTAATAATCGTTTCCATTAGGGTATTTCCTAATTAGTTGGGATGTGGTTTAGCTAGTTGTGACATATGTAATTAGCTAAATACAATTTGTGATGCAGGACTTTGGCTCGAGACGAGCACTTCAACGTGGAGATTGTTTAACTCGGTCTACATTTAAGGCGGGTACTTCTTGCTTTGTTTTCTTTTAGTACATTGACCTTAGTGCATGAATTATTTTGGATAAGGACTGTTTACCTTGACTCCACTCTTATTTTTCCGGTGCTTGATACTTCCACGTTATCTTTGAGATATTCGTTTCCATATCTATACAGTCTCTTTTGTTGTCCATGATTCGTAGCAGATACTAGATATCATATTTGTATGCTTTAACTGTTGTTTATTTATGTACGATATTGAGCATGCTGGTTTCATGTAGCATACCCGTTTCTGCTTATATATATATGATGACTGTTGCATTGTTCGCATCATGTCATTGCATTCATGCCGCATCTTCGGTCACTCGAGGGAGTGGTAGCTGGAGTTGATGCCGCTTGTCCTGTCGTGCCGCACTCGGCCACTCGTGTGAGTGGTAGCTGGAGTACGAGCAGCAGGGACCCCCTTCGCTGTGTAGCTAGTTAGCTACTCAGCACCTGTCCATCCGGTCACTCGTGGGAGTGGCGGCCTTTGGGTGGTATAGTTGTCATTGATCCGGCCTCTCGACCATATACAGGGGTCATGGTGCAGAGCGGTGGGCGGGGTGACCATCCGTGCATACGCTGTTATTATGCCTGCTTTGGCTGTTGTCGTTTACTTATGTTTTTATTGCTTACTTATGCTGTTGTGGTATATTTATGTTGTCGTTGCTTCTTGCTGTTGTTCACTTAGGCTGATATGCTGTCTTATGTTGAGATATGCTCACGTTATAGGTGGGTAAACCTTGGTTTATTAATTGGAAATGTTTATATATCTTACACATTACTTCTGTAGTTATGAGAAGTATTGTAGCAGATTAGTACCATTCTTGACCTTCTATATCTAGCCTAGGATATGGTTCCAGGTATGAGCATTGATTATGGTTTCATTTTGTATATGTTACTTCCCTTATGAGACTGTATTCCTTTTGAGTATTCTTTATTGGTTGATTATGTTCACGCACTATCTTTTCTATACTCGTTGAGTTCCAATACTCACCACCCCGTAAAATGGTTTTCTTTCGCCAGGTAACAGATAGATGAGTCATGGATGCTTGGAGAGATGTCGGCTGCCAATCCTGGGTCCCGCGTCATATTCGAAAATTGATTTTGGTTCTGTTTCTCTTTACTTGCATCTCGTATTCGTTGGATTTGGTGTAGTGAGAACTAGGTTTTGATGCTTGTGGTGTGGACTTGGTATTTGTGATGTTTTGATAACTTTGTAATTTGTGGGTTTTCTCTTCGTTTTCTTTCCGCTGCGCTTATTTTGTTTTTTTCTGTCCAGCCGAGCAGGCTGAGTATATTAACTGCGTGGTTGTGTTGTTTCCATTTTCTATGGTATATATATATTCTAGCTGAGTGTGGCTGATGTATATTTTGTATGTAGTAATGTTTCATATTGTCACTCGTACAGGGGAGATGCTGTCGAAATTTCTTCTGGCAATGACTCCTCTGGGGGCGTGACACCATCTTTATGGAGTTGGGATAGACATTTGTCATTTATATGACCTAAGCGACAGTGCCAGAGATAGGTTTGGTTCATGTCATTTGACTTGAACATCTTGGTACTTATGTTATAGATAGGGTTCTCAAGGTCTAGAATATAGAGTCCGTTTATCAGAGGTGCACTACAATAGAACATATCATTTAAATAAACTGAACAACATTTGTTCTTTATTATAAATGAAAAACCTTTCTTGTCCAAACAAGAAACTGAAATTATATTCTTAGTCAAGGCAGGCACATAACAACATTCATCTAATTCTAGTACAAGCCCAGAGGGTAGAGATAGATAGTAAGTTCCTACAGCAACAGCAGCAACCCGTGCTCCATTGTCTACTCGTAGGTCTATTTCGCCCTTCATCAATGCTCTGCTATTTCTCAGCGCTTGTACATTAGTACAAATGTGAGAAGCACATCCGGTATCTAATACCCACAATGAAGAAATAGAGAGGTTGACTTCTATAACATGTATACCTGAAGTAGAAATCTTATTTCTCTTCTTCTTAAGATCTTCCAGGTATCCTGTGCAGTTCCTCTTCCAGTGCCCTGCTTGTCCTTGATACAGTTGACGAAGATGTTCAACCATATCATAAGCACCCATCAACTCGTGTTGCTTCTGAAGCTCAGAGTTCATGGTTGCGAGTATGAGACATGACACATCTAATGCGTCATCTTGATGCTTCTTGTAAGCATCTCTGTCAGCTTGTGTGGCAGTGGTAGGAGGTACCTCCGGAATAGGCTGCTCCAGAACATACAGTTTACATTCTTGTGTGAGAACAATTCTCATATTCCTGTACCAGTCCAGGAAATTAGCTCCGTTGAGCTTGTCCTTCTTAAGGACAGAACGCAGGGAGAAAGAGTTTGTATTTGACATCATGGCAATCTACAACAGAAATTGCAGAAAATAAATAAACATCATATTCTAGTAATCATTTAATTAGGCCTTTAATTAAATGATGCTCCCACTGAATTATAGAATTCATGTGGGACAAGATCCACATCATACTATGCCCTGAGTTAGCTTTAGCTAAATCGCCCAAGACTTAGTATGATTGGTAGGTAACTAATTACCAATTACATCTCTATGCAACTCTTGTTTATAGGATCAAGATCCGTATTTATATTAAAACTCGAGTTAGCTTTGGCTAATACACCCAAGAGTTAATATAAACGTGATTTTGACCTATCTACCAACCATTGGATAATGCCTATAGTTAAACTCGATCCAATTGAGTTAACTAGTTACTCAATCTAATTGAGTTGTACTCACCCATGCATTGATAGGCGGGATAAAGATTGTCCCTCCGTATCCTACCAAGATAATATGTGTTGCTCTGCTTTAGCAGATTCAACAACAACATGTGATCGAGGTACTGATAGGTATTACGGCATGGTAGGCATTACGAGTTGACGTGATTGAGATATAATCTAATTAACGAGGTGTATCATATACGCGATTTAGATCAAATCTAATTGTTAGGGCGCATCATGTACGCGATTTAGATCTAATCTAATCGTTAAAGCGCTAATTAATTACTATTCTAGCATGCATCACATATACACACACAAGCAATTAATTAAATATTTTGTGATTAGCCATGGCCCTACTACGATCTTCTCAAGCCAATGAGAAGATTGGATGGTCAACCTAAGGTCAACAGCTTCTCAAGCTCCTTCCTTTGACTACCTCATGTTGCTTGCACCCTCCTCGTAACTCCATCTCGAGTGGACCTTCCACCGCCTCATTTTTGTACATTACAAAAGGTGAAACTTGAGTTACATTCGAGTGTAAACTATTTACAACAGGAATAAATAAATAGAAGAGGCACGACGCGCAGGTCGCGTATCATATACAACATGCACATCACAGAAAATGGCGCGCAGGCCATAATATGAATTGCAACACAAAATTTCCAATCTAATTGGGTCTTTTGGGCCATGACAATCAAAAAATAATACATAATTATAAATTATGTAATTTCTATAAATTTTTGAAATTTTTTCTTCAATTTTTACAATTTTATGAGTAAAAAATTCCCGGCGGTCCCGTTTAGCGATTTTCGGGCGCAATCGCAGAACGAAGCCCCTTGCGGGGTCAAGGGCAACACCCCTACCCGCGATATAACCATCGCGAGTGTTCCTAAGCAATCCTACAGTACCTTAGTCCGCTGTCCCTAAATGATTTGGGCCGAAACCTTGCCGTTTCGGAAATATTTTCTCGGTAGTCGAAGCCCACAAGTGTCTAAACACTTGTGCTTCCCTTCTACGAGAAAAATACCCATAAAATCTTTAAAAATAGTAAATTTAAAGAAATTCACAGATCTATAATTTTCATAAAAATATAAATTAAAACATGTATACGCTTCGCACGTGGCTTTGATACCACTGTTGGATTTTTCGGGCCGCAGAAACCGTTTTTTGTGTTGCGGAAACCCCGAAATTTCCATGCCACCGGATCCGGCGAAGAAATAAAATTTCATATAAATGTTTTCTATTCCTAGATCTACACTAGATCTACAAGATCAGAGGGTATACCTTTGGAGCGAAGCCCTTCGCTAATCCCGCTCGTCCAAGGTTCGTCGGATCTCGAGAGTATCAAAGTAGATACTCCACTATGTGTATCCACACAATCAAGAGATGGAGAAAACCAAACAAAAGGTGTGCTAGCACCTTTTATGGTCATGGCAAGGAGGAAGAGAGGGAGAGAAGAAATCTAGAGAGGAAGAAGAAGGAGTGAATGAGAATCAATTCTCACTAGTAACTCCTCTAAAAGTGGCCGGCCACCTTCAAGTGAGAGGTTATATACTCCATGGGATTTCAAGAGTCAAAAACTCTTGATCTCTCTCATGAGATGGCACACCATGAAGTGGTCTTGATGATGTGGCACATCATCATTAACTCACTCAATGACAACTCACCAATGAGGTGGCAAATGGTCAAGTCAAACTTAACCCTTCATCTTCCTCTCAAGTCAAATCAAACTTGACCACTTCTCTCCCTTGATTGATCTAATCTATCCATTGGTTCAAGTCAATTTTAATTTAATGAATCTCTATTCATTGAATTAAATTAATTAAATGAGTCTAAGTCCAAATTAGACTCACTTAACACATGAACCAAATTGAGTCCAACTCAATTAGCTCAATTTGGATTACTCTTAATCCAATTTGGTTCATCACATGAACCTAATCCTTTAGGTTCATCAAATGAACCTAATCTCCATCTAATTGCCCTTTGTGTGTGAACCTATAGGTTCTTATAACGTTGACAATGCTCCTAAACCCATTTAGAAGCATAAGTAATGAGCGGTATCTAGCAACACATCATTACTACCCAAGTTATAAGAATGTTGAGATCCAACATCACCTTGTGACTACTAATTGTGACTCTTCACAATATATGACAAGTGTCCTTCTATCCTTGACATCTAGATTGATCAATGTGAGGCATAGACCGTGTGATCCTCTAATCAATCTAAATCTTGAATCCCAAGTAGACTCACTCAATCAAATGAGCTCAACATCTCATATTGACTCATTTGGGCATGGTCATGCACTTAGTGGTCTCACTCTATCAAGAATATCGATGTCACTCTTGTCATATAGGAGGGATAGATCCCATCTACATCACTCACATCCCTCTGCATAATTTGTTACATACCCAGTAATCGCCTTTATGGTCCACCCAGTTACGGGTGACATTTGACGAAGCCAAAGTATGCAACTCCTTATGTAGGGAACCATGGTGACTTCAGGTCCAAGGACTAATAGTCATACTAATAGCCACATGACAAAGTATATAACACTCATATAACGATCCATGATACTTTCTCATGGCGGGTCATTCAGTATACATTCTCCAATGCATACCCATGTGTCGACGTGATATCTCCATATCCATGACTTGTGAGATCAAGTCATCGAGTTGACCGACATGCTAGTCTCACCGCATTAACATTGTCCTTGAATGCTAATACTTGACTAGGAATGATTAAGAGTAGTGTTCCGTATATCATCTCACTATCGATTCAACTAATCGATTGATATAGGTAAGAACCTTCTACTCAAGGACGCTATTATACTTAGTTATTTGGCACCAATACAAGTAAGCATAATAACCATAAACAAATACCTTATATATATATAAGAATATGATACAACGAGTCCATACAACAATCATCAAATGATTGGCTCTAGGGCTCTAACTAACACTGCTAACCATGCCCTCGACAAAACATATATCTGGTCTCGTACATAGCTTAGCATACATTAGGCTTCCGACAACCGAAGCATAAGGAACTGCCTTCATGTCCTCTATCTCCTTTGATGTCTTCGGAGACATCTTTTTAGATAAAGCTACTCCATGCCGAGCAAGGATTCTACCGCTATAAGAAACTTGGGATAAGCATAATATTCTTTTCTTGTGATCCCTTATTACTTTGATCCCAAGAATATATGCATTCTCCCAAGTCCTTCATATCGAATTGTTTGGACAACCTACCCTTACTTCCGACAACACTTTGATATTGTTTTCAACTATCAAAAATGTCATCTACGTATAGTACAAGAAATACCACCACGCTTCCATCACACTACTTACTTACACAAGACTCATCCGGTCACTGAATAAATCCATACGACTAGATTATTTCATTAAACAGGATGTTCCAAGACCTTGAAGCTTTACTTCAGTCCATAGACTGATTGAGCTTGCACACAAGATGCTCTTTGCTCTTTGCAATGCACCCTTCTGGTTTCTATATTTGGATGTTTTTTTTAAGACTTCCATTAAGGAAAGCTGTCTTGACATCCACTTGCTAAATCTCATAGTCCATATGAGCAGTAATAGATAAAAGAATCCGGATAGACTTAAACATGGTTATCGGTGAAAAAGTTTCCTTTTTCAACAAGCCTTACTTTGAAAGTTTCCACCTTCCTGTCTATCCCTCTTTTCCTATTGTAGACTTATTTTCACCCAATCGCTTTTACACCATTTGGTGATTCTACAAGCTCCCAGACTTTATTAGAATACATATATTCCAATTCTGTATTCATTGCTCTTTGCCAAGATGCTGCATCTTTATCTTGTTGTGCTTTGTCATATGTCCGGGGATCAGGTTCATGTTTACCTTGGATCAAGTCCGAAGACTCTCCCAAAAACATGAATCTCTCAGGTTGCCTTACAACCCTCCCACTATGACGAGGCACTGTCTGTGGTTGTGTATCATGAGTGACACGTGTTGTAGTCTCTTGTGGTACTTCATCTTGTACCGTTGGTACTAAAGTAGACGTGCCCTCTCTAAGTTCTTCTAGAACAATTTTGCTACTGGACTTGTGATCTATTATATAGTTTTCTTCTAAAAAACTGGGCATTGGTGCTAACAATGACCTTCTGGTCTTTAGGACTATAAAATAAACCACCTTTCTTTCCTCTGGGATAACCCACAAACACACGAACTTCTGTACGAGATTCTAACTTATTAGCATCTGGTTTCAGCACATGTGTTGGACTACCCCAAATCCGAATATGTCTTTGACTAGGATTTCGTACATTCCACAATTCTGTGGAAGTAGAGGATACTGATTTAGAAGGTACTAAGTTCAGAATGTGCGCTGCCGTTTCCAGAGCGTATCCCCAAAACGAACTTGGTAATTCTAAATAACTCATCATTGATCTAACCATCTCCATAAGAGTCCTATTCCTTCGTTCTGCCACACCATTCTGTTGGGGTGTACCAGGTGCGGACAATTGGGATTGAATCCCGGCATTTGATAAGTGACTCCTAAACTCTCCTAAGAGGTGCTCGCCACTACGATCTAACCGTAGTGTCTTGATACTTTTACCTTGACGTTACTCCACATTAGCCAAGTACTCTTTGAACTAATCAAAGTACTTAGACTTGTGGCGCGTCAAGTAAATGCATCCTTATCTTGAATAGTCATGTGTAAAAGAGATGAAATATTCAAAACAACCTCTTGCCTGGATAATCAAAGGTCTACACAAATCAGAATGAACCAATTCCAACATATCTTTGGCTCTATACCCCTTAGACTTAAAAGCTTCTTGGTTATTTTTCCTTCCAAGTAAGACTCGCAGGTTGAAAAGATTTTCACTACCAATGAACCCAAGAGTTCATTGGTTATTATCCTTTAAATCCTACTCAAGTTAATATAACCTAGCCTTAGATGCCAAAAATATGATTGGTTCATTTCCGAAGGTTGCTTTCTCTTATTAAAGTTAGAAGATGTGTTATTAATTTCCATTTGTTGCATCGTGGTTGTTATTGGATTATAAATACTCAACCAACATATAGAACAGATAACTTCCCTATTTTTCTTGATATCAAGTTTGTTATCAAAATAGACAGAATATCTATTTTTTGATAGTTTAGAAACCGAAATCAAGTTCTTTCTAAACTTGGCATGTAAGACAATTTTCTCAAAATTCACTTTTTATTCCTATCAGAGGATAAACAACTCCCATTGCAACAGCTGCTACTTTTGCAGTAATGCCCATGTAGACGGTGATTTTTCTTTGATATAATTGTCGGGTTTCTTGGAACCCCTGCAATAAATTAAAGACATGATTAGTAGTTCACATATCTACATGCCAGGTACCGGTAGATAACTTCACTAAACATGTTATAACTAATGAATAGCATACACCTGAATTGTTTTTAGTTCTAAGACGACTGTCTACCTTAATTTCCAAGTCCTATTTCCAATCATTATAATTGGTACTACTAAGTCTTTTCTATAGTATAACAACTAGGGGATTGACTAACATTTGAAATCCTAAGAATCATAAAAATATTTGGTCAAGGCCAACTCCTTAAAATCCTCGTGAACGTATACAAAATCCAACGGTTGACATATCAAAATTTGCTTTCTCAAAACTTCTCCACGTTGACATATTAATGTTACTAACACATTGACACATCAACATTGTTGACACATCAACAAAACTTCTCAAAGTTTCAACATGAGAATCAGAGAAGCTGCTTCTTAAAGTTTCAACATGAGAAGCTTTGAGATGTTGACACATCAACAAAACTTCTCAAAGTTTATCAACATATCACGTTGACACATAAGCGATGAGAAGCAATCTTGGATAGCAACGCCAACATATGGTCTAGGAGATGGACTTAGATGGATAAAAGATTTTATTGAGGCTACAACAGGGACCGAAAGGAGAAATTAGTTTTGGTCTCCTGATGAACTTGAGCTTCCTGTGTTCGCCCTGAACACTTAACTTAAGTTCATCAATAATACCTCATTCCAAGAAAGAGTTATTATTGCACTACCGCACCAATCCCAAATTATATTATGGGCTCCTTCTTATCATGAATGTGTTAATCTCCCTGTGTTTAAGATGTCGGATGTCCACTAATTAATTGAGTTACTGACAACTCATTTTAATTAATATCTTAGTCCAAGAGTAGTACCACTCAACCTTATCGTCATATCGGACTAAGTCCACCTGCAGGGTTTAACATGACAATCCTTATGAGCTCCTCTTAGGGATATTATCAACCTAGATTACTAGGACACAATTTCCTTCTATAATCAACAACACACACTATAAGTAATATCATTTCCCAACTTATCGGGCCTATTGATTTATCAAGCTAAATCTCACCCTTTGATAAGTCAAAGAAATAAATACTAAATATATGTACTTGTTATTATATTAGAATTAAGAGCACACACTTCCATAATAACTAAGGTCTTGTTCTTTTATTAAGTCAGTATAAAAATAACTTACCTTAAATGGTCCTACTCAATACACTTAGAGTGTACTAGTGTAATTTATTAGTTAAGATAAACTAATACCTAATTACACTACGACTATTCCAACAGTTTGTTCCTTTCCATCTTAGTTGTGAGCAACTGTTTATAATTTATAAAGAACCGATAACATGATCTTCTGTGTATGACACCACACACCATGTTATCTACATTATAAATTAATTGAACAACTATACTTAGCATATAAATGTAGATATTTGATCAATGTGATTCTTAAATGTTTATACAAAAAACTAGACTTTTAGTATACACTCTAACAGATTTAGTGCCACACTTTTAATAATTTATTCAACTTTATCCAGGCTTTTATTCATTAGTGCCCTTCTAGCAGAAGAGTCGAGGGACACTTTTGGTATGGTAATTGATACCATTATATAATGTGTGGATGACTAACCATTTCTCAAGTCCATGGTGAGGGCAAAGTCTAAGCATATTCTTGAATCTATTCCAAGCTTCATTTAGAGATTCTGAGTCAATTTGTCTAAAATCAGCAATCAAATTTCATACGTGTATGGTTTTGCGTGGAGGATAGAATTTGTCAAGGAATATTCTTCACACTACTCCCATTTTGTGATACTATTCGTAGGCATAGAAGTGAGCCACAACTTGGCTCTATCCCTTAGAGCAAACCTGAATAGCATTAATCTAACTACTTCCAATGGGACTCCATTCATTTTCATTGTACCGTATATTTCATAAAAGACTTCCAAGTGTTAGTTTAATCTTCATGTGGTCCACCTCTGAATTGATTTTATAAACCATTATAATTATAGCATGCTTACTGTTAAAATTATTGGCTTCAATAGGTGGTCTGATAATGCTAGACCGAAGCCCATGTGCATAGGGTGTTTCATAATCTTTAAGAGGTTTGTTCGCCATTTAAGAAATTTCTTGTTCTTCTTGTCATCTCTGTAGGTTTATTTTTCTTCAGAATGTTCTATTTATCTTTGGATCAAGTGGCAATTAATCCCCTGCAGGATTAGACCTTCGAATATAAGAACAAGATTGCTTGAAATCAAATTTATAGAAATTTAGAAATGTAGAAAAATGGAATATTCAAATTGAAAACAAAAACCCAACTACAAAATTAAAATGTAGAAAAGAAATTACAAGAATTTAAAGCGAGCAAATGCAAGATATATCTACAAAAATAGAATTGTAGAAATTTTACAAAATAAAAAAAAGTTTAGACTAACTTAAGTGATTATCAACTAATGTTATAAGTGCAGTCCCCTGCAACGGCATCAAAAACTTGATGTAAAGTCCGCAAGTATATAGGTGTTGTCAAGTAATAAAGATTATCAATCCTATGAGGACTGGTTATAAGTACTAGTGATTACTTATGATGAATTAGCTAAACGATCGATAGTTGAGAATCACGAACTAAGTAAAGAGAAGTAAGATTGAGAAAGAGAGAGAGAGTGTGTTGAGGAACTTAGTTCGGGAAATATTCTAACGATTTCATTGTGATGTTAATCAATGTATCATGGATCACCTATAACCTATCCTCTATTCCTATGCACTTATAGGAAGTTAGATTTATTACTGGCTCTTCTCCACTGAGATCAAACCAGAATACTATCTTAATCCATATTCTATGCTACTAAATGGAAGTGATTCCTATGAAATCTGATAATATGATACCCTTATCACTAGGGCCCCTTAATCATAAAGTACAAGGACACACTAACACTCAATAACATAGAAATATAAATAGAAATTATATTTAATTCAATACTTCCCTGTGAAGGATTCCTCTCCATTCAAGGTAATGCCCTAAATATATAGAAATGGAATACACTTGTCACTAGAGCCCCTCGATCATATGATCTAGGTCATTCCCTCTATAGGATTAGAAATTTGATACAAAGATTCAATCAAATATGAAAATTAAGCTCAAGCACAATACACACACATAAGATCAAATAGATACAAGGCATAACAATGTCATATAGATAGGAAATTAGAAAATCTTTGAGTTTTACTCCCTTAATCATAGAACAAGGGATTTACTCCATAACTAGGAGGAACGAATCCAAAGACAATGAAAATAAAAGCATCAAAATCTAATCATGAGAAGAAGCTTATCAGATGCGTCAAGTGATCTTTGGATCTAATCCTTTGCTTCTGGAGGGATGGAGATAATGAATTATACTTTAGATCATCCAATAAAGCACTGAAGAAGTCAAGATCTCGCCCAAGATGATCTCCTAAATGGGAGAACCTTCCTTCCCTTGAAAAAGGGAAGAACTCCTCTTAAATAGAGCTAGGCACGGGCCTATCACAGCCTGTGCTATGGCCGTGTGGCATCCACATAGCCAGGTTTTGCTTGGCTTCTAGAACTCTCACATGGCCATGTGGAATCCACACAGCCATAATCGGCTACGATTCTAGAAAATTCATACGGCCATGTGGATCCACATGGCCAAGGTCTACTCCTTCTCTATTTCATTGACATAGCCATATGGAATCCACATAGGTAGGTCTTATTTCTTCTCTGTTCTGTGACACGGTAATATGGGTTCACATAGTCGAAGCCTTCTCCACCTTTAGTAAGTGACACGGCTGTGTGGATTCCACATGGCTGGGTCCTTTTTCTTTGTTTGTTCTCCAAGTCATCTACAAGCATCATTTTTGCTCCAAAAGCATATCCTGTAAACAAGAAAATACAAAAAGAGTATATATCTGATAAAGAAGAGTAATTATGCTGAAAATACAATAAGAGGTGTAAAAAATGCATAGATTAAGCATAAATAAAGTATGTGAATGTGTGTCAAAATATGCATAAAAGTGTATATAATCTATGCACATCATTTTCTTAATTACAATGTTTTAATTATGATTCTTTTGGTTGTGGTAGTTATATTAGGAAATGCAATATATTTTCAAAAATTTATGGTTCATTAATTTTATTTTGCCTTGAATTTTGTCTATTGAGCACCACAGGATATACTATTATTCCCTAACAATGTACCTTGTTTTATAAAATATTTCTAGAGCACATTTAAAATAAAAAATTATACTATCTAGACACGCATTTCACTTGCTTTACCTCTATCATGATAAAAAAAAAAATCAATTTATCATAATGTTAAACTTATTTAAATAAGTATTTTTGTAGAATCATTATGGATAAGAGTTGGATGATTTTACTGAGACACATTGAGGAGTATAGAAATAGAGTTGAGAATTTCTTATATTTTGCATTTTCTAATGCTAACATAAATGGAATGATTCTATGCCCTTGTATATGGTGTAAGATTGGTATATTTATTTCAAGAGAGGTTGCTTATGACCATTTGATGATTGATAGATTTATCAAATGTTATACTCACTAGGTAGCTCATGGAGAGAGATAGCATATAGTGCATCTACAAACTCTACTTTTGTTCCATCTCGAAAGAATGCAGACGATATACAAGGATTAGTTTATACGACATTTGGGATCCCAGAGCATAATGATAGTATTATTAGCACATCAGAATTTGAAAATGATAAGGAGATTCCAACTAGAGAGGCCAAGAAATTTAATAAAATAATTGATGATTCACAAAAAGAATTATATCCAAGTTGCAAGAAATTCTCAAAACTTGTATTTATTATTCATTTGCTTCACTTGAAGTGTCTAGGGAAAATGACCAACAAGATTTTTGATATTCTTTTAAACTTGTTGAGAGAAGCATTTCCAAATGCAATGGATGATTTGCCTAAGTCGTACCATGAAGCAGAAAAGTTGATGAAGCAATTAGGACTTGGTTATGAAAAGATCATGCTTGCCCTAATGATTTCACTTTGTTTTAGAGGTTGTATAAAGACATAATTCAATGCAAAATATGTAGTGAGCGTAGATGGGAAACATGTGTAAATGATCCTACTGGTGAGAAGAGAAAAAATCACACATAAGGTTTTTGTTGGAGTCACCCGGAGCTAGAGGGAGGGTGAATAGCTTGCTAGCTCACTTCATTGATGATGATTTACAACGAAAAATATGAAGTGAAGCTCCACCAATGCTAACACAAGGATTTACTTTGTATCCATCTTAAGAAAAGGTGACTAATCCAAGGATCCACACTAAAGCACACTCTCTACTATGTAAACACTCCTTCTCTGAACAATCCAGAGTTAGAGAAACCTCGTATAAGTCAAGAACAAGAAATATAACTCGAAATAAGAAAACAAATATAAATACAAATCGAAATGACTTAACACTTTGAACCTTGAATCCCTTGAGCTTTTCTTGCTTTGAATGCCTCTTGAAGGTGGGAAATACAATAACATTTTATCTCCCAAAACTTCCAAGAATTGGCGAATGAAACAGAGATGAAGGTGGAGAACTTATTTCGTTTAAACCTCGCCAACGACTTTATTCTTCGTAATCTAGGACTTTCAATCGTTTGGGTTTACTCTCCAATTGATTGCCATGTGAGATCTAAGCGTTACCAGCCATTTGATCTCATAACCTGCACAACCGTCATATCCCAATCAATCAATTGATTGATTGGGGCATCTGAATCGATCAACTAATAAATTTAGATGGCTTCTGTGTTCACGCAAGAGGTCTCAAAATCGATTAATCAATCGATTCCGCCTACCTATCAACATCATACTGCATAATCGATTGATCCAGTCAATTAGCATGGCCAGAATCAACTGGACAATTGATTCCACCATCTTCTATTCCCGTGATAACATACCCTAATCGATTAGTCAATCAATTAGGCCAATCAATTGAACCAATCAATTCCAGTTCTTTCTATGTTCTCATAAGAATCTCCTAATTGATTAGCTTAGGGCTAATCTATTGCCTCAATTGATTGCCCAACCCTAACTTGCTTAATCTAAGTCAAGGGTTTCCTTGTCCAACATTCAGTCAACCATGACCTACTAAGACTTTCTCATGCCAAGCATTTAGTCAACCTTGATCTACTGGGACATTGTCACTAAATGTCCAGTAAATCCTTTGACCCCACTGAGACTTTTCTCCTTGTGCTAAGTGTCCGATCAATTTTGACCCACTTAGACTTATCGTCTCATACCAAGTGTTTGCTGACCCACTTGGACTTCTAAACACCATATATCAAGTCAATATTGACTTACCTGAATTTCCACATGCCTGGCTGCACTCACCATGGCTTTTCACCACCTAGCTTTACTCACTAGGGCTTTTCATTGTCTACCTAGCTCCACTCACTAAGGCTTCTCAAGTATCTGGATTCACTCACTAGGACTTTCCAACTGCCCAACTTCATTTACCAAGACTTTCCAACCACCTAACTTCAGTCACTAGAACTTTCCAACTGCTCGACTACACTCATCAAGACTTTTCAACTGCCCGACTTCGCTCACCAAGACTATCCAATACCAAGTGTCCGGCCAACACTGACCCACTTAGATTTTCTTCTTTTGTCAACATTCCTATTGGTCTTGCCCTTTCCTAATCTCTAGTTAAGACTTTCGAGTCAAGTTTTTGGTCAACCTTGACCTACTAAACTCTTCTAGTCAATCTCCCATATGGACAATCGCACCAGCAATCTCTATATCTTGTCAAATATCTGATCAACTATGACCTATTTGACTTCTTTCTCTCATATTGTCAAACATCAAAACCTAAGCTCAGGCCAACTCAAGCTTAGTTAACTTGGTCAACTTTGACTGAGGGGAAATTGCACTAACAATCTCTCCCTTTTTGATGTTTGACAATACGTTTAAGTTAGGTTCATCCACTAGCTTCGACTACTTCTTTATGCCAAAATATGAATGAAGGTTTCCTTCATTCTTCCCTTTTATATGAGGTCTTAATCTCCCTCCTTGGTTAAATAAAGGTTTCCTGAATTAAACCCTATATTCTCTCCTTTTAACACACATCAAATCCTTGAAGAGTTATTCACATGTTATTCACAACCTCACTTGTTATTCACAACATCACAATGAAGATCCCTTACCCTTCATTGTCTCCAAATGCTCATCCTTGAGCACACATCCATCATCCAATGCTCATCCTAGAGCATTCACAACGTGACAATGAAGATTTTTTATCTCTCATTATTTTTCAATGTTCAACCTTAAGCATTCATAACAATGAAGGTTTCCCACCTTCCATTGTTTCATTATTTACAAATAAAATCTAAATCATGTCTTTAAGGTGTAGCTCCCCTCAAAACATGCTCTAATCTTATATCATTACACCATTAATGACTTGGAATTCCTTAGTATTTAGGAAACCCAAAATTGAACTTTTAAGGTTCAAATTCAACTTTGAAACTAAACCTCCTCCTAAACTTCAAATTAGTCTCATTTAATCTTTTCTTTCTTATTTTCATCAAGAAAAATACTCTTACATGCTTATCTAAGCACTTCATAGGTTTAGGGATGGTTAACTTGACTAAACAAGGCTTAATAGATTGAAATCAAACCATTTTAACCAACATTGGCCTAGTTTCTCGATTGGTTTCAGCTACTAATCGATTACCACCCCTCTAAATCGATTGAAGTTATGATTTAATTGATTACCGAGTGTTAATCGATTACTCTAATTGATTAGAACATTTTAATCGATCACCTGATCGATTCTGCAAGCTTCTGTGCTTGTGAAAATCCATCTCGATTGATTGTCCTGATCGATTGATGTGTGGTAATCAATTTTCCCAATCGATTACCATAACTAAATTTCTAATTTTAATTTTAGATTGAGTTTCAAAAATGCATAAATAATTCTATAAAATTTTAAAAATCATGAAACTTTGGGTAGACATTACTTATGATATATACTATCAGAGAAAAATAATTTTCTATGAAAATAGCTCTCAATTTCAAAGGTTGAGAAAAAATTGGAAACCATTAAAAACTTCAATGTTTCTCTCAAGTTTGTGTCTAACTATTCAATGATAATTGTTATAAACAAATAGTCTTCACCAAGGTTTTTGAAAATGTTTTTGAAATTATTTTTCAAAATTAATTTCCAACCTTGATCTTTGGGCTAAATGCACTGTTAGGATGTATACTAAAAACCTAGCTTTTTGTATGAATGTTTATTAAATGAACATTTATTTTGTAATAAGAATCACATTGGTCGAATGTCTGTATTTAGTTAAATGCAGTTGTCCATTTAATTTATATTATAGATAACATGGTGTGTGGTGTCACATGGAAGATCATGTTATCAGTTCCTTATAAATTATAAATATTAGCTCACAACCAAAATGGATTAGGACAAATCTTTGGAATGGTTGTAGTGTAATTTGGTACTAGTTTATCTTGACTATAAAATTACACTAGTACACTATATGTGTATTGAGCAGGAATATTTAAGGTTGTTCCTTTTATACTGACTGCATAAAAGAACATAACCTCTGATATTATGGAAGTGTGTGCTCTTAATCCTGATATAATAACAAGCACATATACTTAGTATTTATTTCTTTAATTTATCAATGGGTGAGATTTATTCAGTTGAATCATTAGGCCCGATAAGTTGGGAAATAATATTATTTATATGGTGTGTTGTTGATTATAGAAGGAAACTGTGTCCTAGTAATCTAGGTTGATGATGTCCCCTTGAGAAGCTCATAAGAATTGTCATGTAAATCTTGCAGGTGGACTTAGTCCGACTTGACAATGAAGTTGAGTGGTACTACTCTTGGAGTTAGATATTAATTAAGTGAGTTGTCAGTAACTCATTTAATTAATGGACATTCGATATCTTAAACACAGGAAGATTAATGCACTCATGATAAGAAGGTGCCCATAATGTAATATAGGATTGGTGTTGTAGTTCAATAATAATTCTTTAGTGGTATGAGCTATTATTGATGAACTTGAGTTGGCTGTTCGGGGCGAACAAAGGAAGCTCAAGCTCATCAGGAGACTAAAACCAATTTCTCCTCTCGATCGTTGTTGTAGCCTCTATAAAGCTTTGTATCCACAAAGTCCACTTCTTACCCAAGTAATGGGTCGGACACATCCATGCTTGGAGCAAGGGGGGCCGACCAAGTATTATTTGGAGCCCAAGAGGTGGCCAACCCCAAGCACATCTTGGTGTCTAAGATGTGACCGGCCACATAAGTAAAAAGGAAATTTTAATTAAAAATTTCCTTTTAGCGGCCACATGAAGAATAAAAGGAGTTTTTAATTTTGTGTTAAAATTTTTCCTTTTATAGCCCATCCTCATGGTTCTAAAAGAGAGTTTTATCTTTTTTTAAAATCTTTCCTTTTATAGCTATCTACAAAGGATTAAAGAGAGATTTTAATTTTGTTAAAATCTTTCCTTATTTGTAGTTATCTATAAAGTTTAAAAGAGAGATTTTAATTTTTGATAAAACTTTCCTTTTTATAACCACGATTTAAAAAGAGAAGTTTTAATTAATCTTTCCTTTTTTGTAGTTGTCTACATGTTTTAAAAGAGAGAGATTAATTTTAAAACTTTCCTTTATTTCCATGTACAATAGGAAATTTAGAAAGAGAGATTTTAATTGTTATTAAAATTTCCTTTTTAAGGAGAGGTCACAAATAAGAAAGTTTTAATTATGTTTAAAACTTTCCTTTTTTGCCATGACCAAGGATTATATAAGAGAATGAGAGGGTGCCTCATGAGACACACAACCTTAAGCCCTCTCTATTTTCCTTAGTGTGGCCGGCCCCTTCCCTTCTCCCTTTCTCTTAGGCCGACGTCTCACATATCTTCTCTTTTGCTTCCTTAGGGCAGGTGGTGTCAAGGATTGAAAAGTCCTTGTGGCTGGTCATTTGGTGAGGAAGAAGAAGAAGAGGAGAAGCACTTGGTGGCCGGTTGCTTGGAGGAGAAGAAGAGGAAGAAAGTTTCCTATTTTGGCATCCCTTGGTGGCTCAAGAGTCTTGGAGGAGAAGAAGTGGATCTGGTGGAGTTGTCTTGGTAGATCATCGCCCACACGACGTCCAAGAGGAGGAGAGGAATACAACAGAAGAACAAGAGATCTTTAGCTACAAAGAAAGGTATAACTAATTAATTGTTTCCACTTCGAATTAATTAGTTAGTTTTCTTTGTATAGATTCTGAAATACCAACACAAGAGGCTAGCAATTTTATGTTTCGATTTCATGCTATCGATTTTGTATTTCAATTTTACGTTTCGATCTTGTGTTTCTATTGTGGTCTCTATAGTTAAACCTAGGGTTACTATAAGAAGTTAAATATCCAATTTCTTTGAAAGGCTTTGTCTAGGAAGTGGTGGATGATCCCATAACCAAGAAGGCCTAGTGTCTCGCCATGTTTAACCTGGTAGCCAATCCTTGAAATAGATATTTAATCAACTTCTGTAATATGGTTTAACTTATGAAGAACACATCGGTTAAACTTGGAGTAAAAATGTTAAGTATCGTTTCCAATCCAAGTTTAACTTCTGAAGGATAACTTGGATTAATAATGTTAAGTTCTGTTTGCAATCCACATTTGGCGACCTCTCATGTCGTCGACCGTCGGCCCTTATGTCGTCGGCCCATTTGGCGACCTCTAATGTCGTCGACCGACGACCCTTGGTCGTGCCGTTACTCACTAGGACTTTCCACCCCTAGTCAGTGGATTTTTTGCCTCCCCCAAGATTCGAACTCTAAACCTCCAGGCTTAAGTATTAGAGTTTATGAATCCTGGTAACCAAGTGAGATCATCTCACTTGGTTACCAGGATTCATAAACTCTAATACTTAAGCCTGGAGGTTTAGAGTTCGAATCCTGGGGGAGGCAAAAATCCACTGCCAGGGGTGGAAAGTCCTAGTGAGTAACGACACGGCCAAAGGGTCGTCGGTCGACGACATTAGAGGTCGCCAAATGGGCCGACGACATAAGGGCCGACGGTCGACGACATGAGAGGTCGCCAAATGGGCCAAGAGGGTCGGGTCGTTACAATAAAAGGAGTCTTTTATTGTAACGACCCGACCCTCTTGGCCCATTTGGCGACCCTCGGGTCGTCGACCGTCGGCCCTTATGTCGTCGGCCCATTTGGCGACCTCTCATGTCGTCGACCGACGACCCTTGGCCGTGCCGTTACTCACTAGGACTTTCCACCCCTGGCAGTGGATTTTTGCCTCCCCCAGGATTCGAACTCTAAACCTCCAGGCTTAAGTATTAGAGTTTATGAATCCTGGTAACCAAGTGAGATCTCACTTGGTTACCAGGATTCATAAACTCTAATACTTAAGCCTGGAGGTTTAGAGTTCGAATCCTGGGGGAGGCAAAAATCCACTGCCAGGGGTGGAAAGTCCTAGTGAGTAACGGCACGGCCAAAGGGCCGACGGTCGACGACATGAGAGGTCGCCAAATGGGCCAAGAGGGTCGGGTCGTTACAGCACATGTGTAGCTAGGTAAATTTCTGTGCTTATACAAATTTTTTATACAGGGGAAACAGAACGGTGTTCCGAGTAGCAACCAACAATTGGTATCATAGCGAGGTTTTCTACCTCTGTGTGTTTGGTTTTCAGTTTAATTATGCATAAGTCATATATAATTTAGGCAGTATAATAGTTGGATGTGTAAATAGACTAACTCTGTGGTTGCAGGCATCCTAGATCCAACTATTATGGCCATATTGTGTTCTATGTGCGATTGGACCCTCGGATATGTCGAGGGCATTTTATGTGTGTGCATGATTGTATTTATTAAATACAGCAGGAGCTGTATTAGTTATTAGGATTTTACATTCTGTTTGATCTAGATTACATGTACATTCCTTCGTGGAATATAGGATCGATAAATGTAAAATTTTATTTTTGTTGCAGATCGTATCCTTGCAAGGTGTGGTACTAGTTGAGGACCAGAGGCGCAGTGGAGAAGGAAGCATGATAGACGCGACAACTAAATCCTAGTGCTGGTGGCTAGGGTTAGCGGCACATGGAGGATAGCTATGTATGAGGCCATAATAGATGGAAAATTAGTTTTCATATTTATTGCCTTTTATATTGTGACATGTGTGTCATGTTTGTGTGCTTGTGTGAATGTTAAAATTCCTTGTTTTTAAATAACTAAGTGGGAGAGCAATTATTTAAATTCCACGGTCTCCATTACTGGTTTGTAAGTGATGCATTCAAACTTGCGCGTTATCTCTGAGTGCCTTCCTCCACATCGGATGAGTTTGTTTGCGGATCACTAGATCAAACTTCCTTTATGGATGATTATTGGAAATTATTTAGGTGTGTGTGATCTTTTCTATCTGAAGGGGCACAATCCTATTTAATAGACTAAGTATCAAGTAATGATATACATTAGGCGTATTTAACAATATCCTCCCCATCGGAGTCACTACTATTATTTGTGTGACCAAAGAAAAACCAACCATTAATTTTACTTTTATAAAATTAGGTTGACAAGATAATAAAATTAATGGGTAAAACCCCCTCTTACAAATGTTTGAATTTGTATACGTCCACACTATCGTGGCATATAAAATTCATGATGTTTGAGGTGTTGGTGAATTTAAATGATATTGTTTAGGGAATCAATATTATTTTAAATTCTAAGTGTTTGACCAAATATTTGATCGAAGACAGACCAACTATTAATTTTATTTGTCATAAAGTTAAGTTGACAAGATAATAAAATTAATGGGTAAAACCCCGTCTTACAAATGTTTGAATTTTTATACGTCCACACTAATGTGGCATACAAAATTCATGGTGTTTTGAGATATTAGTGAATTTAAATGATATTGAGGAATCAATATTATTTTAAGGTCTTGACCAAATATTTTGTGATTCTTAGGATTTAAAATATCTTTCAATCCCCTAGTTGTTATATTAGAAGACAACAAACTTACTGATCCAAATTATGATGATTGGAATCGAAACTTGGACATTGTCTTAAAGTTCGTGTCTTTTAAGGACTATCCTAGCATGCCTGATCAGGCTGATAGGCATATGAACAAAAAAGGTGTATCCTATTCATTAGTTGTTGAAACATGTTTAGCAGTGTTATCTACCGGTACCTGGTGTATAGATACGGGAGCCACTGATCATGTATGTAATTCATAGTAGGGGTTCCAGGAAACCTGACAACTACATGAAGGGGAAATGACCATCTATATGGGCAATACTACAAAAGTGGCGGCTGTTGCAGTGGGAGATGTTTATTTATCCTTTAATTGGAATAAAACATTGATTTTGAGAAATTGCCTTTATGTACCAAGTTTTAGAAAGAACTTGATTTCAGTTTCTAAATTGTTTAAGGATAAATATTCTATTTATTTTGATGACAAAGTGGTTATCAAAAAAAATAGGAAGATTATCTGTTCTGGTACATTGGTTGGCAATTTGTATACTCTAAATCCAATAACTCCCACGATGCAATAAATGGAAATTAATAACACATCTTCTAATTCTAATAAGAGAAAGCAACCTTCGGAAATGAACCAAACATATCTTTGGCATCTAAGGCTTGGTCATATTAACTTGAGTAGGATTCAAAGGTTAATAGCCGATGGACTTTTAGGTTCATTGGTGGTGGAAAACTTTCCAACCTACGAGTCTTGCTTGGAAGGAAAAATAACCAAAAGCCCTTTTAAGGCCAAGGGATATAGAGTCAAAGATGTGTTGGAATTGGTTCATTCTGATTTGTACCTATGACTATTCAGGTAAGAGATGGTTTCGAATATTTTGTCTCTTTTATAGACGACTATTTGAGATACGAGTATATTTAATTGATGCGCTGCAAGCCTGAGTGCTTTGATAAGTTCAAAGAGTACAAGGCTGATGTGGAGAAACATCATGGTGAAAGTATCAAAACACTATGGTCTGATCGTGGTGGAGAGTACCTCTTAGGAGAGTTTAGGAGTTATTTATCAGAGGCCAAGAATCAATCCCAACTGTCTGCACCGGGTACACCCCAACAAAATGGTGTGGTAGAACGAAGGAATAGGACTCTTATAGGAATAGTTAGATCAATGATGAGTTATTCAGAATTACCAAATTTATTTTGGGGATATACTTTGGAAACGGCAGTATACATTCTGAATATGGTACCTTCTAAATCGGTATCCTCTACTTCCATAGAATTGTGAAATGAGATAAACCTAGTCTGAAGCATATTCAGATTTGGGGTAGTCCAGCACATGTGCTGAAGGGAGACACTGATAAGTTGGAATCACGAACAGAAGTTCGCTTGTTTGTGGGTTATCCTAATGGAACGAAAGGTAGTTTATTTTATAGTCCTAAAGATCAGAAGGTCATTGTTAGCACCAATGTTCAATTTTTAGAAGAGGACTGTGTAATGAACCACAAGCCTATGAGTAAAATTATTCTTGAGGAAATAAGAGAAGACACGTCTACTTTAGTACCAACTGTAAAAGATGAGATACCACAAGAAATTGCAACACGTGTTACAAATGATGCACAATTACAAGCAGTGCCCCGTCATAGTGGGAGGATTGTTCGGCAACATGATAGATTCATGTTTTTGGTAGAGTCTTCGGACTTAATCCCTAGTGAACATGAACCTGATCCCAGCTCATATGATGAAGCACTCCAAGATAAAGATGCAGCATTTTGGCAAAGTGCAATGAACTCTGAAATAGAATCTATGTATTCTGGGAGCTTGTAGAACCATCAAATGGTGTAAAAGCCCTTGGGTGTAAATGGGTCTACAAAATAAAAAGAGGCACAGAAGGGAAGGTGGAAACTTTCAAAGCAAGGCTTGTTACAAAAGGGTATTCTCAGAAAGAGGGAATCGATTATGAGGAAACCTTTTCGTCGGTAGTCATGCTTAAGTCTATCCGGATTCTTTTATCTATTGCTGCTCATATGGATTATGAGATTGGAAAATGGATGTCAAGACAGTTTTCCTTAATGGAAGTCTTGAAGAAAATATCCATATGAAGCAACTAGAGGGATTTATTGCGAAGGACAAAGAGCATCTTGTATGTAAGCTCAATCAGTCTATTTATGGACTAAAGCAAGCTTCGAGATCTTGTAACATCCGGTTTAATAAAGTTATCCAGTCTTATGGATTCATTCAGTGTTCGCATGAGTCTTGTGTATACAAGAAGAGGGACGAAAACGTGGTGGTATTTCTTGTACTATACGTAGATGATATTTTGTTCATTGGCAACAATGTCAAAGTGTTGTCAGACGTAAGGGTATGGTTGTCCAAGCAGTTTGATATGAAGGACTTGAGAAAATGTGGGCATATTCTTGGGATCAAAGTAATAAGAGATCATAAGAAAAGAATGTTGTCCTTATCCCAAGCTTTATACATCGATACTATCCTAGCTTGTTTTAGCATGCAAAACTCAAAGAAAAGTTTTCTTACCTTTTCGGCATGGATTACCTTTATCTAAAGAGATGTATCCTAAAACATCAAAGGAAATAGAGGACATGAAGGTAGTTCCTTATGCTTCAACTGTAGGAAGCCTAATGTATGTGATGCTATGTACGAGACCGGATATCTATTTTGCTGTGGGCATGGTTAGCAGATATTAAAGTAACCCAGGACAAGGACATTGGACTGCCGTAAAGTATATATTGAAGTACCTAAGAAGGACTAGAGATTATATGTTGGTTTACCAGGCAGATGATTTGCTCCCTGTGTATTACACGGATTCTGACTTCCAATCAGATAGGGACAATAGTAAGTCTACATCGGGATATGTGTTTACTTGGGAGGGGGAGTCATAACATGGAGGAGTGTTACGCAGAAATGTGTTTCGGACTCCACTATGGAAGTTGAGTATGTGAAAGTCTCTGAGGCAGCCAAAGAAGTTGTATGGCTCAGAAACTTCTTGATGGACTTAAATGCGATTCCTGGATTGCCCAAAATAATCACAATTTATTGTGACAACAGTGGTGCAGTTACAAACTCGAAGGAACCACGTGCCCATAAGACAAGTAAACACTTTAAGCGTAAGTACCACCTGATACGAGACATCGTAAAGCGAGAAAAAGTTGTTGTCGCCAAGATTGCATCAGAAGATAACCTGACAGATCCTTTTACTAAGGCCTTTCCGACGAGAGCTTTTGATAGGCATGTTGAGGGGATGAGAATAAGATGTATGGAAGATATATGGCAGCATAGTCTTTTAGTATAAGTGGGAGATTGTTAGGATGTATACTAAAAACCTAGCTTTTGTATGAACATATATTTTGTAATAAGAATCACATTGGTCAAATGTCTTCATTTAGTTAAATGCAGTTGTCCATTTAATTTATATTGTAGATAACATGGTGTGTGGTGTCACACAGAAGATCATGTTATCAGTTCCTTATAAATTATAAATATGGTGTGTGTAATTTGGTACAAACAAAAATGGATTGGGACAAACCATTGGAATGGTTGTAGAGTAATTTGGTACTAGTTTATCTTGACTATAAAATTACACTAGTACACTATGTGTGTATTGAGTAGGACCATTTGAGGTTGTTGCTTTTATACTGACTGTATAAAAAAACATAACCTCTGATATTATGGAATTAAGTGTGTGCTCTTAATCCCGATATAATAACAAGCATATATACTTAGTATTTATTCATTTAATTTATCAATGGGTGAGATTTATTCAGTTGAATCAATAGACCCGATAAGTTGGGAAATAATATTATTTATATGGTATGTTGTTGATTATAGAAGAAACTGTGTCCTAGTAATATAGGTTGATGATGTCCCCTTGAGAAGCTCATAAGGATTGTCATGTAAACCCTACAAGTGGACTTAGTCCGACTTGACAATAAAGTTGAGTGGTACTACTCTTGGAGCTAGATATTAATTAAGTGAGTTGTTAGTAACTCATTTAATTAATGGATATTTGATATCTTAAACACAGGAAGATTAATGCACTCATGATAAGAATGAGCTCATAATGTAATATGGGATTGGTTCGGTAGTTAAATAATAACTCTTTAGTGGTATGAGTTATTATTGATGAACTTGAGTTGACTGTTCGGGGCGAACACAGGAAGCTCAAGCTCATAGGGAGACTAAAACCAATTTCTCCTCTCGGTCCCTGTTGTAGCCTCTATAATGCCTTGTATCCACAAAGTCCACTTCTTACCCAAGTCATGGGTCGGACACATCCTTTCTTGGAGCAAGGGGGCTGGCCAAGCATTATTTGGAGCCCAAGAGGTGGTTGGTCCCAAGGACATCTTGGTGTCCAAGATGTGGTCGGCCACATAAGTTAAAAGGAAGTTTTAATTAAAACTTTCCTTTTAGCGGCCACATGAAGAATAAAAGGAGTTTTTAATTTTGTGTTAAAAATTTTCCTTTTATTGCCCATCCTCATGGTTTTAAAAGAGAGTTTTAAAATTTTAAAATCTTTCCTTTTATAGCTATTTACAAAAGATTAAAGAGAGAGTTTAATTTTGTTAAAATCTTTCCTTATTTATAGTTATCGATAATGCTTAAAAGAAAGATTTTAATTTTTGATAAAACTATCCTTTTTTTGTAACCATGATTTAAAAAGAGAAGTTTTAATTAATCTTTCCTTTTTTTGTAGTTGTCTACATGTTTTAAAAGAGAGAGATTAATTTTTAAACTTTCCTTTATTTCGATGTACAATAGGAAATTTAGAAAAGAGAGATTTTAATTGTTGTTAAAATTTCCTTTTTTAAGGGGAGACCACAAATAAGGAAGTTTTAATTATGTTTAAAATTTTCCTTTTTTGCCATGATCAAGGATTATAAAAGAGAAGGAGAGGGTGCCTCATGAGACACACAACCATAAGCCCTCTCTCTTTTCCTTGGTGTGGTCGGCCCCATCCCTTCTCCCTTTCTCTTAGGCCGGCGTCCCACTTATCTTCTCTTTTACTTCCTTAGGGTCGGTGGTGTCAAGGATTGAAAAGTCCTTGTGGTCGGTCGCTTGGAGATGAAGAAGAAGAAGAAGAGAAGCACTTGGTGGCCCGTTGCTTGGAGGAGAAGAAGAGGATGAAAGTTTTCTATTTTTGCATCCCTTGGTGGCTCAAGAGTCTTGGAGGAGAAGAAGTGGATCGGGTGAAGTTGTCTTGGTAGATCGTCGCTCACACGACGTCCAAGAGGAGGAGAGGAATATAACAGAAGATCAAGAGGTCTTTAGCTACAAAGAAAAGTATAACTATTTAATTGTTTCCACTTCAAATTAATTAGTTAGTTTTCTTTGTATAGATTCTGAAATACCAATACAAGAGGCTAGCGATTTTATGTTTCGATTTCATGCTATCGTTTTTCCGTTTCGTTCTTCTGTTTCTATTGTGGTCTATATAGTTAAACCTAGGGTTATTGTAAGAAGTTAAATATCTAATTTCTTTGAAAGGCTTTGTCCAGGAAGTGGTGGATGATCTCATAACCAAGAAGGCCTAGTGCCTCACCATATTTAACCTGGAAGTCAATCCCTGAAATAGATATTTAATTAACTTCTGTAATATAGTTTAACTTATGAAGAACACGTCGATTAAATTTGGAGTAAAAATGTTAAGTATCGTTTCCAATCCAAGTTTAACTTTTGAAAGACAACTTAGATTAATAATGTTAAGTTCTGTTTGCAATCCAAGTTTAACTTCTGTAGAGCACATGGGTAGCTAGGTAAAGTTCTGTGCTTGTACAAATATTTTGTATAGGGGAAACAGAACGGTGTTCCGAGTAGCAACAAACTTGGCATTTCTTTGATCCCAATTGTGTCAATTTAGTTATGTCCAAATCTTTAAATTTTGGCACATTTAATCTTCTAAAGAGTAAATATCAACTTCTCATTTTTCAGGTGTAATAATACCTTGAAAATGCCCCAAAGTGCCAACTTCACCGAGGTTGGAGTAACTACCCTTCCAATTAGAGTTAACACTCTCTAAACCCATCTAGGATGTAGAGAACACACTCCTAGAAACCCAAAACCTATTGGTGATCCTTGGGTGCTCTAGGTACTCATTAGAGATAACTTTCTTTGGTACTCTTAATGACCTTCTAGGCTTCTTAGAAGCCTTGGTCACACTAGACTCCTCACGGTCAACTCTAGGGATAACTTCCCTTGTGACCATCTTAGTGACTTCCCTAGGCTTCTTAGAAGCCTTAGTTATATTGGTCTTTTCAAGGTTAATTCTAGGGATAGTCTCCCTTAAAACCTTAACTTGACTCCTAGACCTAGGGTCAGCTCCATAGCTATATGGAACTCTATGATAAGAAGGCACATCCTTCTTGGATTTAGGTTTGTAACTCAAACCTCTCCTACCATTTGATGGTTCTTGCCTATTTTGACCTAGGTTATGCTCATTTGACCCCTTAAAAATATTTTTCATCATTTTTAGGATCTTTTCCAATTTACCAAGTCTTGATCTTAAGACTCAATTTTCTATCCTTAATCCTTAGATTTGGATTTTTCTTGATTGCATTGGACACTTTTTTTATGCCTATATCTAAAGTCCTTAGAATTTTTACATAAATTATTTTTTACCTTCCTATCCTTAGGTGAGATAGTCCTAGCATGATATAATACTTATTTTCTTTAATTCTATCATGCTTCCTATTTTCATGATAAATAGTATTAAAATGATATAAATTATTGCTAGCATGCTTTTTATCATTACATAAAGGAATTGTATTAATAAATGATACCTTGGGTTTGTTCTTATGAGCTCCCCTTTGAGTTGAACTTCCTACTTTGACCTTGACCTTGGTCAGTTTCCTCCCCTAGGACATTGACTCTAATAATGCCCATTTTAGTTGCAAGAAAAGCACACAATGTGCTTCTTGCCTTTTCGTACAGCGGGGTCGACCTCCTTTGACTTCTCCTTGCCCTTGGGTGGCCACTTGACCCTTCTTCTTGGTCAGTTTTGGACACTTGCTCTTATAGTATCCATTTTTCCTACACTTAAAGCATATAATATGATTTTTATTATTTATAATTGAGATTGTTATACCTTTGCTTGTAGGAGTGGCACATGATCCTCCATTTGATCTTTCTTGACTTGTGAAGGTGACACCATCTTCCTCATTATCATTTCTAGAAGTTGAGGCTTCTTCTTGATCTGGTATCAATGAATTACGCTTCCCCTCAATCCTGGAGGTAGATACCTCTTCAACTTCCTCCTTAGACGTTAAGTATCTCTCAACCTCTGAATCCTCATGTACATGAAATAAAGAGTATCCCCCTTTGCCTTTGTCCTTACACTCTCTTGATGATGGATCTTCTTCATTTTCTTTTTCTTCAAATGTTGAATATCTCTCAACCTTTGAATCTTATTCTTCTTGATCCAATGAGTCTCCCTCTTTGGATTTGTCTTGATTTGGTATAGTGGAGGGATCTTCTGTAAATACCCCATGGTAGTTTTGATGTAATCAACCAAGTCAAGTTAAGTCCTGTTATGTTTTGACACCTTATGTCTAAGTGTGCAGGAACTTAGAAGCATAGGAAGTCGAGTGAAAGGTGCAACTAGCGAGAAGGATGGCATGGGAGAGAGTCGACGGCTCGGTGCGTCCAAGGGACGAGGTGCTGTAGAAGAGTATGCTAGCATATGAGAAGGAAGCGCACGGCGGTTCCGAGGGACAAGATGCTAGAGTGGATGACTGCTCGAGAAGGCCAAAAAATGGGTTCTGGTAAGCCCTATTCTGAATGGCTAAAATCATCCAAGAGAGCGAAACCAAAGCAAAAACCCGGACCAAAAAGGCAATTGGGAGGTTGACTTTGGTCTTGTGCCTGGACTTCGTCCATGCGCCAGGACGTTCTGGACTTCGTCCATGCCCCTAGGGCACCTCGCCCAACAGGAGCTGTATCGACATCGTCCGAGCGCCCAGAACTCTTCCAGGCACTCGGAACAAAAAGTTTATCGAAACTCAATGTGTCATAATCTATTGTAATCTAGATAAAATTTTATCCACATTCAAGTGCCTAAAACCCTTCCAGGCACCCCGATTAGGGCTATAAATATAGTCCTGATCCCTGAAGCTAAAAATAACACTAGTAAACATTCTACCTTTTGTTTAGATTTATATTCAAGTACTTTAACTGTTGTAAGAGGCTTCTCTATCTGAAGGAGATTTGATAGTAAGCCTTATTTGCTTTGGATTAGCAATTCTCTGATTGTAAACCAAGTAAACGATGTATGTCTTCCTTCTTGTTTGTTAATTAGTTTCTTTTTATTCAAGTGTTTCTTAATAAAATCTTATAAAGATCAAGAAAAGGGTGTTCATTTTTGGTGCAGGGCAATTCACCCCCTCTTGCCAATCTCTAAGGGACCAACATCTTCATGAATCCTTATCATTTTCTCCAAAGCTCCTTGGCACCTTCATACTCTCCAATTTTGCTCAATATGTTGCTAGGCACTAGATTGACCAATAATTTGGTCCCTTTTTCATTTGCCTCATCTCTTGATTTATTCTTAACTCCATTTGCTCTTCTTAATGATCTTACCTTTGTCATTTATTAGAGCTTGAAAGTCTTCCATTAGAGTAAATCATTGCTCTATCTCTCCATCATGAAGCAATTTTTGATCCTTGATTTCCAAGAATTGAAGCTTGTAGATATGAATGGCGGAGGGGCCCTTGTGTCAAATCTGAGTCCATCTTGAAAATTCATCTTGAAGTTGAGCTCCTTGATGATAGTCTTTAACTTGTTGAAATTAGGACTTCAACTTCTTCTTCTTCCTCTAGCTTGTTGCCCTTCCGATGATGAGTCCAATGAATAGTGGCCTTGTTCTGATACCACATGCTACTTGGAGCTAGAAGGGGGGGATGAATAGCTCACTTGTTCACTTTGTCTATGATGATTTATAGCGAAAAACATGGAGTGAAGCTCCATCAATGCTAACACAAGAATTTACTTGGTATCCACATAAAGAAGAGGTGAATAATCCAAGGATCCACACTCGAGCACACTCTCCACTATGTAAACACTCCTCGCAACAATCTAGAGGTGGAGTGACCTCGTACAACTCAAGAACAAGAAATGCAACCCAAAACAAGGAAACAAATGTAAATACAAATCGAAAGTGACTTAACACTTTGAACCTTGAACTCTTGAGCTTTTCTTGCTTTAAATGCCTCTTGAAGGTGAGAAATGTAGTAGCACATTGTATCCCAAAACTTCCAAGAACTAGCTAACAAAGTGGAGATGAAGGTGGAGAACTTATTTCATTTGAACCTCGCCAACAACTTTATTCTTCATGATCTAGGGCTTCCAATCGATTGAGCTTACTCTCCAATCGATTGCCATGTGATATCCGAGTGTTACCAACCATCCGATCTCGTAACCTACATAACAGTCATATCTCAATAGATTAACTGATCGATTAGGGTTTCTGAATTGACCAGCTGATTGATTCAGCTGACTTCTGTGTTCACACGAGAGGCCCCAGAATTGATTGATCAATCGATTTTGCATATCTCACGACATCACATTCCCTAATCATTTGATCCAATTGATTAGCATGGTTGGAATTGATTGGCCAATAGATTCCTCCACCTTTTGTTCTCGTGACAACATGCCCTAATCGATTGGTAAATTGATTAGGCCAAGCCTAATTGATTGAACCAATTGATTATGGCCCATTTTGTGTTCTCGCAAGAACCTCCTAATCGATTACCCATTCGATTAGCTTAAGGTCAATCGATTGCCCAACCCTAACTTGCTTAATCCAAGTCTAGGATTTCCTTACCCAACATTCGGACAACCATGACCTATTGGGACTTCCTCATGCCTAGGATCTAGTCAACCTTGACTTACTAGAACTTTGTCATCAAGTGTCCAATCAATTTTTTGACTCACTTAGACTTTTCTCCTCGTGCCAAGTGTCCGGTCAACCTGACTCACTTGTACTTATCGTCCATGCCAAGTGTCCAATCAATCGTTGATCCACTTGGACTTCCAAATACTAGATGTCCAATCAACCTTGACCCACCTAGATTTTCACAAACTTGGCTTCACTCACTAGGACTTTTCACCACCTAGTTTCACTCGCTAGAGATTTTTACCTGGCTTCACTCACTAGGACTTTTCATTGTCTGCATAGCTTCACTCACTAGGTCTTCTCAACTTCCTAGCTTCACTCATCAGGAATTTCTAACTACTCGGCTTCACTCATCGAAACTTTCCAACTACCTGGCTTCACTCACCGGGACTTTCTAACTGCCCAACTTCACTCACCAGGACTTTTTAATTCCAAGTGTCCTGTCAACACTGATCCACTTGAATTTTCTTCTTCTGCCAATATTCTTGTTGGTTTTGCCCTTGTTTAACCTCTAGTTAGGACTTTCCAGTCAAGTATCTGGTCAACTTTAACCTACTAAACTCTTTTGGTCAATCCTTTGACCGTCAATATCCCATATGGACAATTGCACCAGCAATCTTCATATATTGGTAAATATCTTATCAACCGTGGCATATTTGACTTCTTCCTTTCATATTATCAAATATCGAAACTCAAGCTCACGCTAACTCAAGCTTAGTCAACTTGGTCAACTTTGATCCAGAAAAAATTGCACCAACAGTTTTATGGTATTTTCCAATAGAGTCTAGATTTTAAGGTTTATTCATGTCATCCAAGACAACATCCCATATGAGATGGTATTCTAAATCCCGTACAAAGTATAGTTACATGCGACATCCGGATGGCTCTCTAGCTTGGTAAACATTTGACCATAAGCACCTAGAATTGGTAAAGGATCTTAGGAAGATAAGGCTTAGTTTAGCATTAGATGGATTTAATCCATATAAAAATATGAGTGTGACAAATAGTACGTGGTCAGTTATTTTAATGTCATATAATCTTCCACCATGGATGTGTATGAAGCAACAATACTTTATGTTGTCACTATTAACATTTGGCCCATCCGCTCCCACAAACAACATCGACATCTACTTGTAACCTCTTATTACATATTTGAAGTATTTATGGGAGATAGGAGTTCAAACATATGATGCATCAACTAAATATAATTTTTAATTACATGCTACATTACTATGCACAATAATTGATTTCCCCGAATATGTAAACTTATCAGGATGGAGTACTAAAGGAAAACTTACATGCCCAATGTGTCATCTGTAGGATCATTGCGCTAGAGGGGGTGAATAGCGCTCGTGGCTTTCACATTCATTTGAAAATGTTCGAGTAAAACACGGTGGAATAAGAAAGACAAGATAGAAAGAAAGCAATCACAAACACCAAAAGTTACTTGGTTAGAAGCCTAGGGCGACTGTTACTCCAAGGCCCACACGTGAAAGTACTTTCGATGAGCAATCCACTAATCAATCGAAAGTTACAAAGAGATTTATAATTTAAGTACAAGTAACTATTAAATAAAACAATACCGATGACTTGGAGATATAGATCTTCAGCATAGTCATCGTCGGAGTAGCTTTCGGGTGTCAAGAGGCTTTATCGAAGCAACACATAAGTGCATAAGTTATTTTGAATGTTGTTATGTAGCCCCTGGTCGAATGATGGTTATATAGGCTATTCCGAGTGCTTGGAACCCCTTCGGTTACCTGGAACCCCTCCGGGCGCCTGGACCATGTGTCCCGACCAATCGACGCGCTCCATGTAGGCTTATGGATGATTTTTCAATTCTGGGCATCTGGACCGAATCTGGGTGCCTGAACCGCCTAGGTACCCCTTGCCCGCCCGGGGCAAGCCTGGTCTGAGTACCTGGACCAGCTTCGGGTGCTCGGACCCCTTCCGAGCGCCTGGACCAACTTTTTTAGCATTTTTTTCTACAAAACAAAGTAAGTCCAAGTAATAAATAATATATAATATGAAATTGAAAGCATCTGACTGTTTGATTCTGACTTTGAGTTTCACTGAAACTTTAGGTTGAACCAACGCTTACTGTTCCCTCTTCGGAGGAACGCGTCCTCACCTACTCCTCTCAGGAGAGTTTACCTTTTACTAGACTAGTCCTCCAGACCGTCTGGACTTTTGCTCAACATCCGAGACTTTAGGTCTTCATGCTGAGCCTCCATTCCATGACCCGTCCAGACTTCCACCTGGTTCGTGACCATCAGAATTTTCACCTAGAGTCCCTGACTCTAGGATTTCTCCCAAAGTGCTCGACCCGCCAACACTTCACCTTACCTAACTACAGTTAGGAATTTCCACCACCTAGTGTTACTTCCCCTTGGGACCTAGGGTTACCTCCCCCTAGGGTTTTCCATCTACCTAGAATCCACTAGAACTTTTTGTAGGACCGTTAGATTCGATAGAGCGGGGGAGAATATCAATTCGAAAAAACACCGAGTATAAGCGCAGCGGAAAAGTAAATGAACACAGTTGTTTTTACTTCGTTCGGAGCCTGTGACGACTCCTACTCGAAGGCCCGTGGTCCTTGACCACTTTCATTGGGAAATCACTAGTAATTCGAATATGATTACAAGATGAATACAGGAAAAGCTAATGAAACAAAGTAATACCGACAAGGAAAATAACTAAAAACCGAAAGAGCACTTTGTCGGAGCTTTGTTGGCATCGCAGCAGGACCAGCAGTAGGAGAATTCTCAGATTGATGATTGATGATTGATTCTGAAGCTCCTGCCTGGGGCTTCTTTTATATGTTGCTCCGGGCGCCTGGATCCCTTCCGGGCGCCTGGATCCCGTCCGGGCGCCTGGATCCCGTCCGGGCGCCTGGATCCCTTCCGGGCGCCTGGAATGTGACGTAGTAGCTCAAACCGTGATGCTCCACGTGGCGATGACTCGGCTGGATATAATTTGCCTTCCGGGCGCCCGGATCCCTTCCGGGCGCCCGGATCCCCTCCGGGCGCCCGGACCACCTTGTTTCAGAAAGCTCCGTTTTCCTGTAAAACAAAGTTAGTCTGAGGCAATATATAACCTGCAACATAGATTATTAGCACATTTTATAATAGTATGAATTAGCACAAGTTAGTATGACTTAGATTCCGTCTTTCCGAGACCGGAATCTAGTCACGATCTCGACTTAGATATCCGAAATGGATCTAAGCCGGATCGACGCCTAATGTTCCCTTTCCGGGAACGCGTCCTTGCAGTCACTCCCCTCCAGTGACTTACCTCACTTACCTGCCAGACGTCCGGTCAGCCCGTCGACCCGTCTGGACTTCTCGCCAAGCGTCCGGTCAGCCCGTCGACCCGCTTGGACTTCTCGCCAGCTATCCGGTCAGCCCGTCGACCTAGCTGGACTTCTCGCCAGGTGTCCGGTCAGCCCGTCGACCCGCTTGGACTTCTCGCCAGCTATCCGGTCAGCCCGTCGACCTAGCTGGACTTCGTGCCAGACATCCGGTCAGCCCGTCGACCTGTCTGGACTTCTCCTGCACACTCGATCAAAGTGTCAGACAACAACAAAACTAACTTAACATATTTGTCATTCATCAAAACCTAGGTTAAATCGTTAGTGCTAACCGCACCAACAATCTTCCCCTTTTTGATAGAATTACAACCTGGTTAAGTTAGTGAAAGAACGCAAAAAACAGGTACATCGGTTTTAAAGTTAGTTTTAGTGTTTTCAATTTGGTTTATCTAACTTAACCGCCTAACCCTCCCCTTTTGGCATTCATAAAAAAAAACAAGGGTAAACAATCATAGTGTAGAGTTACTGAAAACAATACCACCTAATCTTGAAGAATAATTGAGTTTGGTTCAAAATTCAAGAATAAAAGTATAATTTTTAAATCCAAGAAAAAATCAAGTTGACTTGGGGGAGAAAAGTTGAATTTTTGAAAAGTATAAATTTAAAGTTGATCAAGTTTTAACTTTTCAAGCGTGTAAATATTTTAAATCAGGTTTTTCCAACTTTTCAAAAGGTAAATTTCTTTTCAGGTTTAAGTAACATTTTCTTTTCAACAGGTAAATTTTTAACTTTAATTTTTCAAAACAAAGCAAAAATTAAACAAGGGAGATTAAATTTGCCAAAAAGAATTTTAAGGCTCATTTAATATAGCTAAATTTGGAAAGTTTAATTTTCAATAGTCAACTTTTTAAATCATGGTTTGAAAAGTAGGTGGGATTAAACTTCACTTAGTTAAATTTAATTTTTGAAACTAATGTTTAAACATAAGTTAGTTTAAGAAGCATTTTTCAAACACACAAAGTTAATTTCTCCCCCTGAACTTGATACTTAAATTTAACCAGCTGTCTAACCAATTAGGTACTAACTAACTATCAGAAGATAGTAGCTTTCACTTGGTTAGTCAGATTAAGGTGATTATAACCAGTCAGTGTATGACTTGACTGATGATCTTAATCTGATTACTGTCTGATTTGTATTTAATGTCCAGACTTATGCTGATGCACTGAAATAAGCATCTTAAGTCCAGACAGTTGGCCTATGCATCTCACCCCTTTCTATGTTTGTCAAACACAAGCAAGGTAAACCTAAGGTGTTGGTGAGATGCTCAAAAACTAGTCCTATGGGTACATGCTTTCTAAGGATTCAAAACTAGTCTAAGGCAAAAACTTGTTTTCGAAAATCTAAAAATGGAAAGTTTTGAAAACAAACAAGTTTAACTTATAATTTGATAAAATCATTTTTGAAAGGATTTTTGAAGGATCCTAGTCAATCAAGAACCCGGGGTTGATTTAGGGTGGGGCGCCCGGATCCCCTTCCGGGCGCCCCGGAGGGGAATACCAGGGGCGCCCACCCCTGGTTTTTGACCTTTTTTTTTTTTTTTTTGGAAATTAGGTTTGAAGTTAAAATTTTGAAATTAAGTTTTAAGTTTGAAATTAAAATTTTTAAATTAATTTTTAAGTTTAAAATTAAAATTTATTTTTTTAAAAATAAATTTATTTTTTAAGTTTAAAAATTAAAATATTGAAATTATTTTTTTAAGTTTAAAAATAATTTTTAAGTTTAAAATTAGAATTTTTGAAAATAATTTTTTTAAGTTTAAAATTAAAATTTTGAAATTAATTTTTATGTTTAAAATTAGAATTTTGAAAATAATTCTTTAAGTTTAAAATTAAAATTTTGAAAATAATTCTTAAGTTTAAAATTAAAATTTAGAAAATAATTTTTTAAGTTTAAAATTAAAATTTTGAAAATAATTTTTTAAGTTTAAAATTAAAATTTTGAAAATAATATTAAGTTTAAAATCAAAATTTTTAAATTAATTTTTTAAGTTTAAAATTAGAATTTTGAAATTAATTTTTTTAGTTTAAAATTAAAATTTTGAAATTAATTTTTCAGTTTAAAATTAAAATTTTGAAATTAATTTTTTAAGTTTAAAATTAAAATTTTGAAATTAATTTTTAAGTTTAAAATTAAAATTTTGAAATTAATTTTTATGTTTAAAATTAAAATTTTGAAATTAATTTTTTAAGTCTAAAATTAAAATTTTGAAATTAATTTTTAAGTTTAAAATTAAAATTTTGAAATTAATTTTTAAGTTTAAAATTAAACTTTTGAAATTAATTTTTAAGTTTAAAATTAAAATTTTGAAATTAATTTTTAAGTTTAAAATTAAAATTTTGAAATTTAATTTTTTAAGTTTAAAATTAAAATTTTGAAAATAATTTTTAAGTTTAAAATTAAAATTTTGAAAATAATTTTTAAGTTTAAAATTAAAATTTTGAAAATAATTTTTAAGTTTAAAATTAAAATTTTGAAATTAATTTTTTAAGTTTAAAATTAAAATTTTGAAATTAATTTTTTAAGTTTAAAATTAAAATTTTGAAAAAAAATTTTAAGTTTAAAATTAAAATTTTGAAATTAATTTTTTAAGTTTAAAATTAAAATTTTGAAAATAATTTTTAAGTTTAAAATTAAAATTTTGAAAATAATTTTTAAGTTTAAAATTAAAATTTTGAAAATAATTTTTAATTTTAAAATTAAAATTTTGAAAATAATTTTTAAGTTTAAAATTAAAATTTTGAAATTAATGTTTTAAGTTCAAAATTAAAATTTTGAAAATAATTTTTAAGTTTAAAATTAAAATTTTGAAAATAATTTTTAAGTTTAAAATTAAAATTTTGAAAATAATTTTTAACTTTAAAATTAAAATTTTGAAAAGAATTTTTTAAGTTTAAAATTAAAATTTTGAAATTAATTTTTAAGTTTAAAATTAAAATTTTGAGATTAATTTTTAAGTTTAAAATTAAAATTTTGAAATTAATTTTTTAAGTTTAAAATTAAAATTTTGAAATTAATTTTTAAGTTTAAAATTAAAATTTTGAAATTAATTTTTTTATGTTTAAAATTAAAATTTTGAAAATAATTTTTTAAGTTTAAAATTAAAATTTTGAAAATTATTTTTAAGTTTAAAATTAAAATTTTGAAATTAATTTTATAAGTTTAAAATTTTAACCTTTATTTATCTCACCCGATCTATATTATCAATCAGGGAATCCTATGATTTTGTGAGATGAAATTAGATTTTTTTACTTATGGAGTTTTGGTTTAACTTGTGTTAGATTCAGATTTAGCTTTGGTCTCCACAAATAGGCATTCTTCGGATAAATTTCTAAGCTTGGTGAGTCACATGGACGTCATTAGAAGTAACCAACCTTTCGAGATTTTCCGAATAGTCCTATCCACGGAGCTTAGTACTAAATCTTGGTCTAACTGATTATGATCCATTTAAGGGTAGCTTCGGTCAGTTCCACTTGGCCAAATGCACCAGATCGAAGCCATATCTTTCTAGACATGCGATGCCCAAGCTTCCCTAACGTACTATCATCCAAAAATTTCACCAGTACCATGATTCAAGTTAAACTTGGTCTCTAATCCTAATTACCCTGCCGGGTAAGTTTGTTTTGGGTTACCCTGTCGGGTAAGTTAGTTTTGGAGGTGCCAGCTATTCTGGAGCCTCCCCCTGAATTATTGGCCATTAATTTAAATTTTGGTTTTAGGTTTGTGTCGATTCTTTTTATAGTTATGGTTAACTTGGTAATAATTTTGTTGATTTTTAAGGTGTTTAGATTTTGAATTTTGTTTAGGTTTGTATTTTGGATTTTGGTTTGGTTTATTCGATTTTATATAATGTATTTTTTCTTTAGGTATATAATATTGATTAAGTACCACTTGCGTGGTCAGACACGCTTTCGGAACCCAAGCTTGATTAGTTGATTTGTATTGAGTTATTAATGACTTAAAAGTTTTAATTGAGTTTGACTTGTATCCTAGTCCGGTTTTATTATAACATGCTTTTTGATTGTTCAGGATTAAGTCAAGATTTTTTGATCTTGTTGTGAATTTTTCTAACATTTCTTTTAAATTGTTAATCTCATTTTTTTAGTGATAAATTCTCCTCCTCAAGTGTTAGATCTTGAGTTGGATTTGAATTTTTGATTTGTTCTTTGAGGTTTTTATTTTCCTCAATAAGTGACTTGTTTTCATTTTCTATTTTAATTAATTTACTATTTAAACAGGAAATAATTTTAAAAAAAATATTGTTTAAATTAAAATATACCTCATTCGGGCCTTCGGAAACGAGTACGGACTCGTGGCTTGTTTCGGGTTCAGACCCGTCTTCATCTTCCGACTCGTCTTCTGTCTCATCTTCGCGGGCCATCAGTGCGAGGTGGCTCTGATGTTTCTGCTCTTCTTCCTCCGATTCGTCAGAGAAATCGTCCCACGTTGCTTTGAGTGCCTTCTTTTTGGTTGGCTTTGGTTTGTCGAACTTCAGTTTTGGGCATTCGTTCTTGTAGTGTCCCTTTTTATTGCAGCCGTAGCAAGTCACGTTCTTTTGTTCTGAGGGAGAACTGATCTTTTAAAGGTCCTTTTTGCTGAAGCTCCTTTTTCTCCTGGTGAACATTTTTCTTACCAAGTTCACCAGGTGTTCTTCGTCTTCAGAGTCGGAATCTCCTTCAAATTCAGGCTTGCTTTTCTTTTCTTTGGTGGAACCTGCAAATAAAGCTATACCTTTCTCGGCTCCAGCATTAGTTTGTTCATGTAATTCTAATTCACAAAAAAGCTCATCTAACTTTAACTTAGAAAGATTTTTAGAGATTTTGTAAACATCCACTATTGATGCCCACAAACTATTACGTGGAAAAGCATTTAATGCGTACCTTATTAAGTCTTTATTTTCCATCTGGTGGCCTATCGCATGAAGCCTGTTGAGGATGTCCTTGATCCTCGCGTGGAGCTGATTCGCCGTTTCACCTTCCTGCATTTTTATATTAAAAATTTTATTTAAGAGCAAGTCTCGTTTGGTTACCTTGGCGTCGCTCGTTCCCTCGTGCAGCTCGATCAATTTGTCCCACAGCTCTTTAGCGTTTTGTGTGGACCGACTCTGTTCAGTTCTTCTCTTGTTAATCCACACTGTAGAGTGTTGATTGCTTTATTTTCTGTTGACGCCTTCTTCTTCAAGTCTGCTGTCCAGTCTTCAGGATCTAGTAGATTCCCGGAGTTGTCCATTGGAATTTTGTAGGGTCTCGTAATGCTCATCCACTGGTCGAAGTCTGTTTTGAGGTAGACCTCCATCCTCTTTTTCCAGTATGGAAAATCGTCCCCGTTGAAGAGTGGAGGTCGTACTGTGCTGAATCCTTCTATCTGAGACATTTTAGTCCAGCGCACAGACGAAAAAGAAAAGAAACAAAGAAAAATCCCAAGACTTGGTCTTGGATTAGTAGTGCGGGAAGAGAGAGATAAGTGGTAAAAAAAAAACTAGATTCGTGTTGCACCAATTTATACTAATTAAAAAATATTAAAGTAATGATACACCAGTTTTAGAATTAAGCGTCGAACTGAAAACACAAAAAAGGAACAAAAATTTCACCCCCAGTCTGATTGGTGGTTGCACCAAATCAGAGCGGTACCTGCTCTGATACCACTTGTAGGACCGTTAGATTCGATAGAGGGGGGGTGAATATCGATTCGAAAAAACACCGAGTATAAGCGCAGCGGAAAAGTAAATGAACACAGTTGTTTTTACTTCGTTCGGAGCCTGTGACGACTCCTACTCGAATGCCCGTGGTCCTTGATGTAATATCCCGGTTCTGAGATTCTGATTAAGTATGGCTTAAAAGGTTAGATGGTACTATCCATATCATCAAGGTGCACCTTCCTTTTCGGAAGCCCAAACTTAAGAACTCCAAAGTTAAGCGTGCTTGGCTTGGAGAAATCTGAGGATGGGTGACCTCCTGGGAAGTTTTCCAGGGTGCGTGCGAGTGAGGACGAAGCACGCTGAAAGGATCTCCGGTGGTCTGTGGAGCTAGTCGTCAACCTGATGGGCAATTCTGGTGGCATTCTCGGTTCGGTCTGGGTGGAGGCCGGTCGGGCCGGGGCCGGTCGGGCCGGGGCGTTATAGATGGTATCAGAGCCGACCTCGCGACCGTGAGTGCGCCTGTGGTAGGAGCACCCAGGGCACCACTTAGCGAGGGAGATTCTGGGATTTGTCTGTGGAGTGATTTGTGGTTACACAACGAGGACGTTGTGTCTTTAAGTGGGGGTGATTGTAATATCCCGGTTCTGAGATTCTGATTAAGTATGGCTTAAAAGGTTAGATGGTACTATCCATATCATCAAGGTGCACCTTCCTTTTCGGAAGCCCAAACTTAAGAACTCCAAAGTTAAGCGTGCTTGGCTTGGAGAAATCTGAGGATGGGTGACCTCCTGGGAAGTTTTCCAGGGTGCGTGCGAGTGAGGACGAAGCACGCTGAAAGGATCTCCGGTGGTCTGTGGAGCTAGCCGTCAACCTGATGGGCAATTCTGGTGGCATTCTCGGTTCGGTCCGGGTGGAGGCCGGTCGGGCCGGGGCCGGTCGGGCCGGGGCGTTATAGATACACATGAAATGCATAATATAATCAACTGATGTTCAGCCTCCACTCGCTGACATAATAGACATCAAGCTACAAAATCCGCGATGTCTTTCTTCATATCGTTCCACCAATAAGAGTGCTCCAAATCTCCATACCTCAGGTATCACCCGAAAGTATCGCGAATCCAGATCAATGTGTTTCCTGCAGTAACTCCTCTCAGACAAGAAGTGACTCAGAAACACACATAATCTCCCACGAAGAAAGAGAATCTAATTCTCATTACCTGAGAATTCTAACTACTAGCACAAGACTACTCTGCTCATGCTACATCGAAACTACACTAAATCTCGGTATGACACATCTGTGTAGAGTACAAATCCGTCTACACTAGAAGGTACAACTAAGACGGTGCAGTTAATAACTTTTCGTTTCAACTCCTGAAACTGATCTCGTAAGCGTCTATCCAGGAGAATTCCGTACTCATCCTGAACAGTCCCGTCCACGGCATAAATGCTGGAGAAACCCTCAACTAATCTCCAGTAATATCCATCCAGACCATGAAAGGAATAGCGAATCTCCGGTATAGACTACGCCCACTCCCAACTGATAACCACCTCTATCTCCTGTGGGTCCACTGATATCCCTCTACCAGAGACAATGTGCCCCAAAAACTCGTAAAAGACAATCACAATACGTACTACTAACTCCACATATAGATGTTCACGTCGAAACATCTCTAGACCTATGCGAAGCTAGTGTACGTGATCCACCTCGGATCGGGAATAGATCACAACATCGCCAATAAAGACAATGAAAACTGATCCAAACACCCTAATGATATCAAGTACATCGAATCCATAAAACGTCTAGGGCACGGTATGCCTAAAATGGTAACACCAATGACCCATAATGTACATACCATAGGCGCACTCAACCGTAGGATCCCCAACAACAAGCCTATGATCAAATCACCAACTACAAATCACCAAATCCATAAATATCACAGACATATCACTCCATGTCACTAACAACATCAAACACCAAATAATAGACCATCAAGTCAAATATCCACTAATAGATCATCAAAAGACAGCCTATCCCCACACCTGATCTCCTAATATCTATCAATCCCAAATCATCCTCAACATCAATCAATCATACCAGATAGTCTCCTAAACACAGATAGAGAAAAAGGAAGGCATCCAATCTTCCACACCCACTACCAACATACTAAATGTATCCAAAAGGTCTACCAAATCTCATCATCTCATCCTCTTAGATACTCATATATCCATAGTAAAAGAAGGTCAATCCAAAGTCAAAGGGTCACACAACCTTCTGACTAAGAGTCTACCCATCCAGAAGATATCTCCACACTCTCATAATCATCCTATCCCTCGACAAATATCGATAAAAGGTCAAACCCGCTAATATGAGATATAGACTACAAGATCTAGTAAAATGGTCACATGGTTAAGGTCTTGAGCCACCTGATATAGACAATGTTAGCTGAGTCGTCTAACCATTGTCTTGTACCCCATCATACTGTGATTGCTCCACCCTGAGGCTCAGAAACCTCCAGTATCGAGCAATGAACACAAAGATAGAGGAATGCTACAACTGAATAGCTGATCAAAATATCTGTCAATCGACGCTCTACCCTTCAAAGATCTTCAGCTGAAATTATACCTAGTTATGATCGGAACTATTCTCTTCCCCTCGAGGAGTGGAATCTTTCCCCTATCTCACGATTGATCCACCGTCGGCCTTCGAATCTGAGCGGAGCAGTGGCGATTTCGTCAAGGAAGTTCCTCATTTCTTCCTCTCCACCCGATCTCGGTTCTTTGTCTTCGTCGGCATGGATCTGTCGCCGATCCTCCTCTTGATTTCCTCCGCCCAAGCCCTAGCTGCCTCCTCACCACTGAATCTTGGATCAAGGATATCCATTTGCCTATCCTGAGTTAACACCGGGTTCCTCTATATGGCCGGTGTCACCCTACCTTCTGCCTTTGCTCATGAGCACAGCAACAGCCTTCATCGGAGAGAAGTTTATGGAATTGGAGTGATTCTTGAAGGTAATTGGTTATCCCTAACATTAATTTGGGCATTTGATCGTGATGCAGTGTTGATTTAGGGTTGTTGTTCAGTAGGCAGTGGCTTCGCTTGGTTCCAGCCTCCACATTTCTGATTGTTTGTAGCCATGGCCATCGGATCGTTTTGCTCTGGATTTCAGTGGCTACAATCGAAGGTTGGTGAACCCTGTGATGGTGAGGGCAGCTGGACAAAACAAAGCTTTGTGCCCTGGTGTGGAGGTAACAAACAGTAATCGTTTTTCCATTGTTGTATTAGTATTTGATTAAGGGAAGTTGTTGCAGAATTCAGATTGAGGTAAGGGGCTGTTAAGGTGAGTTTTGTATTGTGGATTATGGCTTCAGCAATCCTTTGCTGTATAATGGATTTTCTAGATTGATTCTTGGAGAGATAAATGTGTGTATGTGCTCTTGTAGTTTCCGGATAGGGGATCATAAGTGCTGTGAGTTGCTGAATTTGCTGTCAAAATCTCACGGTAAGTGTTTTCTAGAGAGGTACACCTGTTATCCTCATTTGTATGGGCTAAATTAGGTTTCTAATGGGTTGTGGGGCTTTATTCTGCTTAGATTTATGAGTGGTGTGATGTAGATTGGATGAATTATTGTGGTTGAATTAATTGAGGTGGATGAACTGTGTAGGATTGATTCTTGATGTTAGTAGATGATCCATATATTAAATGATGGTGTTAATTGGATTAAATGATTAGAATTTGGAATTTGGTTGGGATATGTTGATTTGGAGGAGTTTTGGAGATGTATCATGTATAACCTAATCTAATTAGGTTGTATTATGGTTAAGGTTAGTTGGGAGACTAATCCATAATCATGTTGATTAGGGTTATTCTAATTAGGTGGGGGAAAGTTGTTTAGTTAATTGCTTCGTATGTAATTAGCTAAGTATATTATTGATCACAGGACTTGGATGCGGGACGAGCGTCTCGACACGGGATTACTTGGCACGATCTACACTTTAAGGCGGGTATTTCTTCCTTGGCTCTATGTAGATTTTCTTGTACTTAGTGCATGGTTATTATTGGATGAATTAGGCTGCTTTATCTTATATCATGATCAGTTGCTGTTTTTTTCCTGCATGATACTTATGCTTGACCCTTATGATGATCTATTTAATTCTGATACAGTCTCTACTCTTGATATCTACTCTGTTGTGATTACACGTGTAGAGTATGTCTTGTAGGGATTGTTGGGTTGTTGGTATTACCATGCTGATTGGGTATATGAGGTTGACTGTACATAGGTGGAGATGTGTTATAGGAGTCATCTTGTTGACCGTGCATTTACATGGGGTGTGTACATACGTATTTGTCATGTACTTTTGGAGGAGTTGTGTTGATTGTATGTTTGGGGTATATACACATGTCTGTTGTGTTTTTATTGGAGGATACATGTTGATTGTACTTATACATTTGTGTACATGTGTCTGGTGGGATTATTGGAGATTTTTGGTTGATTATACATGTGTATTGTGTACATATGTTTGGTGGGATACGTGGAGGTATCATGACGATTATACTCTTGTCGGAGGTATTTATGAGGTTTGGGGTTGTTGCATGGATGATGATTATATATATATATATCATGTTCATCATTCATTGCATCTGATGACCGTTGTCTCCCTTGTGGTGAGAGAGTCATCAGTTGGTTTGGTTTAGCACCGCACCCTCGGCCACTCATGGGTAGTGGTAGTTGGAGCAGTTGCTGCTAGTCCTGTCGTGCCACCCGGTCACGAGGATTACTGAGATCCGGCGTTGTGAGCAGTCAGGGACCCTGATGCTATGTAGTTAGATAGCTACTAGCGGACTGTCCGCCTCGACCACTATATAGTGGGCTGGAGGGTAGTACAGTCGTCACAGACCCAAGCCTCTCGGCCATACAGGGGTCGTGGTGTTCGGAGAGGTGGCGGGGGTGACCATGGAGCATGCATGCACTTTTGCATATGATGCACGGTGCATCTGAGGGTTATATTTGCATACATGCCTACTAGATACTAGTTGCATGTGTTTGTGGTATGTTGCATTTGTTTGCGATATGATTGTTGCATTTGGTTGCCATGCTGCATACATGTCATTTATTTTACATGTATGTGCAGTCGTACTTATATTGCACAGGTGTCACGGGTATGTCTGTTGCAGATCTAGTGAGTTTATTGATCTTTGTACCTTGCGTCGATTTCGGATTGGGTATGTATCTGTCCTTGTGTTAGTTGTGGTTTGTACAGTTTATTTGCCAGGTTATTATGTCAGGTATGTTCAGATGCATTGATTATGATAGTATGATCATGTTCTTTATTCCCTACTGAGACTGTATACTTGTGATCTCCATGTTGTTTATGGACCATGCACTATCTTTTTTATTACCCGCTGAGTTACCTATACTCACCACCGCATGTATACATTTATGTTTTCAGGTTGCCTGTAGATGGTTGGTGTCGCTCGGGGTATCCTGTCTGCCGGGTCCTACGTCACATCCGAAGACTGTGTTCGTTTTCTATTGTATATTCTTTTCTTATTCGTGGCAGTGTATTTGTGTTTAGCCATGTGGCTATCTTATTCTTTTGGTGTTGTATTTGTGGTTAAGCCGTGCCGGCATGCATTGTATCTATTTGTCTTGTGTGGGCTTTCCGTTTTCGTTTTTCCGCTGTGTTGGTTTTTGGTACAGCCGCGTGGGCTGTTTTGTATATAACTGCGTGGTTGTGATTGTTTCATTCCAGCCGTGTGGGCTGTTATTATAACTGCGTGGTTGTGTATATAAATATTCCAGCCGCATGTGGCTGATGTATTTTGCTTGTAGTGATGCCTCATATTGTCACTGGTACAGGGGAGACTCTGCCGGATTTTTGTCTGGCAGGGACCCCTTTGGGGCGTGACACTTGACCACTTTCGTTGGGCAATCACTAGCAATTCGAATATGATTACAAGATGAATACAGGAAAAGCTAATGAAACAAAGTAATACCGACAAGGAAATTAACTAAAAACCGAAAGAGCACTTTGTCGGAGCTTTGTTGGCGTCGCAGCAGAGCAGCAGGACCAGCAGTAGGAGAATTCTCAGATTGATGATTGATTCTGAAGCTCCTGCCTGGGGCTTCTTTTATATGTTGCTCCGGGCGCCTGGATCCCTTCCGGGCGCCTGGAATGTGACGTAGCTGCTCAAACCGTGATGCTCCACGGGGCGACGACTCGGCTGGATATAATTTGCCTTCCGGGCGCCCGGACCTCCGGGAGCCCGGATCCCCTCCGGGCGCCCGGACCTCCGGGAGCCCGGATCCCCTCCGGGCTCCCGGACCACCTTGTTTCAGAAAGCTCCCTTTTCCTACAAAACAAAGTTAGTCCGAGGCAATATATAACCTGCAACATAGATTATTAGCACATTTTATAATAGTATGAATTAGCACAAGTTAGTATGACTTAGATTCCGTCTTTCCGAGACCGGAATCTAGTCACGATCTCGACTTAGATATCCGAAATGGATCTAAGCCGGATCGACGCCTAATGTTCCCTTTCCGGGAACGCGTCCTCGCAGTCACTCCCCTCCAGTGACTTACCTCACTTACCTGCCAGACGTCCGGTCAGCCCGTCGACCCGTCTGGACTTCTCGCCAAGCGTCCGGTCAGCCCGTCGACCCGCTTGGACTTCTCGCCAGCTATCCGGTCAGCCCGTCGACCTAGCTGGACTTCTCGCCAAGCGTCCGGTCAGCCCATCGACCCGCTTGGACTTCTCGCCAGCTATCCGATCAGCCCGTCGACCTAGCTGGACTTCGTGCCTGACATTCGGTCAGCCCGTCAACCTGTCTGGACTTCTCCTGCACACTCGATCAAAGTGTCAGACAACAACAAAACTAACTTAACCTATTTGTCATTCATCAAAACCTACGTTAAATCGTTAGTGCTAACCGCACCAACACTTTTGCTTAAAAATACTTAGGACTTTACTGCAAGCTCATTCACACTTGTAGACAACAAGTAACCTTAACTTTGGACCCTTTTCCATAATCAAAACTTAGGTTCGATCATCTGATGCTCCATGCATCAACAATCTCCCTCTCTTTGATTATGGTAACCTGATTCAAAGTTAAGTAAAACATAACAATAAAGTATAGAACTTAAGCAAGAACATTAATGAAATTAAAAAAACTTATGCATAAGTGGTAAAATAATTTGACGAAAAATCTCTCTTATGCTCTCCCTTAATCAAAATTTAACTTTATCTTTCTAACATTTAACTTTCTCTCCCCCTTTGAGATAATCAAAAAGATATTAAGTTAGAGAGAAAAGTAAGAAAGTAAAAAAAAAAACTAACTCTTAATTTATTTCAAAAATTTAATTTAAAGCTCCCTTTGAATTTATCACTTTAAACAAATTTAGCCTAAAAGGGATTTAAAATTCTTAGCTTTTGAAAAATTAAAAAGTTTAAATAATGCTTAGTTTTAGAAAATATTTTCTTAAAAATTTAACTAAATACTTAGCTTTAGAAAGATTTTCTTCTTAAAAAATTTAGCTAAATATTTAGCTTTTTCGAAAAACATGGAGAAAATTAAGTTTTGAAAATTTCTTAGCTTTAAAAAAAATTCCTTATAAAAATACTTAACTAAGAAATTAATTTTAAATTCTTAAAAATACTTTATCAAATACCTAGCTTTATCAAAACTTAGTTAAGTACTTAGCTCTTTGAAAAAACTTAGTTAAGTACATGAAAACTTAGTTAAAAATATTTTTTTAAAAAAACTAACTGAATTTCCTTTTCCAAATATTTAAAGTTACTTTTCAAAAATAGTTAGACTTTTTAAAAAAAAAAATAGTTAAACTAAAAAATATTGAACCTCCTTTTAAAAATACTTTGAACTTTTTAAAGAACTCTATTTTGAAATTTTGAAAAGAATACTTTAAATTTTGAGAAAATATTTAACTTTTAAAAAAAATATTTAATTTAACTTGAGTTTTTTCACTTCCCCTTTTGTAGGTTAAGAGAATTATTTAAGTTTTGAGGGTCCTAGAGTCCAAGCAAACAAAATAAGATAAAAGTAATTATTAATTTTTCTAATTTTTCATCTCACATTTTCTAGGTTATCAAACATATGAACCTTATGAGTTTATGTGAGAAGGAGTTAATCTTTATATCTGAATTTTGAAAAATATTTAAGTCTAAGGAGAATAATTTAATTTTGAATATCAAAACAAATTAAATTTGAGTTTTTAAGTTTAAATTTTAAACATAACTAAGTTTAAATTTTGAAAATTTAATTATGTTTTGAAAATAATTAAGTTTTTTTAAAGTTTGTTTTAAAATTAATTATATTTTTGAAATTATTAAGATTTTGAAATTAATTAAACTTTTGAAATTAATTAAGAATTTGAAATTAATTAAACTTTTGAAATTAATTAGGAATTATATTTTTAAATTAATTAGGAATTTAAAATTAATTAATGTGGGTTTGGTTAACTACTTTTTATTTTAATCTAGGTCCATCTCACCCTTTTCTTGATTTTCAATCAGGGAATCTTATAAGTTTTGTGAGATGGTTAATTTTAGTCTTTAATTTAAATTCAAATTTAATGATTGATTTATATTTAAGTTAGACTAAGATTTAACAGTTAGTTAATTAAATTTTCATTTCAATAATTGGCTTCCAGGCTGTGGCAAGATACTATGTCTTCTTGGGTATTGGATCATCAACCATTTCTAGACAAAGTCTTTTAAAAAAATTAAATATTTAATTTCCTTTATAAAAATCTTAGTTTTAACTAATCAAGTGTGAATCAAGTCTAAGTCCTTATCTACCCTAGTCTAAGCATTCATAAGAGAAAAATAGTAAATCAAGCATCAATTAGGTTTATTTAATGATAAAAATGGTCTTTTTATTGGCTTCCCCTGGATCATAACCATAATAAGGTCTATCAAAGTAATGGATTTGATCTTTGGGGATCCAATATTGACCAAGTCTAACTTGATTAATCAAGTTAGACTTGGGGACTCATGCTTGGACTATGTTTCTATTAGCACGATTAACAAGAGATAAATACGATTTAAATTTGTGTTTAGCCTTATATCTAAGTCCGGATAGATTGTATACGGCTCTTTGTTTTCCAAGAATCAAATCAAGATTCTTGGAACCCAAGGTGAACCATTCCAATGAGTGCTTGAGTTCTTTGACTTGAGTTTTTAAATTGGAATTCTCTTCCTCAAGTTGTTGGACTTGAGTTGAGGTTCCTTCTTGAATTTGCTTAGTCAAAGAACTCGAGTTTCTCTTCCTTAAGGACTGTTACCTCCTTTTGGAGTGACTTGACCCGGAGATTGGATTTAGCCAATTTTCTTAACAAGTATTCAATTAAATTTTGTAATTCATCTATTTGAGTATTAGTGAACAGAGAACTTGTAAAGTGGTTTGGCCCTTCAAAAATGGATATGGATATGTAGCTTCTTTCGGACTCAGTTTCTGATTCTACACCGGTTTCAGACACATACTCGGTTTCGACAACGTACTCTTGTGCTGGTAGAGCAACGAAGCTTGCTTGCTCATGTTCTTCTTCGTCTGACCCTTCCGATGACTTGGACCAAATTGCCTTCAACACCTTCCTTCTTCCTTGCTTTTGGTTTGGACATTCAGGCTTGTAGTGTCCCTTCTTGTTGTAGCCATAGCAGGTAACTCCAGACTTGGCCTTCATGTTCAATTGAGTCACTTTTTCCTTCTTAAGTGTTTTCCGAACTAGTTTGACTAGTTTGGTGGTGATTTCATTTTCTTCTAAGTCTGATTCATCTTTGGACTCGAGTTTAGTCTGACGCTTAGGCTTTGACTTCTTGTTCATGAGTTTCCGTGCAGGTAGCACAATACATTTCTCAGCCCGAGTAGTATTAATTTGTTCATGAAGTTCAAATTCAAAAAATATCTTGTCTAATTTAATTTGTGAAAGATTCTTAGAAACTTTGTAAGCATCTACCATGCATGCCCACAAAGTGTTCCTCAAAAATAAATTGAGTGGATACCTGATGATGTCGCGATTTTTCACCTTTTGTCTAATTGTGTGGAGATCGTTGAAGAGGTCTTGGATGTGCTCGTGAAGTTGACTTGCCGATTCACCTTCTTGTATTTTTAGATTATAAAGTTTATTTAATATCAAATCATATTTACTTACCTTCATGTCGAAAGTTCCCTCGTGCATCTCGATTAGCATCTCCCATAGTTCTTTACGCTTGAAAATGGGTTAACTCGGTTCAGCTCTTCTTTGGTTAGTCCACATTGTAGAGTGTATGTTGCTTTGGCATCGGCCTCGATCTCCTTCATTAGATTTGTGTCCCAATTCTCGCATAATACTGGTTTTCGAGTGCCATCGAGAGGGAGGACGAGGCCTGTTTGGATGATTATCCACAACTTGACTTGTGTTTTGAGATAGTGGTCCATTCAACTCTTTCAGTAGCCGAAGTCTTCGCCAAAGAAGAGGGGACGGCGTGCAGTTCTATAACCTTCTTGATGAGTCATTTATTGAATAAATCTAGCACACAACAAAAATAAGTAGACTTATCCCAAGACTTGGTCTTGGATTAGCAGTGGTGGAGAAAAATAAAATAGTATTTCACTAATTTTGAGAATAATAAAAAAATTATTATTACAAATTTTGTTAAATGTGATATTTTGTGAATACTAACAAATGGTGAAAAAATAAAAATGAATTTTTCAAAAAAAATGGAGGGAAAAGACAAAAGGCGTAAGAATTTATTTTTTTTGAAAAAATGGACGAAAAAGCAAAAATTGCTTTAACGGTAATACCGATTCAGAGCAGCCCCGCTCTGATACCAATTATGTAGGACCGATGCGGCCGGGTAGAAGGGGGGGTTGAATAGCCCTGAAAAATCAAACACAACTCTTTCTCGTACGATTAAGCTAACACATAAAAAATATATTAAACAGAAAATAAAGCATAAAAACGAGGCACCGAATTTGACTTGGTTACAACCGGGGAGGTTGTTAATCCAAGGATGAAGATCGCACTAAGAGCTCCTTCAGGCGGAGAAGCCTCGTTTACAGCAGTGTAAGCACAGAAAGACAGAAGCTAATCTAAACAGTGGAAGCACACAAGTGTTGTTTACAATTTCTGAACCGATGATGAGCTTCTGGACCAAGGCTATATTTATAGCCTTGGTTGGGGCGCCTGGAAGGGTTCCCTGGGGGGATAAAGTTTATCCCCAACGTTCAGATCGCGTAAATCGCGATCTTGGTCAAAATCAGGGTCCGGGCGCCCGGAGCAAAAAGTCAACTATGGTTGACTTTTTGTCCGGGACCACTTCTCCGTTAAGTCCCCGTCTCGGTCCGGGTCTTCTGCTCCGGATCCGCTTGATTGGGTGATCTCTGACATCCGGAATAGGGCTCACCCGAACCCATCTTCCGGTCTTCTCGAGCGTGCTTCCCTCAGGCTTCTCGTCCCTCGGAATTGCCGCGTGTCCCTTCTCGTCCACCAGTGTACTCATCCGCAGACTTCGTCCCTCGATCGCACCCCGTGCCGACCTTCGCGCTAGCTGCGTCTCTTGCTCCCCGAGCAATCTTCCGCTCCGGCTTTCGTACCTCGGAACCATCGCGCACACTTCCTTCTCGTCCGCCGGTGTACTCTTCCGCAGCGCCTCGTCCCTCGGACGCACCGCGTGCCGTGCTTCTCGCTAGCTGCGTCTTCCGCTCGAGTACCTGTGCTCCTAAGCTCCTGCACACTTAGACACAAGGTTAGAAAACAACATAACCTAACTTAACTTGTTGATCACACCAAAACCAACCTTGGGGTTCCAACAATCTCCCCCTTTTTGGTGTGATCAACCCAAGTTAAGCTAGGGTTAACTAGACAAAAAATAAACTAACTAAATTTACAATTTAGTGAACAAAGATAGAAAAAAATAGTTTTAGGCTACCTCCCCCTAGACTTATACTTATCCTTCTCCCCCTTTGATCACAAAAAAAATGGGGTTCTAAGAAAAAATCTAAGGGTTAAAGACTTAGAAAATTTTGAAAAGCTACCTTAAAAAAATTTCTAAGTCAAAAAGATTCTAAGTTAGAAAAAGAATTTTGCAATCAATAAAACTTAATTAAATATTTTGAAAAATATTTTTGAATCAATAAAAGCAGAATAAATTCTAAGTAAACTTTTAAGTAAAAGAATTTTGAGATTTATTTTATTTATTTATTTATTTTTTAAGATTTTAACTTAGGAAAAAAAAATTTTGAAAATTTTTCTAAGCACTCTATGTAAAAGTTATTTTTGAAAATAGAATTTAAAAAAAACTAATTATTTAAAAAAAATTTAAGTCAAAATTTTGAACCATGTTTGAATAACTTTTTAAAGCATTAAATAATTCTAGTATTAATGCTTTATTAATTAAACATTTATTTCAATATTTGCCTTCCAGGCAGTGGCGAGGCACTAGGCCTTCTTGGTTATTGGAGCAACAACCACTTTCTAGTCAAAGCCCATAAAGAAATTTTTGTTTAATTTTCTCACTTAAAGCGCTAACTTTGATTTTAAAATTTACACTAAGCAAGATTTAGGAACCCAATAAAGGTTCCAACCTACTGGATTAACTAAAAATTTCTTAGGAACATATTTTCTAGAGATATTTTTAATTTGTCCCTGGTGATATCTATAATACCAATTCAAATTATTGAACCTTCTAAAATTGGTTTTAGATGAGCAAGCAGAGTTTTTCAAGTTTTCTACTTGAATTTTTAAATTTTGAATTTCTAATTTTAATTTTTCATTTTCTAAATTTGATTTATCTAGCATTTCTAACGGACAAGATGTAGCTAATATTGCTTTTAAATCTTTATTTTCATTTTCTAATTTACAGCAATCTTTTGTTAAAATTTTAATGAATTTAAACATTTTATTAGGAGGAAGAGATCGTACCTCACTTACCTTGTCGATCTCGTTGTCGGTTTCTCCCCCTGAACTGCTGCTCTCTTCGGACGTGGCTCCCCCTTCATTGATGCTTTCGATGCTCATTTCGGAAGAGCTTGATTCGCAGTCGTCGTCTTGATGACTCGCCATTAACGCGAGCCCGGAGAACTCTTCGACTTCTGATTCCGACGACGTATCGTCCCACGTCGCTTTTAGGGCCTTGCGCTTTTGGATAGGCTTCTTACCCTTGTCCTTCCCGTTGTTCTTCAGTTTAGGGCAATTGTCCTTGACGTGCCCTTCTTCATCGCAATGGTAGCAGCGGATGGTTCTTTTCTTTCTTCCCTGCAAATGGTTAGATTTCCTAGATTTACAAATATTTTTAAATCGTCTTACCATCATTACCATTTCCTCGTCGTCGAGAGAAGATTCTGACTCAGGTTTAAGGGCGACATTATTCTTGGGCTCCTTCGGACCTACACATCTTGACTCATGCACTTCAAAAGTTGAAAAGAATTCGTCTAATGAAATTTTTTCTAGATCTTTTGAAATGTAAAAGGCATCTACTAGTGATGCCCATTTTGAGTTTCTAGGAAAGGAATTTAGGGCATACCTTAGCGAATCTCGGTTACTTACCTCTTCTCCGAGATTCATAAGTCTGGTGATGAGTTCCTGAATCCTCGAGTGTAGATGTGCAATTGTTTCACCTTCTTCAAATCGGAGGTTTGTAAGCTGGTTACGAAGTAAATCCCGTCTTGGAAGTTTGGCTTCGGATGTTCCTTCGTGTAACTCAAGGAATTTCTCCCAAAGCTCCTTTGCCGAGTTGTAGGTACCGACTCGATTGACTTCTTGTGTTGGAAGTACACTTAGCAGATGAAATTCTGCTTTCTTGTTTGCCACGTGGTCAACCTGCTCCTTCTTTGACCATTGATTTCTTGCTTTGCCCTCTGGTGCTTCATAGCCAAATTCCATTGTTAGTAATAAATCATAATCTGTTTCAAGAAATACCTCCATTCGCTTTTTCCAGCAAGCAAAGTCCCCTTCGAATTTTGGTGCGTGGATGTTGGATCCGGTCATCTTGTTGCTTCGTTCGGCGGTTAGTCCTCCTGAAGCGCCTCGGCTCTGATACCACTTGTAGGACCGATGCGGCCGGGTAGAAGGGGGGGTTGAATAGCCCTGAAAAATCAAACACAACCCTTTCTCGTACGATTAAGCTAACACATAAAAAATATATTAAACAGAAAATAAAGCATAAAAACGAGGCACCGAATTTGACTTGGTTACAACCGGGGAGGTTGTTAATCCAAGGATGAAGATCGCACTAAGAGCTCCTTCAGGCGGAGAAGCATCATTTACAGCAGTGTAAGCACAGAAAGACAGAAGCTAATCTAAACAGTAGAAGCACACAAGTTTTGTTTACAATTTCTGAACCGATGATGAGCTTCTAGACCAAGGCTATATTTATAGCCTTGGTCGGGGCGCCTGGAAGGGTTCCGGGCGCCCTGAGGGGGATAAAGTTTTATCCCCCAACGTTCAGATCGCGTAAATCGCGATCTTGGTCAAAATCAGGGTCCGGGCGCCCGGAAGCATTCCGGGCGCCCCGGAGCAAAAAGTCAAGTGCGGTTGACTTTTTGTCTGGGACCACTTCTCCGTTAAGTCCCTGTCTCGGTCCGGGTCTTCTGCTCCGGATCCTCTTGATTGGGTGATCTCTGACATCCGGAATAGGGCTCACCCGAACCCATCTTCCGGTCTTCTCGAGCGTGCTTCCCTCAGGCTTCTCGTCCCTCGGAATTGCCGCGTGTCCCTTCTCGTCCACCAGCGTACTCATCCGCAGACTTCGTCCCTCAATCGAACCCCGTGCCGACCTTCGCGCTAGCTGCGTCTCTTGCTCCCCGAGCAATCTTCCGCTCCGGCTTTCGTACCTCGGAACCATCGCGCGCACTTCCTTCTCGTCCGCCGGTGTACTCTTCCGCAGCACCTCGTCCCTCGGACGCACCGCGTGCCGTCCTTCTCGCTAGCTGCGTCTTCCGCTCGAGTACCTGTGCTCCTAAGCTCCTGCACACTTAGACACAAGGTTAGAAAACAACCTTGGGGTTCCAACAAATTGTAGGATCGTTACACTAGAGGAGGTAAATAGTGCTCGTGAATTTCATGTTTGTTTGAAAATGTTCGAGTAAAATACAGCGGAATAAGAAATAAAAGATAGAAAGAAAGCAATCGTGAATACCAAGAGTTACTTGGTTCAGAGCCTGGGGCGACTACTACTTCAAGGCCCGCAGGTGAGAGTGCTTTTGATGGACAATCCACTAATCAATCAAAAGTTACAAAGAGATTTACAATTGTAGTACAAGTAATTATTAATTAAAATAATACTAACAACTTAGAGAAATAGATCTTCAGCGTAGTCATCATTGGAGCAATTTTTAGGCGTCGAGAGGCTTTATCGAAGTAGTACACAAGTGCAGAAGTTGTTCTAAATGTTGTTGTGTAGCCCCTGGTCAAATGCTACTTATATAGGCAGTTTTGAGCGCCTGGAACCCCTCCGGGCACCTGGACCACGTGCCCCGGCCAATCGACGTGCTCCATGTAGGCTTATGGATGATTTTTCAGTTCCGGGCTCTTGGACCGAGTCCAAGCACCCGGACCACCTAGCCGGTCGGGGCAAGCCTGGTCCGAGAGCTCGGACCAACTTTTTCAAGTTTTTTTCTTTAAAACAAAGTCAGTCTAGGAAATAAACAATATATAATATGAATTTGACAGCATCTGACTATCTGATTCTAATTTTGAGTTTCGTTATAACTCTAGGTCGAACCGACGCTTACTGTTCCCTCTTTAGGAGAACACGTCCTCACCTACTCCTCTCGGGAGAGTTTATCTTTTCCCATATTGGTCCTCCAGCCGTCTGGACTTTTGTTCAGTGTCCGAGACTTCAGGTCTTCATACTCAACATTGGCTCCATGATCCATCTAGACTCCCACCTGGTTTGTGACCACCAGGATTTTTACCTAGAGTCCCTGACTCTAGAATTTCACCCAAAGTATTTGACCCCCCAAGACTTCTCCTTGCCTAAACGCAGTTAGGACTTTCCACCCTCTAGGATTACCTCCCCCCTAGGACCTAGGGTTACCTCCCCCTAAGATTTTCCACCTGCCTAGAATTCACTAGGACTTTTACCTAAGAATACATAGGACTTTCTTGCAATCTCATTCACACTTATTAGACAACAAGTAACATTAACTTTGACCCTTTGGCATAATTAAAACTTAGACAACAAGTAACCTTAACTTTGGACCCTACACCAACATCATCAATTTACACATTCACATTGGTTAAAAAATGGTGGAAAATATTGTTATATGGGTCATCAGAGGTTTTTAAATAGTGATCATATATTTTGAAAAAAAAATGCTTAATTTTTTTATGGCATATAAGAGCATGGAAGACCACCACCTATACTACCTAGATGGCGATAGGACATCCAAGTTATCATGTAGAAATTTACTTTTGGATAAACAGTTATGATATTTGCAACTTTTCCTCCAATTGGGAAAAAGGATGCTGGGCTTCTGGGTTAGCTGTCGCATGCACTTCCCAATTTACCCTGGTGGTTAGTGGGAAACTTCCATGGAGCCGGGCCGGTCACCTCCAAGGATAGTCAATGAGGATAACTGAATTATTATTTTTTTACCTTCCTCCATATTCGTCTGATCGGCTCTAGGGAGGCCACTGATATGACGGTTCCATGGAGATATGATGATAAATGAGTTAAAATTTTGAAATTTACTTTTGAGAAAACAGTTAATGATAATCTAGCTCTGCCATTCAATTGGAAAAAAATGAGTATCTTTTTTTATTTACCATGTTGGAAAGATAATATGATACGCCACAATCTTGACCTTATGCATATTGAAAAGAATGTATGTGAATCTATTTGTGGGACATTGTTGAATATAGAAGGAACATGGAAAGATAATCTCAAATCACGACTTGATTTGCAAGAAATGGGGATAAAATCATCACTTCATCCTATTGAAAAAGGATCAAAGAAAGTTTATTTACCTCCATCATCTTTTCAATGGGGAAAAAATAGAAGGGTATATTTTGCAAGATCTTAAAAAAAAATAAAGTTATAGATGCTTATGCATCCAATATATCACGACGTGTTCAAATGAAATCGACAAAATTAAGTGGTCTAAAAAGTCATGGAAATCACATTTTGATGTAGCAATTATTGCTAGTAGCACTGTACAAAACTTTATCTAAATTTGTTCTAATTCCTTTGATTAAATTAAGTAGATATTTTTAAGATTTATGTTGTAATGTAATTTCTCCTACAAATTTGGTTCGTTTAAAGAGAGATATTAAAGTGACCCTATGTGAATTGGAAAAGATTTTTCCTCCATTGTTTGACAGAATGGTTCATTTAACTATTCATTTGGCAATTGAAGTATAACTTGCTAGGCCAGTTCACTATCGTTAGATGTATCTAATTAAAAGGTATTATATAAATCTTATTGATATTTTTCAAAAAATAATTTTTTAGGTAAATAATACAAATTGTTGTGTTTTGACACAAGGTAGAACATTAAAATCTTATGTTTGAAAAAGAAGTAGATCAAAAGGATCTATTGCTGAAGGGTATTTAGATGAGGAATGTTTAACATTCTGCTCTTTATATTTAGCAGATTATCTAGAGACAAGATTTAATCAATCATCAAGAAATGATGATATAAATATTGACATTACATTTGCATTAGATGTGTTCAACTTCTCAAGTTATGCACTCGGAAAGGCCATTGCATCTGAATTTGACATTGAGATATTAAAGAAGGTACATCAATATGTATTATTCAATTATCATCATGTCCAATCTTATATAGAGTATGTTTTTTTATATAAATCATGTGTTTAAATATATAACTATTTAAGTCATCTTTATTTACAAATTTATTATTCTTTTTGTAGTGAACATCGAAGAATTCTGAATCATAGTCATTCTCATATTCCATCACACCAAATTGAGCATTTACATAGTGAAACATTTTCCTCATGGTTTGCTAATCATGTAAGTTGTGTTGTAATAGTTATCAAAACTATATGTTACAATTATTTTCAAATATGATTGATTAAGTACTTATTGTTTGATAGATTAAAGATACAAATTTTTCAGCAGATGATCCATTGTCAAATGATTTGAGATCAATTGCTAGAGGCCCGGATGTCATTAGCATACGATATGAAAAATTTGTTTCAAATGGATTTAGGTTTCGTACAAAGGAAGTCGAACGTAAGAGACAAACCCAAAATTGTGGTGTAACTGTTAGGGCAACTACTGTAACGACCCGCCTTCTACTGACTAGGCTGTAAGGCGAATCGCTACAATACTGCTGTACTGACTGTGCGGAAAACTGAGCAAATTTGAAATTTGCTAAACTAATTACTGTAAAGTCTTAGCCTGACATTCTAAGAGTACCTAAGTGTTGTACACATGCTAGGAGAGACAATCTATGCCTCTTGAATGTCCTGCTAGCTATAAACAGACATTTCAACCGATCCGTGAGTCGATTGAGCCGTCGGAACGATTCACAGATCGTTCCAGCTGATATTGGCACGGAGGCACCCTCTGGATCGGTCGGCTGACCGATCCATAAGCTTACCTCGCTTCTTACGCAGCTGGATCGGTCTACCGACCGATCCAGGAACACCCTGATCGATCGGGAGACCGATCAGTGAGCCTCTATGCTTCTGCTGCGTTATGTACACAGCTGGATCGGTCTACCGACCGATCCAGGAGCGCCCTGATCGGTCGGTAGACCGATCAGTGCACTTCCTAGCTTTCTGTTCACTTCTGGATCGGTCGGCTGACCGATCCATAACCCTTGCCAACTCTCTGTTCGTGTCTGAGTCGGTCGGCTGACCGATCCAGTGTCACCAACTCATTCCCGATCGGTCGGCTGACCGATCAGGGTTTCTAATTTCGAATCAGAAACTCTGATTTCAGCACTGGTTCGTGCCAAAACCTCACACTACAACTATCTAATGTATAATAAACATTCTAGCAACATGTAGTAACAATTCTAAACTTAAGCTAAAGCAAGGTTTACTGATTCATGGCATTTTAACAACTTAACATGCATGAAGATATGAATTTCTAAAAGTTCTAATTGCTCAAACTTGCTAAGGTTCAAAAGTGCCTAAAACATGAAAACTGAACTAATAAACTGTAAAGTGCTAAAGTAAATGCTAAATCCCCAGAGGGTCTTTTATTCCAGTTCCTTCCACACACATCCTCATCTGCATTGCCCTCCAGCCTCCACTGCTAGTCCATTTTCCTTTTACCTGTATCTGCAGTATAAGGAAAATAGTATCTGTAAGCTTAAAACTTAGTAAGAAACCATCTACCTCACAAAAACATGCAACGATGCGAGTATGGTTTCAAAACATGCTATTTGAAAACTGAACTGAGCATGGCAACATGGCATGGCATACAAACATGTACTGAACTGATCATGGCATACAAACAAGCTGAGCATAGCATACTGTATCTGAAACTAAGCATACATACTGAACTGGTCATGCATATACATCTAACTGGTCATGAACTCAAATCATGAAACTTAACTGAGATAATCAACTGAAACTGAAACTAAGATAGTGTTTCCATCACTGATTACATATTTGGAAAACTATATATAATAATAGATGAAAATACTAAACATGCTGCTGGGCCCTGACAACTGTACTTACTGTGCGCGCATCCCTACGAGACCCGGGATTGCAAGTTCCGAATCCAGCAGGGTTACTAGGTTGTCTGAACCTAGGGACGACTGTGGGAGTCCAGCCCATGGATATCTGATCCAAGTACAGTGCCAACTGAATAAAAGTAAAATACTGAATACTGTTTTATTTTACTTTGCTGTTCTAGGTTATCTGAACCTAGAGCTAGGTTATCTGAACCTAGAGGCTAGTGTGGGAGCCCACCCAATGGATATCTGATCCATATAGCTGTAATAACTGATAATAAACTGAGTAAAATGTTCCTAATACATTTTACATGCTGTTATGACACCTAGTGGTGCATCCTTCTGAACTAAGCATTCTACCGAATGCTTGGTGTGCACTAAAAGCACACCCTAAAACTGAAAACTGTAAAACTACTGAACTAACGCCAAAACTAACAAGCGAGAGCAATTATACTGCAGGTGAGGGGTTTCTTACCTCAATCGCAAGGTTTTCTTACGATTCTATTCGCTAGGTTTTTCGGAAAACTGATCCTCTCGACGAACCGCTTACGTCCTCGCGTTCCTCTCGCGGAGAAGAATCTTTTTCGTGTTGGAGTCGTCGCCGGAAGATGCACTTGGGACCCTAGGGGGAGAACCCTAGAGTTCTCTTGGTGTGGCACCGAGAGAAGGAGGAAGAGAAGAGGGTGGCGTCGGCGTGAGGTTTGGAGGGGAGGAGATGTGCCGAACCAACTAAATCAAAAATAAACCAAACCCAATTAAACCTCCTATTTATATCAAGTGGTAATTCCGGTCCAACTCTAATATAAATATAAACGTTTCTCCTTTCTCTCAGCACGGCCCTACTGGGTTCAACTGGTTACTAACATTATCCCTTACACCATAGGTCTCGGGTTCGATTCCCGCCTAAGCTATTTTACGGTTCCAATTTTTTTTGCTACTTCCGCTACTCGGAAAATTCTGGAAAAATATCTAAAAATTCCAAAAAAATCATAGAATAATTCTAAAATAAATTCGGGAATTTTTCGGGCTTTACAATCCCCATACCTTATAAAAAGTTCATCCCCGAACTTAAAACAATTCTGGGTACTTCTGTCTCATGCTGGCCTCTGTCTCCCAAGTCGCCTCTGCTGCTGTGTGATTTTGCCAGCTGACTTTGACTAATGGCACTTCCTTGTTCCGTAATTTCTTTACTGCTCGGTCTATTATCTGAATAGGCCGACTGTCATAGCTGAGATCATCACGGACCTGTACCAACTGGGGCTCAATCACCTGGGTGGCGTCTGGAATATGCTTCTTCAGCATGGAGACATGAAATACGTTGTGGACGGCTGACATCTCCTGAGGTAGCTCTAGCTCATATGCTACCTTGCCCACTCTCTTCGTGATAAGGTATGGTCCCACATATCTGGGAGCTAGCTTGCCCTTCTTCCCAAAACGCATGACTCCCTTCATGGGAGCTACTCTGAGGAAAACTGTATCCCCAACTGAAAACTCTAGGGGTCTGCGTCGTGTATCGGCATAGCTCTTCTGACGGCTCTGTGCTGTCTCTATCCTCTGGCGAATCTGCTGTATGGCTGCTGTGGTATCTGCTACTAGATCTATCTGAAGCTCTAGTTCCTTCTGTTCACCACTCTCATACCAGCAGATTGGTGATCTGCACCTCCGCCCATAGAGTGCCTCATAAGGTGCCATGCCGATAGTGGCCTGATAACTGTTGTTGTATGCAAATTCTGCTAGACTCAGATATTTGCACCAACTTCCCTTGAAATCTAGGGCACAAGCTCGGAGCATATCTTCGAGTACCTGATTTACTCGCTCCGTCTGACCATCGGTCTGAGGATGGAAGGCTGTGCTAAATTTTAACTGGGTGCCCATAGCTGACTGTACACACTTCCAGAAGTGTGATGTAAATCTGCTGTCTCTGTCTGATATAATAGTTCGTGGGACTCCATGCAGCCTGACAATCTCCTTGAGATACAATTGAGCTAGCTGCTCCATGGAATAGGATATTCAGATAGCTAAGAAGTGGGCTGATTTAGTCAACCTGTCGACTATTACCCAGATGGCATCAAAACCATTCGTGGTTCTGGGTAATCCCACTATGAAGTCCATAGAGATATCCTCCCACTTCCATTCTAGAATCTGTATCGGCTGCAGAACTCCTCCTGGTCGCTGATGTTCTGCCTTAACCCTCTGACAGGTTAGACAGATGCTGACGTATCTGGCGATATCTCACTTCATCCCGGGCCACCAAAAACGTTTCTTCAGGTCTTGATACATTTTGGTGGAACCAGGATGCATCGCATAGGGAGTCCTGTGAGCCTCATCTAGAATATGTTTCCGTAGTTCCTCCTGATCTGGAACACAAAGTCTGTCACCACAGTACACTACCCCACTGGCGGACACTCTGAACTCTCCATTTTCTGATTCTGCTAACCCTTGCTTGATTTTCTGGATTTCAGGATCCTGCTCCTGAGCTGTCTGGATATCATCAAGCAAGGTAGATGCTAAGGACATAGTGGAAAGCTGTCCGACTATAAGCTCGAGACTAAAGGCTGTAATCTCCTTCCTTAGGGGTGGTGACATAGCTGCTAAAGATAATAAGGTAGCGTTGGACTTCCTGCTGAGTGCGTCTGCTACCTTATTAGCTTTCCCTGGATGGTAGAGGATATCTATATCATAATCCTTGACCAGCTCTAACCATCTGCGCTGTCGCATATTCAGATCCTTCTGAGTAAAGAAATACTTCAGACTTTGTATACACTCTGCACCGAGCTCCGTACAAATAATGTCTCCAAATCTTGAGAGCGAACACCATTGCTGCAAGCTCAAGGTCGTGAGTAGGATAGTTCCTCTCATAATCCTTGAGTTGTCCGGAGGCATACGCGATCACCTTGCCCGCCGCATCAAGATCGCCTCCTAATCCCAATTTAGGCGCCATCAGATGTCGGTGTGTGCTTTCGGTATAGCTAAAATAGGAGCACTGGTCAATCTCCATTTTAGTTCATCAAGTCGTTCTCATGATCCTTTGTCCTTGAAATTTCTTGTTCTTCCGGTGAGAGATGTCGGTGGGGAGGCTACTGAGAAGTCCTCTGAATTTCCTGTAGTAGCCTACTAATCCCGAAAACTTCTGATTTCACTGGCGTTCCTGGGTCTCTTCCAGTTACTTACTGCTTCTATTTTGCTGGGATCTACCATAACACCATCTTTGGAGATGATGTGACCGAGAAAGGCTACCTGGTCTAGCCAGAATTCACATTTCGTGAATTTGGCGTACAGCTGGTTCTGCTGAAGGATCTGCAAAACTGTCTTCAGATGCTCTGCATGGTCCTCCTGAGTGCCTGAATAGATAAGAATGTCATCGATGAACACGATGACAAACTTGTCTAAGTATTCTCTGAATACTCTGTTCATGAGGTCCATGAAAGTAGCTGGAGCATTTGTCACGCCGAAAGGCATGACTACGAACTCATAATGTCCGTATCTGGTCCTGAAAGCTGTTTTAGGTATATCACCTTCCTTGACTCTAACCTGGTGATATCCTGATCTGAGGTCAATTTTAGAGAACACTGTGGCTCCCTTTAGCTGGTCAAACAGGTCATCTATCCTGGGGAGAGGGTACCTATTTTTAATTGTGACCTGGTTCAAGGCACGGTAGTCTATGCATAAGCGCATGCTTCCATCCTTCTTCTTCACGAACAACACAGGTGCTCCCCATGGTGAGTGACTAGGGCGTATGAAACCCTTGTCAAGAAGCTCCTGTAATTGCTCCTGAAGTTCCTTCAGTTCTGCTGGAGCCATGCGGTACGGTGCCTTGGAAATTGGATTTGTGCCGGGAATGAGCTCTATCTCAAATTCAATCTCCCTGTCTGGTGCTAAGCCTGGTAGCTCTTCAGGAAAGACTGCTGGGTAGTCACAAACGACTCGAACCTCTGATAGCTGTTGGTTCTTGTCCTGGCTGGTGTTGACTACATTTGCTAAAAATCCCATGCATCCTGAATCCATTAGCTGCTGTGCTTTCAGTGCTGAGAGAAACTTCCTGGCTTTTCTCTTTGGTTTTCCTATGAACTCAAACTGTACTCCTGCTTCAGGTTGGAATATGACCTTCTGTTTACGACACTCTATAGAAGCGCCGTATCTGATCAGAAATCCATTCCAAAGATGACATCGTAGTCGGTCATTTCTAGCACTATCGGATCACCAAAAGTTCCTGCGCTATAATGGGCACCGCCTCGAGCCGTAGATGTCATAATGTCTCGAGGGTAGTGTTGTCGGCCGACTATTGAGTACCTCGGAGGTGTTGCTAATTTCTAAATGCCCCGGATACATAAGAGTGGGTTGCCCAGATGTCGAATAAGTTGCATTATGTAAAATATTGATCGACTCGTGACAACCGCCGAGGCATTTGCTACGCCCTCTCGGTGGGTGAGAAAATCCCGCATTTGGGATAGCCGTGGGGCTTCTAATCTACCCCGACGATCATGTGGACCATCTAAGGCGATACATACCGTGTAGTTGGTGAGCTCCATCTTATGTCGGTGAGGCTAAGGAAGATCTGTTCTTGTTCGGGCCTTGCTAGCCATGTGCCCTTCCTCCACATTCAAAACAACCTCGCGTACCCTTGCGGCAAACTCGGATGATGTTTCCCACAAGTAGCACACTTGGGATGTCCGGAATGTTTCAGGGTCCTCCTTTTGGGTCACCGCTTGCCTTGCATTTCCCCTTCCAGTTGGAGCTATGTCCCTGTTGTTTCTGCTGAGTACCTGAGCTAGCTTGTCCCTGGGGCTCTGTGGAAACCTGCTTCTGCTGGATGATATTGTACTGATAGTGCTCGGTGATCAGAGCACTACTCACTAGCTCCTCTGTGGTTTGTGACCTATGAACGCCACCAGCCACATTCACTGCGATCTCTGGTCTGAGCATCTTCGGCATCAAGCATACTCGTTCCTTCTCTGAGCTGACTAGTTCTGGACACAGACGGGCCAACCTGTTGAATTTCTTCACGGCCTCCTGAACTGATAGGTTGCCCTAACGAAATTCTGTAAACTCGTCATAGTGTCGGTTCGTGAATTGCATGTAAAAGAATTCCTCGAAGAATTCTTTCTCGAAGTTGGCCCATGTCATCTGATTTACTGGCCACTTCGATTTAATCCGCTCCCACCACATACGTGCGTCTCCTGTTAAATAGAAGGAGGCACACTTCACCTTTTCATGCTCTGGCCAGTCTAGAAGCTCCATCGTGCTTTCCAGTGTTTTAAACCATGCCTGAGCATTCCATGGTTCGCTGGTGCCTGAGAAGTTCTCGGGCTTAATTCTCTGCCACTAGATAAGGTATGCTTCTCTCTTAGTCCCTGCTACTGGGGCGACTGGGCCTGGTACTGCAGGCTGAGCTGGTACTACATCTGTGATTACTGGAGTCGTGAGGTTTGGTACTGGAGTGACTGGGGGAGTAGTCTGCTAGTTAGCCTTTAAGGAGGCTATCTCCTGCTGCTGTTCAGCTAACTGCTGCTGTAGCTGAGCCACTAGTGCTGTAAGGTCTGGGGGAGGCACTGAACTGCCTGCCTCATGCTGGGGCTCAGCCTCTGATGCTTTCTTAGCTGGACGTCCTCGTACCATTTTCTAAATAGCAGAGAACACATAAATATAACTAGGCTATCATGTTATAGTTAACTACTGGTAACATGTTAAATACCATTACTGTAAACATGAATTAATTAACTACCAACATGAGAGCAAACATGAAAGCACATATAACTGATATGAAAGCTGAAAACAAAACTGAGTGAGAGATGTTCTTACTTGGAAGTTGTAGGCACAATGCTGATGTGTGTGTAGGAAGTATGGAACACTGCTCTGATACCACTCTGTAACGACCCACCTTCTACTGACTAGGCTGTAAGGCGAATCGCTACAATACTGCTGTACTGACTGTGTGGAAAACTGAGCAAATTTGAAATTTGCTAAACTAATTACTGTAAAGTCTTAGCCTGACATTCTAAGAGTACCTAAGTGTTGTACACATGCTAGGAGAGACAATCTATGCCTCTTGAATGTCCTGCTAGTTGTAATCAGACATTTCAACAGATCCGTGAGTCGATTGAGCCGTCGGAACGATTCACAGATCGTTCCAGCTGATACTGGCACGGAGGCACCCTCTGGATTGGTCGGCTGACCGATCCATAAGCTTACCTCGCTTCTTACGCAGCTGGATCGGTCTACCGACCGATCCAGGAACACCCTGATCGATCGGGAGACCGATCAGTGAGCCTCTGTGCTTCTGCTGCGTTCTGTACGCAGCTGGATCGGTCTACCGACTGATCCAGGAGCGCCCTAATCGGTCGGTAGACCGATCAGTGCACTTCCTAGCTTTCTGTTCGCTTCTGGATCGGTCGGCTGACCGATCCATAACCCTTGCCAACTCTCTGTTCGTGTCTGAGTCGGTCGGCTGACCGATCCAGTGACACCAACTCATTCCCGATCGGTCGGCTGACCGATCAGGGTTTCTGATTTCGAATCAGAAACTCTGATTTCAGCACTGGTTCCTGCCAAAACCTCACACTACAACTATCTAATGTATAATAAACATTCTAGCAACATGTAGTAACAATTCTAAACTTAAGCTAAAGCAAGGTTTACTGATTACTGGCATTTTAACAACTTAACGTGCATGAAGATATGAATTTCTAAAAGTTCTAATTGCTCAAACTTGCTAAGGTTCAAAAGTGCCTAAAACATGAAAACTGAACTAATAAACTGTAAAGTGCTAAAGTAAATGCTAAATCCCCAGAGGGTCTTTTATTCCAGTTCCTTCCACACACATCCTCATCTGCATTGCCCTCCAACCTCCACTGCTAGTCCATTTTCCTTTTACCTGTATCTGCAGTATAAGGAAAATAGTATCTGTAAGCTTAAAGCTTAGTAAGAAACCATCTACCTCACAAAAACATGCAACGATGCGAGTATGGTTTCAAAACATGCTATTTGAAAACTGAACTGAGCATGGCAACATGGCATGGCATACAAACATGTACTGAACTGATCATGGCATACAAACAAGCTGAGCATAGCATACTGTATCTGAAACTAAGCATACATACTGAACTGATCATGCATATACATCTAACTGGTCATGAACTCAAATCATGAAACTTAACTGAGATAATCAACTGAAACTGAAACTAAGATAGTGTTTCCATCACTGATTAAATATTTGAAAAACTATATATAATAATAGATGAAAATACTAAACATGCTGTTGGGCCCTGGCAACTGTACTTACTGTGCGCTCATCCCTACGAGACCCGGGATTGCAAGTTCCGAATCTAGCAGGGTTACTAGGTTGTCTGAACCTAGGGACGACTGTGGGAGTCTAGCCCATGGATATCTGATCCAAGTACAGTGCCAACTGAATAAAAGTAAAATACTGAATACTGTTTTATTTTACTTTGCTGTTCTAGGTTATCTGAACCTAGAGCTAGGTTATCTGAACCTAGAGGCTACTGTGGGAGCCCACCCAATGGATATCTGATCCATATAGCTGTAATAACTGATAATAAACTGAGTAAAATGTTCCTAATACATTTTACATGCTGTTAGGACGCCTATTGGTGCATCCTTCTGAACTGAGCATTCTACCGAATGCTTGGTGTGCACTTAAAGCACACCCTAAAACTGAAAACTGTAAAACTACTGAACTAACGCCAAAACTAACAAGCGAGAGCAATTATACTGCAGGTGAGGGGTTTCTTACCTCAATCGCAAGGTTTTCTTACGATTCTATTCGCTAGGTTTTCCGGAAAACTGATCCTCTCGACGAACCGCTTACGTTCTCGCGTTCCTCTCGCGGAGAAGAATCTTTTTCGTGTTGGAGTCGTCGCCGGAAGATGCACTTGGGACCCTAGGGGGAGAACCCTAGAGTTCTCTTGGTGTGGCGCCGAGAGAAGGAGGAAGAGAAGAGGGTGGCGTCGGCGTGAGGTTTGGAGGGGAGGAGATGTGCCGAACCAACTAAATCAAAAATAAACCAAACCCACTTAAACCTCCTATTTATATCAAGTGGTAATTCCGGTCCAACTCTAATATAAATATAAACGTTTCTCCTTTCTCTCAGCACGGCCCTGCTTGGTTCAACTGGTTACTAACATTATCCCTTATACCATAGGTCTTGGGTTCGATTCCCGCCTAAGCTATTTTACGGTTCCAATTATTTTTGCTACTTCCACTACTCGGAAAATTCCGGAAAAATATCTAAAAATTCCAGAAAAATCATAGAATAATTCTAAAATAAATTCGGGAATTTTTCGGGCTTTACAACTACTTCAAGTTATTCAAGTATAAGAGATCATAATCAGTATTAAGTGAACTTGATTATTATGGAATTTTATAAAATGTGATTGAGTTAAACTATGGAGGAGGTTAAAACTTTGTTTTATTTGAGTGTGAGTGGCTCTCTAAAGGAAAACGACTAAAATTGGATGAAGATGGTTTGTTTTAGCAAATTTTAAAAATGTTAGGCGTCATAACAAGCCTTATATTTTAGCATCTCGGTCTATGCAAGTATTTTATGTGAAAGATCCAATTTATTGTGATTGACATGTCATTATCACCACTGATGCACAAGCAAATCATAAAATGCAGCCTATGGCAGATGTTGATATATATATCTTCAAAGTTATATTCATAATTGTCACGCCCCAGGTAGTCCCTACCAGAAGAAATTTTGGTAGCATCTCCTCTATACGGGTGGCAATATGAAACTTCCTACAACCAATTAGAAACCTCGGCCAACACGGCCGGAACATATGTATAACATGTTGGGGCAATTTCCCTAGGTCAAGTTTGACCAGTTTGAATAAACATGAGTTGAGTCAAGCTTGAGTCAGGATTTGAGTTTTGATGTTTGACAATATAAGGAGATTGCTGGAGCAATCGTCCAGTTATGGAGATGGTCAAAGGGTTGACCAGGTTGATGAGAATACAAGTCAAGTAGGTTAAGGTTGACAGGAGACTTGATTGGGAAAGTCCTAACTGGATGTTAGACATTTAGAAAGTCCTAGTGAGGAGCTAGGCAGGAGAAAGTCCGGGTGAGAAGTCAGGCAACGGGAAAGTCCTAGAGAGGAGCTAAGCAGGAGAAAGTCCTGGTGAGGAGCCAGTTAACGAGAATGTCCTAGTGAGGAGCTAGGCAGGAGAAAGTCCTGGTGAGGAGCTAGGTAATTGGAAAGTCCTGGTGAGGAGCCAGGCAGTTGGAAAGTCCAAATGTGATCTTGGCAAAGGAGAAAGTCCTGGTGAGGAGCCAGGTAATTGGAAAGTCCTAGTGAGGAGCCAGGCAGTTGGAAAGTCCAAGTGCGATCTTGGCAAAGGAGAAAGTCCTGGTGAGGAGCCAAGCAATTGGAAAGTCCAAGTGTGATCTTGGCAAAGGGTGTAAGTCCAAGCATGTGGTCTTGGCAAGATAAGTCCAAGTGTAACTTGGCAAGGAGAACCTGACAAATAGGATGAGGCCGAAGGAAGCTCCTGAAGGCAAGGCGTGAAGGATGGGGAGATATCCGAGGGACGTGAGGTTGATGGAGGAGGCTAGTGTTGGAGTGTATACTGAAAGCCTAAGCTTTTGTAAACATTTGTTTTGAATAAAGAATCACATTTGGTCAAATCGTCTACATTTGTTTGTAGTTGTTCAATTAATTTATATTGTAGATAACATAGCATGTGGTGTCACATGCAGAAGATAATGTTATCAGTACCTTATAAATTATAAACAGTAGCTCACGACCAAAATGGAAAGGAACAAATCATTAGAAGGTCGTAGTGTAATTAGGTATCAGTTTATCTTGACTGTATAATTACACTAGTACACTTAGAGTGTATTGAGTAGGACCATTTGAGGTCATTTTTTAATATTGACTTTATAAAGGAACAAAAACCTCAGTTATTATGGAAGTGTATGCTCTTAATCCTAATATAATAACAAGCATATATATTTGATATTTATTTCTTTAATTTATCAATGGGTGAGATTTAGTTCAATGAATCAATAAGCCCGATAAGTTGGGAAATGATATCGCTTATAGTGTGTGTTGTTGATTATAGAAGGAAACTGTGTCCTAGAGATACTAGGTTGATAATGTCCCCAAGAGGAGCTCATAAGGATTGTCATGTTAAACCCTGCAGGTGGACTTAGTCCGACATGACGATAAGGTTGAGTGGTACTACTCTTGGACTTAGATATTAATTAAATAAGTTGTCAGTAACTCACTTAATTAGTGGGCATTCGATATCTTAAACACAGGGAGACTAACACGCTCATAATAAGAAGGAGCCCAAAAATGTAATTTGGGATTGGTGCGGTAGTTTAATAATAGTTCTCTAGTGGAATGAATTATTATTGATAAAATTAAGTTGTGTGTTCGGGGCGAACACGGGATGCTTAATTTTATCGGGAGACCAAAACCAATTCCTTCTCTCGGTCCCTATCGTAGCCTCTTATTTATAGAGTTCTATACCCACCTATACCCACCTTCTATACCCACCAATAGGGGGACGGCCAAGCTAGCTTGGGAACCAAGGTAGGGCCGGCCTAGGTATAAAATTGGGTGGCTGGCCCTAGCTTGAACCCAAGCTAGTGGGGGCCGGCCAAATTAAATTAAAAAGGGATTTTAATTTTAATTTTTATTATGTGAAAGAAATAATTTATTAAAGATAATTAAAATTAAAATATCTCTCTTGTAAAAGATCTACAAAAGATTAAAGAAAGAGATTAGATCTCTTTCCTTATTTGTAGATTGGTGAGCTATTTTATTTTCTCTTTAAAATTATCCACATGTTGATAAAATTAAAATTATAGAAATTTCCTTTTATCAACCATGAAGAGATTTTTAAAGAGAAATTTTATTTTTAAAATTTCCGGAAACAAATTAGGAAGTTTTAATTGTTGATTAAAACTTGTCTAATTTTTTCCTTCATTGATGTGGCCGGCCATAAGATTTCAATTGGGGAAATTTTATTTTATTTTTCTCAATTAAATCATGTCAAGGAAATTGAGGAAATTTTATTATAATTAAATTTCCTAATTTGCCTAGGCCAAGGAATATAAAAGAAGGGGTAGGGGTGCCTTCATGAGATACAACCTCTATTATTTTCTCTCCCTCCTTTGTTCCTTGGTGTGGCCGGCCAAGATCATCATCTCCCTCTCTTCCTCTTGTGGTGGCCGAACCTCTCTCAAAGGCTTGGAGCTCTTGTGGTGGCCGGATACTACTTTGAGAAGAAGAAGAAGAAAAAGGAGAAGAAGCTAGCATCTCTTGGAGCTTGGTTAGTGTTTTGATTTTCTTCCTTGGTGAAGCTTCTTTCTTTGTGGCCGAACCTAGCTAGGAGGAGAAGAAGGTGGTTGGTGGTTTCTCATCTCAGCAGATTGTTGCCCACACAACGTCCGAGGTTAGAAGAGGAATACGATAGAAGATCAAGAGGTTTTTCTACAAGGTATAACTAGTAATTTTTCTTTCCGCATCATACTAGTTATTTATGGAAATAATACCAAATACAATAGGCTTACGTTCTAGAATTTCGAATATGTTTTTCGATGTTGTGTTCTTTTGTTTTTTATTTTCCTTGTGATTTGATTGTTCTTTTGGGTTAACCTAAAGTTATTTTAGGAAATTAAATATTAGATTTCTATAAATGGTTTTGTCTAGTCGGTGGTGGTTGCTCCCATATCCAAGAAGGTCGTGTGCCTCGCCACGTCAGTACTGGGAACCAATTATGGAAATTAATATTTAATGGAATTAATAACTTAAGGTGATTTGGGTCGAACGTGTTAAGTTCCGCAGGAGATCCAAGTCAAAACCTAAAAGAACGAATAGATTAAGTTTTGGATCAAACGTGTTAAGTTCCGCAGGCGATCCAAAATTTAATTTAAAAGAACACATGGTAGCTAGGAAAAGGTTCAGACCTTTGTACAAAATTTTTGTACAGTGGAACCTCTAGGTTTTCCGAGTAGCAACCAACAATTGGTATCAGAGCTAGGGTTTTGCCTCTGTGTATTTGGTATTAGGTTAATTATGCACATGTCATACATAATTTAGGCAAGTTAATAGTAGGATGTGCTAACTTTGTGGATGCAGGATCCAACTATTATGGCTTTTAGTTATTATGTGTGTGATTGGACCCTTGGACATGTCAAGGGCATTTATATGTGTGTGCATGATTGTATTAAAATACAGCAGGAGCTGTATTTAGTTTTATTAGGATTTTATTTTTGATCTAGATACATGTACATTCCTTTTATGGAATATAGGATCAAAATTGTAAAATTCTATTTATGTCGTGGATCGAATCTTGCAAAGCGTGGAACCTTCTAAGGACCAGAGGCGCAGCGGAACTAGGAGCAAGATGGATGCGACAGCTAGCTCCGGTGGCGGTGGCCAAATATGGCAGCAGCTTGGGATGACAACACACGGAGGACAACTAGAGATAAAAGTCATAATAGTTGAAAATTAGATTTTCTATTTATTGCTTTTATATTGTGCTGTGTGTGCATGTTAGTTTACAAGTTTAGTAGGCTAGCATAGTTAAAATTCCTCATTTATAAATAACTAAGTGGGAGAGGGATTTTTAAATAAATCTCATGGTCTCCATTACTGGTTTGTAAGTGATGCAAACAAGCTTGCGCGTTGGCTCTGAGTGCCTTCCTCCATAACGGATGAGCTTGTTTGCGGATCACTAGAACAGACTTCCATTTTTGGATGACTATAGGAAGTTAATTAAGAGCGTGTGATCTTCCCCAACGGAAGGGGCATAATCTTATTAATGGACTTAGTGTCAAGTAATGGTATACACTTAGACACATCTAATAGTATCCTCCCCATCGGAGTCACTGCTATTATTTGTGTGACCAAATGATACCAACTATTAATTTTATTTGTCAAAAGTTAGGTTGACAAGATAATAAAATTAATGGGTTAAAACCCTTCTTTTACAAATGTTGAATTTGTATACGTCCACACTAACGTGGCATACAAAATTCACGGTGTTATGAGGTGTTGGTTAATTTAAAATAGTATTGTTTGAGGAATCAATATTATTCTAAATTTAGAGTTCTGACCAAAAGTTATTTGTGATTCTTAGGATGACTTTCAACCCACTGTCCATCATACTTCAACAGAATAGACTTACTGGACCTAATTACATAGATTGGAAAAGGAACCTGGACATTGTTCTTACTGCTGAAAGCTATAAATTTGTACTGACTGAACCTTGTCCTGATGCACCCACTGGTGAATCTACCCAAGAGGAGATTGAATATCATAAGAGATGGGTAAAGGCAGATGAGATGGCGCGGTGTTACATTTTGGCTTCAATGTCAAATGTATTGCAACATCAGCATCAAGATTTACCAACAGCTTATGATATTATGAACAATCTCAAGGAACTCTTTGGTCATCAGGATAGGGCTTCTAGACAAGAAGCTATGAGAAAGATAATGACAGCCACCATGCAAGAGGGTACTCCTGTAAGGGATCATATCCTAAAGATGATGGCTTATCTGAACGAGATACAGATCCTTGGAGGAGAAATTGATGGGGAAACCCAGATCGATATGATCCTTCAAACGCTACCTAGAAGTTTTGAGCAGTTCCGCCTGAATTATAATATGAATAAGAGGATTTATTCATTAGGGGAACTACTGACAGAACTTCAAGCGGCAGAAGGATTATTTTGTCACAATTCTCAAATTCACTATGCTGAAAATGGTTCTACTTCTAAACCGAGAGGAAAGAAGAAGAAGAAACAAGCTGGCTTAGCAAAGAAAGTGAATAAATCTCAGAGTACGGGATTTAAAGCTGGAGTGAAGAAACCCAAGGGCAAGTGCTTCATCTGCAAGCAGGCAGGACATTGGAAGGTGGACTGTCCTCGTAGGAACCAAAACAAAGGTATATCTCATGATGCTCTAGTTGTTGAAACATGTTTAGCGGTGTTATCTACCAGCACCTGGTGTGTAGATACGGGAGCCACTGATCATGTCTGCAATTCCCTGCAGGGGTTCCAGGAAACCCGACGACTATCTGAAGGAGAGATTACCGTCTACATGGGCAATGCTACTAAAGTGGCAGCTGTTGCAGTGGGAGACGTCTACTTATCTTTTAGTAGAAATAGAAATTTGATTTTAAGAAATTGTCTTTATGTACCCAGTTTTAGAAAGAATTTAATTTCAGTTTCTAAACTGTTTTAAGATGGATATTCAGTTTCCTTTAGTAACGATGTAGTTATTAAAAGAAATAAAGTGATTATCTATTCTGGTGCATTAGTTGGCAATTTGTATACTTTAAATCCAATTTCTTCCACAAAGCAAAACATGGAAATTTATAACTCATCTTCTAATTCTAATAAGAGAAAAGAACCTTCGGAAATGAACCAAGCATATCTTTGGCATCTAAGGCTTGGTCATATTAACTTAAGTAGGATTCAGAGGCTTATAGCCGATGGACTTTTGAGTTCATTAGAGTTGGAAAATTTTCCAACTTGTGAATCCTGCTTAGAAGGAAAAATGACCAAGAGGTCGTTCAAGGCCAAGGGGTATAGAGCCAAAGAAGTGTTAGAATTGGTTCACTCTGATTTGTGTGGTCCTATGTCTGTCCAAGCAAGAGGAGGTTTTGAATATTTTGTCTCTTTCATAGACGATTATTCAAGATACGGATACATTTACCTAATGCGCCGCAAGTCCGAGTGCTTTAATAAGTTCAAAGAATACAAGGCTGATGTGGAGAAACGATTAGGTAAAAGTATCAAGACACTACGATCTGATCGTGGTGGCGAATACCTCTTAGGAGAGTTTAGGAATTACTTATCAGAGGCTGGGATTCAATCCCAATTGTCTGCACCTGGAACACCCCAACAAAATGGTGTAGCAGAACGAAGGAATAGGACTCTTATGGAGTTGGTTAGATCGATGATGAGTTATTCAAAATTACCAAATTCGTTTCGGGGATATGCTCTGGAAACAGCAGTATACGTTCTGAACTTAGTACCTTCTAAATCATTTTCTTCTACTCCCATAGAATTGTGGAATGGGCGAAAACCCAGTCTAAGACATATTCGTATTTGGGGTAGTCCAGCATATGTGCTGAAACCAGATGCTGATAAGTTAGAATCTCGTACAGAAGTTTGCGTGTTTATAGGATATCCCAAAGGAAAGAAAGGTGGTTTATTTTATAGTCCTAAAGACCAAAAGGTCATTGTTAGCACCAATGCCCAGTTTTTAGAAGAAGACTATATAATGGATCACAAACCCAGTAGCAAAGTTGTTTTAGAAGAACATAGAGAGGACACGTCTACTTCAGTACCAATAGTACAAGATGAACTATCACAAGAGACTGCAATACGTGTCACACATGATACACAACCACGGACAATGCCTCGTCGTAGTGGGAGGGTTGTAAGGCAACCTGAGAGATTCATGTTTTTGGGAGAGTCTTCGGACTTGATCCCGGGTAAACATGAACCTGATCCACAAACATATGACGAAGCACTCCAAGATATAGATGCAGCATCTTGGCAAAAGGCAATGAATTCTGAAATAGAGTCTATGTACTCTAATAAGGTCTGGGAGCTTGAAGAACCACCTGATGGTGTAAAAGTCGTTGGATGCAAGTGGATCTACAAAAGGAAAAGAGGGACAGACGGGAAGGTAGAAACCTTCAAAGCTAGGCTTGTTGCGAAACGGTACACTCAGAAAGAGGGAATCGATTATGAGGAAACCTTTTCCCCGGTAGCCATGCTTAAGTCTATCCGGATACTCTTATCCATTGCTGCTCATATGGATTATGAGATTTGGCAAATGGATGTCAAGACAGCTTTCCTTAATGGAAGTCTTGAAGAGAACATCCATATGAAGCAACCAGAAGGGTTCATTGAAAAAGGCAAAGAGCATCTAGTGTGCAAGCTCAATCGGTCCATTTATGGACTAAAGCAAGCTTCAAGATCTTGGAACATCCAGTTTAATGAAGTAATCCAGTCATATGGATTTATTCAAAGTCCGGATGAGTCTTGTGTATATAAGAAGTGTAACGGAAACGTGGTGGTATTTCTTGTACTATACGTAGATGATATTTTGTTAATTGGCAACAATGTCAAGGTATTATCAGACGTAAGGGTATGGTTATCCAAACAATTTGATATGAAGGACTTAGGAGATTGTGCACACATTCTTGGGATCAAAGTTATAAGGGATCGTAAGAAAAGAATGTTGTGTCTGTCCCAAGCTTCATATATAGATACAATCCTTGCTCGTTTTAGCATGCAGGATTCCAAGAAAGGTTTCTTACCTTTTAGACATGGAGTAGCTCTATCTAAAGAGATGTCTCCAAAGATGTCGAAAGAGATAGAGGACATGAAAGCGTTCCTTATGCTTCGGTGTAGGAAGCCTAATGTATGCAATGTTATATACGAGACCCGATATCTGTTTTGCCGTGGGCATGGTCAGCAGATATCGAGTAACCCTGGACAAGGACATTGGACTGCGGTAAAGCATATATTAAAGTACGAGAAGGACTAGAGATTATATGCTAGTTTACCAGGCAGATGATCTGCTCCCTATGGGTTACACGGATTCAATTTCCAATCGGATAAGAAGTCTACATCAGGCTATGTGTTTAATTTAGGAGGTGGAGCCATTTCATGGAGGAGTGTTTAGCGAAATGCGTTTCGGACTCAACCATGGAAGCTGAGTATGAGGCAGCTAAAGAAGCAGTATGGCTCAGGAACTTTCTAATGGACTTAGATGTGATTCCTGGTTTGCCCAAAATCATCACAATTTATTGTGATAATAGCGGTGCAGTTGCAAACTCGAAGGAACCACGAGCTCATAAGGCAAGTAAACATATAGAGCGCAAGTACCACCTGATACGAGATATCGTGAAGCGAGGAGAAGTTGTCATCGCCAAGATTGCATCAGCGGATAACCTGGCAGATCCTTTCACTAAGGCCCTTCCGGCGAAAGCTTTCGATCGGCATGTGGAGGGAATGAGAATCAGATGTATGGTAGAAGATATGGCAGCTTAGTCATTAGTATAAGTGGGAGATTGTTGGAGTGTATACAGAAAGCCTAAGATTTTGTAAACATTTGTTTTGAATAAAGAATCACATTTGGTCAAATTGTCTACATTTGTTTGTAGTTGTTCAATTAATTTATATTGTAGATAATATAGCATGTGGTGTCACATGCAGAAGATAATGTTATCAGTACCTTATAAATTATAAATAGTAGCTCACGACCAAAATGGAAAGGAACAAATCATTAGAAGGTCGTAGTGTAATTAGGTATCAGTTTATCTTGACTGTATAATTACACTAGTACACTTAAAGTGTATTGAGTAGGACCATTTGAGGTCGTTTCTTTTATACTGACTTTATAAAGGAACAAAAACCTCAGTTATTATGGAAGTGTGTGCTCTTAATCCTAATATAATAACAAGCATATATATTTGATATTTATTTCTTTAATTTATCAATGGGTGCGATTTAGTTCGATGAATCAATAAACTCGATAAGTTGGGAAATGATATCACTTATAGTGTGTGTTGTTGATTATAGAAGGAAACTGTGTCCTAGAGATACTAGGTTGATAATGTCCCCAAGAGGAGCTCATAAGGATTGTCATGTTAAACCCTGCAGGTGGACTTAGTCTGACATGACGATAAGGTTGAGTGGTACTACTCTTGGACTTAGATATTAATTAAATAAGTTGTCAGTAACTCACTTAATTAGTGGACATTCGATATCTTAAACACAGGGAGACTAACACGCTCATAATAAGAAGGAGCCCAAAAATGTAATTTGGGATTGGTGCGGTAGTTTAATAATAGTTCTCTAGTGGAATGAATTATTATTGATAAAATTAAGTTGTGTGTTCGGGGCGAACACGGGATGCTTAATTTTATCGGGAGACCAAAACCAATTCCTCCTCTCGGTCCCTATCGTAGCCTATTTATAGAGTTCTATACCCACCTATACCCACCTTCTATACCCACCAATAGGGGGCCGGCCAAGCTAGCTTGGGAACCAAGGTAGGGCCGGCCTAGGTATAAAATTGGGTGGCCGGCCCTAGCTTGAACCCAAGCTAGTGGGGGCCAGCCAAATTAAATTAAAAAGGGATTTTAATTTTAATTTTTATTATGTGGAAGAAATAATTTATTAAAGAGAATTAAAATTAAAATATCTCTCTTGTAAAAGATCTACAAAAGATTAAAGAAAGAGATTAGATCTCTTTCCTTATTTGTAGATTGGTGAGCTATTTTATTTTCTCTTTAAAATTATCTACATGTTGATAAAATTAAAATTATAGAAATTTCCTTTTATCAACCATGAAGAGATTTTTAAAGAGAAATTTTATTTTTAAAATTTCTGGAAACAAATTAGGAAGTTTTAATTGTTGATTAAAACTTGTCTAATTTTTTCTTCATTGATGTGGCCGGCCATAAGATTTCAATTGGGGAAATTTTATTTTATTTTTCTCAATTAAATCATGTCAAGGAAATTGAGGAAATTTTATTGTAATTAAATTTCCTAATTTGCCTAGGACAAGGAATATAAAAGAAGGGGTAGGGGTGCCTTCATGAGATACAACCTCTATTATTTTCTCTCCCTCTTTTGTTCCTTGGTGTGGCCGACCATCATCATCATCATCATCTCCCTCTCTTCCTCTTGTGGTGGCCGAACCTCTCTCAAAGGCTTGGAGCTCTTGTGGTGGCCGGATACTACTTGGAGAAGAAGAAGAAGAAGGAGAGGAAGCTAGCATCTCTTGGAGCTTGGTTAGTGTTTTGATTTTCTTCCTTGGTGAAGCTTCTTTCTTTGTGGTCAAACCTAGCTAGGAGGAGAAGAAGGTGGTTGGTGGTTTCTCATCTCGGCAGATCGTTGCCCACACAACGTCCGAGGTTAGAAGAGGAATACGATAGAAGATCAAGAGGTTTTTCTACAAGGTATAACTAGTAATTTTTCTTTCCGCATCATACTAGTTATTTATGGAAATAATACCAAATACAAGAGACTTACGTTCTAGAATTTCGAATATGTTTTTCGATGTTGTGTTCTTTTGTTTTTTCTTTTCCTTGTGATTTGATTGTTCTTTTTGGTTAACCTAAAGTTATTTTAGGAAATTAAATATTAGATTTCTATAAAAGGTTTTGTCTAGTTGGTGGTGGTTGCTCCCATATCCAAGAAGGCCGTGTGCCTCGCCACGTCAGTACTGGGAACCAATTATGGAAAATTAATATTTAATGGAATTAATAACTTAAGGTGATTTGGGTCGAACGTGTTAAGTTCCGCAGGAGATCCAAGTCAAAACCTAAAAGAACGAATAGATTAAGTTTTGGATCAAACGTGTTAAGTTCCGCAGGCGATCCAAAATTTAATTTAAAAGAACACATGGTAGCTAGGAAAACGTTCAGACCTTTGTACAAAATTTTTGTACAGTGGAACCTCTAGGTTTTCAAAGTAGCAACCAACAGCTAGAAGGCTAGTTTGAGGTTGGTCGGGTGTGGCCAAATGCTAGGCATAGAGACCCAACAGGTCACGGTCGACCGAGAGTTGGGTTGGAGACTTTGGACTTGAGATTGAGTCAAGTCCAGGATGGTCAATCGATTAGGCAATCGATTGAACCAGGGTCCAATCGATCAGTCGATCGATTGGAGTGTGCTGCAAAGGAAGAAATGGCCCAATCGATTGGTCGATCGACTGGGAGCATGAGTCATAAGCACAGAGGCCTTCCCAATCGATTGGGAATCTCCAATTGATAGGTTAATCAATTGGAGCTGGGAGTTCTCGCGCGATCGCGAGAACATAGAAAGCATCTGAATCGATTTGTGGATCAATTCAGACTGCCCCAATCGATTGGCCGATCGATTGGGATTCGACCGTTGCGCAGGATGTAGGTGATGGACGGCTGTGATGGAGCGATGCTGACGTGGCAATCAATTGGGGTTGATTTCAATCGATTGGAGGCACTGTATATAGCTTGGGCGAAGCGTTTTCTTCGCCATAACTTTTGTTCTTCTTCCTACGGACTTCAACGATTTTCACGTGAGCTTCTTCTGATCTTCACCGCCAGTTCTTGAAGGTGCTTGGGGTGCATTCCCAAGGTTCAAGAGGCAACAACAAACAATAAGTAAGCAAGAAGAAGGGTGTATTTCAGTTATATCTTGTATTTTCTTCTTGGGTGAGTTGTGTTATTATGTGTGGATTTGTACAAGGCTTCTCCGCCTCCGGCTGCGATCGAGAAGGAGGTTTTCATAGTGGAGGAGCATGTCGTGTGTGGATCCTTGGATTAGTCACCTCTTCTTGAGGTGGATACCAAGTAAATCCTAGTTGTTAGCATTGTGAGTGTTTGTCTTCGAGTATTCCGCTGCACAACTACAAGACGAAGCAAACTGACGCAAGCGCGACGAGATGCTATTCACCCCCCCCCTCTAGTAGACACTATGGTCCCAACAATTGGTATCATAGCAAGGTCTCTCTTCTACGGACTAACCGCCAAGAGAGCAAGAAGCTAGAGGAAGAAGAAGATGGAGATTGAAGGACCACTCAGATGGGATATCCGAATTCCACCTCCGTACGACAAAGAAGACTTCAATTATTAGAGGACGAGGTTGGAAACTTGGTTCTAAATGGATTGGAACCAATGGGTTGCATTGGAAGATCCATTTGAGCCTCCAAAGGATAAAAAGGGGAAGCGCCTCTGACCTCGACATTGGACCGAGGAACAAAGGGAGCAAGCGGAGGCGGATAAGGAGGTAACAAAAATTTTGTTAAATCTATTACCCTCTAACATAATTTTGAATATAGGTGAATGCACGAGTGCAATTGATCTTTGGAAAAAGGTCATTGCCTATCATGATAACCCCACTCAATTTCAAGGAGTGGATGAGCCTAAGGAGAAGGGCTCATTGGTCCAAGAAGAGAAGGACCAATCCGATGTTGACACGAGGGCAACATTCGAGGAGGTAAAGAAAGAGGACGAAAATGAGAAGAGATCATCCACATCTTTGATGTGCGTAGATTGTATACACTTGTTTAGCATGTTTTGACGCACATTCACATACTTTGAGCATGCTTTATCTATGCATTTTCGTACTTCCAGCTTTCCTTTTAGCATATTTATTCTTTTTGTTCGGAGATCAACTTTTGTGCATTTTATCTATACAAGGGTCGAATTTGGTGAAGGATTCATGTTCGAGGCCAAATCTGCAAGCGAAGCTAGAGAGGAAGGAACTATACCTGAACCTCACATGGCCCTGCCTTGGGGGGTTGCCCAGGCCGTGTGGAGATCTTTGGCCGTGTTGTTGCAGTAGAAAAGGAAGTGGCCTCGACCGTGTGAACCTCACACGGTCGTGCCAAGATTTGAAGCCAAAAGGAGTCAGGCCGTGTACACCACACGGCCATGCAAGGTTTCTAGAGATCAAGAAAGCCTCGGCCGTATACACCACACGGTCGTACGCCAGGCCTTGGCCATGTGAACCTCACACGGTCGTGCCTCGGGGTCGTGTGGCACCCAAACCTCCCCTCTATATAAGGCCTCCTTCATGAATTCATGGGGGATCTTCTCCCTTTTTGGGGGAAATCAAGATTTGGGCGTTCCTCCACCATCTCAGAGGGATTTTTCGGTGATTCAAGGGTGGATCTTCAACGTTTTGACTCCAAGATTATGGATTGGATCCGAAGATGGTTCTTCATCGTAGATAAGCTTTCTTTCTTCCTTTTCTTGGATTTAAGATCAATAATGCTTGTAATCTTCCTTTCTTCGGATTTCTTTCCCCATTTTATGGAGTAGATTTCTTTGTTCTAGGATGGAGGAAGTAATTGTAAGGATGATTTGATGTAAAACTCTTGTGGATATGCCAATTTCCTATTTCTATGATTTTGCCCTGTTTGTATTCATTCTTTCTTGTGTGGATTATTGTGATTAGGGCTTAATTACCATACTTAATTAAATGTTTGGATATCTTGTGGATCTTGTAGAGGTAATTCCTCATTCGATTTTTCGAGGGTTGTACGTGACAAACATGCCCGTGTAAGGACGTTTGAGGGATGATCTTGAAGATGAAATAGGGTTATTCAAGGGGGTAGGATAGATAGTATGCATTAATCTTTGTATCTTTATGCGGTTGATGAATTGTGAAAGCCTATGTTGATTATCCGAGGGGCGTTCATGACAGGAACAAGCCCGTGTAAGGACAACATAGATTCATACTTAATTGATCACATTTAGGTATAGATTTTAGTCCTAGGCCGGTTATCTATTGCAAGAGAGAACCGGGAACCTTCTACAAATAATGGACAATTGAGGCATAAGATTTGGTAGATCATTTACATTGAATAACCTTACAAAGAAACCAAAACTCCTAGAACATCCCTTATCATTGCCCTTATTCTTGTTTCTTATTCTTTTATTTTTGTGTTTACCCTTCATAGTTTCACTTTGTTTTTGTGAATCGATTGATTAGATGTTTAGCTAATTCGCGTTGAGACATCTTTAGTGGTTATTCCAGTCCCTGTGGATACGATATCTTTTATTATTACTTACAATATTTCCGTACACTTGCGGAGAGTCAACAAGTTTTTGGCGTCGTTTTTGGGGACTGCGCTATAACGTTAGAGGTTATCAATTGAGTTAGACTAAACATAACTTTTCTTTTCTTTTCATTAGCATAATTGTAACTAATCTTTAGAATTATATTTTCTTGTATATCTTTCTACTTCTTGTCAATTCCTTTTTGTTGCAATTCTAATTCTGCATTTTTAATTTCTAACATTCTAGTCTAACTTTTCTCTCTTTTGATTTAATTTCTTTCTTCTTTTCTTTTGTAAACATATTTTGAAATCTTGTTCTTGGCATATGAATTATTCTAGATATTTTTCTTGTTCCTTTTGTTTTTTCTTTCTTGTTTTCATTATGCACTTTTTTTCTTGCAATTTAAATTCTGCATTTTCTTTCTTGCTTTTCATATTGCATTTTATTTCTTGTTTTTGATTCTTGAATATCCATGAGCACTAACATGTCAAGCAGGCTCATGAGAAATTTTTCTACACCTTTTTCTGCAAGATTTTTATCTCCCATTGTGCAACCTCAAATTGAAGCAGAAAGTTTCCAACTAGACCCAGAGTTAATTTTCATGTTACAAGGTCACAAATTTGGAGGAGAAGTATCAGAAAGTCCTTATCTACATCTTGAAACATTTTTAGAGATTTGTGATATGGTGAAATGTGAAGGAGTGTCAGCAGATGCAGTTCGATTGATGGCATTTCCTTTTAGTATCAAGGATGAAGCAAGGACTTGGTTATATTCTCTCCATCCTCAATGTATCACATGTTGGGAGCAATTGGAAAAGCAATTTCTGAATTATTTTTTTCCTCCAAGCAAAACAGTGTATATGAGGAATTACATAACAAATTTTGCTCAGCCATATGGAGAATCATTGTTTGAAGCATGGGATAGATTCAAGAGTCTTCAAAGATAGTGCCCTCATCATGGTTTTGAAAAATGATTGATTCTACACATATTCTATGGGGGAATTTCTTTCTCAGACAAGAGTTTATTGGATTCATCAGCTAGAGGTTCTTTTATGGACAAAAGTGTAGATGAAGCATATATGTTAATTGATCAAGTGACATTGAACCTCCATGAATGGTTGAACATAAGTTGGATGAAATCTCCCTCAAACATTCAAGAAGTGCAAGCCATAAATGCTATAGAGCCTGTCAAACAAATTGTGACTCAACCATCTATGAGTTTTGAAAATCACAAGTCACAGAATGGGGAGTTCAAACATTTGGGGGTAGAGATTGAAAGTATTGTTTCAAATTGGTTTAAAGAAGATCCCCCTCCATCTCAGACAAGATCTAGTGAAAAGTCTGATGATGTTGGGTTGAGAACTGAAAAAAATCATGAAGAACTTCTGAAGAAGGGCATGTTTAGAATTTAGGAGAAGAACAATAGAAGACCACATGAACTCAGTTCCATTATTCCAGGAGGTTCCCAAATGCCACAAGTTCCTTTTCCTCAACGATTGATCATACCAATACCAGATAAGCAAGTTGAATCTCCTCCAAAAGCTCAAAGAGAATTTGGGAAAAAGGAAGTTCAATCTTTCCTATAACCTTCACTAAGGGTTACTTTTCCACAAAGGTTAGTGGGGGTCAATGAGAACTATGACTTTAAAAAATTCTGTGTCACTGGTAAGGTTGAGTGCAGATTTTTGAATTTGTATAAAGATGAAGACTCTTCAGATGAGGATTGTGAAGATAAAGCAGTGGTAAAAAAGTTTTCAGATCAACCTCCAAATTTTATAGGGTGTTGTAGTGACATTAAATTTTCAGATGATGATGATGTGGTAGATCAATTTAAAACTGCAAGTGAAGTTATTGATCCTCCTATAGTTGATTCTCCTATTGAGGATATTGATGTTGGTTTATTTTTTGATGTTTGTGTTGATGATGTTGATATGGAACAATGTGTAGGGAGTTGTGTTGTGGAAGCAACATCTCAAGAATCACCTCCTTTGTCCACACAATCCTTAGATGTTGTAAGAGTTGTAAAGATTGAGCATGTTGTTGACCAATGTGTAGGGACTCATGTAGATATAGCAGAGTCTCAAGAATCACCATCATTGATATCATCAACACCTGAGCCAGAGCTAGAACCATCATTTGATTCAGAGGAAGTCACATCTACATGTTTAGAAATTTCAGGTATTTCTCAGCAAAGTAAAGTTAGTATTTCTTGTGATCTTTTGAAAAATTTTATAGAGGTACCTATCATTGACTTTGTTGGATGTGATTTTGTTTTTATTTCTTATTCTTCTTATCTTAATATGGTTATGGCTCTATCTTATCTAATATGTTTGTGGGAGATTTCTATTTTCTTTGCATGTGAAGATTTCACTTGGGCTAATAATTGGAAGCTCAATCTGAACCGTCTTCGACCACCCGAAAGAACTTTAAATAAGACGAAGATGGAGAGAGCGATACTTCACTTTTTAACTCCTATATTGAAAGCTCCCACCATAATAAGAGCCTTTGGTAGGAGGGTGTTGAAATATCTTACCCCTCCCAGAGAAAGATTTAGATGAATCTAATGAGGTGGTCGAGCTAATGACCTTAAACAAGCGCTTCTTCAGAGGCAACCCAAGTTCATTTTCCTTATTTTCTTTTATGTCTTTAGTTCTCTCTTTATAATAAACATGTATCCTCTACTTAATTTATCTTGTCTATCTTATTGTTGTAGAATTCAAAATTGTGGAGGAATGTGAGTATTGGATGGAGGAGTATCTTTAAAAATATGAATGTTAACCATTTGGAGCTCATCACTTGGTAACTTCTCTTACTTAAAATCTTCTCCACATTGTTTTTAGTTTTCATTGGGACAATGAAAAGTTTAAGTCTGGGGGGATGCATTTGATTTGCTTTGTTTGTTTTTGTTTTTGCTTATGTCTTGCATTTTGTTTTGATTTTTTTGGCATACATCTTGAGAACATCAAACTCCATTTTTATGTTTTCTTGTCTTAAAGAAAATTGTTAGCACATTCTTTATCTTGATTCATGATATTGTAAATGATGATAGTATGTTTAGTGTACTTCTTTTCTCTATCTTGAGTTGCATGAATTGAGCTAAGTATCAATTAGAAATAAGTTTTAGTCTTGGCCTAACCTTAAGGATCTTACTTTTACTACACTTTGACTTGATGCTTGAATAGTTGATATTATTGAAATAGTCATGATTCATCCTATTTGTTTAGTACTTGGTTTCCATGGTGATTTCTTAAACTTCATTTTGGTTACTGGATGAGGCTCGAATCTTGAAAAACTCATTTGAAAAAATTAAAATATCCCAACTTATGTGCCTATAAACTCTCATGTGTTTAAAAAGGTGCATGATGAAAAAAAAAGAGTGTCAAAAAAAGGGATATAAAAAATAGTTGTCGTGAGTGGAAACTAGAAAGTCACCCCTTTGAGACCGAGTTAGGTTACTCGGGAAATGACTTCTATGGTTCTCCTGATATCGAGCACGTCTTTGAGACCTTGGGTTAATTGAGAAATATGAACAAAATGTGTCGCAGGTAAGTGTCTATCACCGGAAACATTAGGAACTCAAATTGGATGACGACTTGACTAGGACAAAGATTGAAACTTGAAGGGTTTTGAGTTACTTATTTGCACAGTGCACAAGAGACTTATGCTTAAGTCATACTAGGTTTATTTCTATGATCATGCTCATTAATGAAACTTGTGGATAGAGTTAGGAGAGTGCATTAAGGATTATGATGCATTGTTGAATACATGAATGGTGATTGTGGCATTTTGCTTAGGGACAAGCAAAGGTTTAAGTCTAGGGGTGTGATGTGCGTAGATTGTATATACTTGTTTAGCATGTTTTGACGCACATTCACATACATTAAGCATGCTTTATCTATGCATTTTCGTACTTCCAGTTTTCTTTTTAGCATATTTACTCTTTTTGTTCGGATATCTTCTTTTGTGCATTTTCTGTATACAGGGGTCGAATTTGGTGAAGGATCCATGTTCGAGGCCAAATCTGCAAGCGAAGCTAGAGAGGAAGGCGCTGTACCTGAACCTCACATAGCCCTGCCATGGGGGGTTGCCCAGGCCGTGTGGAGATCCTTGGTCGTGTGGTTGCAGCAGAAAAGAAAGTGTCTTCGGCCGTGTGAACCTCACACGGTCGTGCCAAGATTTGAAACCAAAAGGAGCCAGGTCGTGTACACCACACGCCCATACAAGGTTTCCAGAGATCAAAAAAGCCTTGGCCGTGTACACCACATGACCGTGCAAGGTTTCCAGAGACCAACAAGGCCCTGGCCGTGTGTACCACACGGCCGTGCAAGGTTTCCAGAGGCAGAGGCAATGCAAGCTGTGTAGATCTACACGGCCATGCAAAGGGAGTTGTGGAAGAAGTATGTCATGGCCGTGTAAGGTAGGCAGAGAAGGGAGTGGACTTGGTCGTGTGAACCTCACACGGTCGTGCCTCGAGGCCATGTGGCACCCAAACATCCCCTCTATATAAGGCCTCCTTCATGAATTCAAGGGGGATCTTCTCCCTTTTTGGGGGAAATCAAGATTTGGGCATTACTCCACCATCTCTGAGGGATTTTCCGGTGATTCAAGGGCGGATCTTCAACGTTTCGACTCCAAGATTGTGGATTGGATCCGAAGACGGTTCTTTATCGTAGATAAGCTTTATTTCCTCCTTTTCTTGGATTTAGGATCAAGAATGTTTGTAATTTTCCTTTCTTCAAATTTCTTTCCCTATTTTATGGAGTAGATTTCTTCGTTCTAGGATGGAGGGAGTAATTGTAAGGATGATTTGATGTAAAACTCTTATGGATATGTCAATTTCCTATTTCTATGATTTTGCTCTGTTTGTATTCATTCTTTCTTGTGTGGATTGTTGTGATTAGGGCTTAATTACCATGCTTGATTGAATGTTTGGATATCTTGTGGATCTTGTAGAGGTAATTCCTCATTCGATTTTTCGAGGGACGTATGTGACAGACATGCCCGTGTAAGGACGTTTGAGGGATGATCTTGAAAGTGAAATAGGGTTATTCCAGGGGGTAGGATAGATAGTATGCATTAATCTTTGTATCTTTATGTGGTTGATGAATTGTGAATGCCTATGTTGATTATCCGAGGGACGTTCATGATAGGAACAAGCCCGTGTAAGGACAACATAGATTTATACCTAATTGATCACATTTAGGTATAGATTTTAGTCCTAGGTCAGTTGTCTATTGCAAGAGAGAACCGGCAACCTTCTACAAATAATGGACAATTGAGGAATAAGATTTGGTAGATCATTTACATTGAATAACCTTACAAAGAAATCAAAACTCCTAGAACATCCCTTATCATTGCCCTTATTCTTGTTTCTTATTCTTTTATTTCTATCTTTACCCTTCATAGTTTCACTTTGTTTCTGTGAATCGATTGATTAGATGTTTAGCTAATTCGCGTTGAGACATCTTTAGTGGTTATTCCAGTCCCTGTGGATACGATATCTTTTATTATTACTTACGATATTTCTGTACACTTGCGGAGAGTTAACAATCTTCAAGAGAGGAAGAGGTGGAAGCATTCACATCCTCAAGGGTTGAAGAGGTGGAAGCACCCACATCCTCAAAAGGAGAAGAAGAAGAAGATGATGCAACCTCCACAATTCAAGCTACCAAATGGAGAATCAAGCATCATCCCTACAAGCAAAGGTATAGAAACTTCAATTGTAAAAAATAAAAATCATATCATTTGCTTTGTGTGTAGGGAGCATGGGCACTACAAGAACAAGTGTCCCAAATTGGCCAAGAAGAAGAGCCAAGTAGTACTCAAGGGCAAGGAGAAGCCCAAGGAGACAATCCCCATAACAAAGAAGAGCAAGGAAAATATTGTGTGTTTCGTGTGCAACCAAAATGGGCATTATCGAAGCCAATGTCCAAAAAGGAAGAAAACAACTAATGTCAAAGGAGAAAGCACAAGTCTAGGGGGAGCTTCCAAGGTAAAAACCAAGGTATCATTTAATGAATCTATTTCTTTGACACATGATAAAAAGCATGATAGAAATAATTCTTATCATCTTAATGCTATTTATCACGAGAATAGGAGGCATAATGGCTTTAAGGATAAATATATTCCTCCTCATGTTAGATTTACCACACCTAAGATTAGGAAGGTAAATAACAACTTAAGCAATAACACCAAGTACTTTAGATATATGGCTAAGAATAGAAATGCTCAAGAATTTAAGGAAAAACCAAAATCTAGAGATTTATGGAGTGAAAATCAAGGCTTGAGGATGAGACTTGATAATTTAGAAATGACTCTAGCAAGAATGGAAAACATGCTTAGGGGGCAAAATGAGCATAACCTAGGAAAAGCTAGACAAGAGTCATCCAATGGTTATAGGGGTTTGGGATACAAACTCAAACTCAAGAAGGATGTGACTTCTTTTTATAGGGTTCCATATAGCTATGGGACCAACCCTAGGTGTAGAGGTCAAGTCAAGGATACTAGGGAAGGAATCCCTAAAGGTTCTTTTGACAAGACCAATGTGACTAAGACTTTCAAGAAGTCTAACAAAGTTACAAAGAAGGTTACAAGGGAAGTTATCCCTAGGAGTGACATAGTAGAAGTGACCAAGGCTTCTAAGAAGCCTAGAAAGGTCCTTAGGAAGGTATCTAGGGAAGTTATCCCTAGTGAGTACCTAGAGCATCCAAGGAGCACCTATAGGTATTGGATTCCTAGGAGCATATTCTCTACACCCTAGATGAGTTTAGAGGATGTCAACTCTAATTGGAAGGGTAGGTAACCCAACCTTGGTAAAGTTGACATTTGAGAGCATTTTCAAGAATATTGTTAACTTTTGAAAATGAAAAGGATTATTAGTGTAACTCTTTGAAAGAATAAAATGTGTCAAAATTTGAAAAGTTGAACTTAGTCTAAATTAGCACATTTAAGAAAAGTATAAGAAAAATCAAGTTAGAATTTTGATACTTTCTTAAGGAATTAAGAGAAAACTCATGCTTTAATCAAATGTGATTAAACCTTGAAGAGCAAAAAGGTGCCAAGTTTTGAGGATTTGAAATTAGGTTAAATTGGCGCATTTAAAGGAAATCCATAAGAGATACTAAGTTGAGATTTTGGTGTTCTCTTAATGTGTTAAGGGAAATTTAAGCCTTAATCGGATCGATTACTCATTGGAAAGACTAACATGTGCCAAACAAAATTTTGAGGATTTAATTCTTAATCTCAATTGGCACAAATAAGAAAGGATAAAAGACATGCCAAGTTGGGTTTTGGCATTTCTTCAAGAAATAGGCAATCTAGGATTAGAATTTAAAGGTTTAACTAAGGGATTAAGGATACTTAGATAGTCTATCTAGGTATATTTTATCTATACTAAAGTGACATGATTGATTACCTATCACATGTCATGACATCATATGTTGTATTCATCTTTATTATGAAAAATACAAAAATACCATGTCATGTCATACATACATCATGTAGCAGTAGCATGTCTTTCTTTTGAAAAAATTGCTCATCTTGATGTATGTCATATAACATCATGCATTATTTTAATTCGCTTGCTATTAAGGACAAATGACATCTATTATGAATGGTAAATATTTCAACAAGTGGGAGTATACCAAGTGACATCCTAGGCGGATGATCATAAATTTCATAATGCCTAGATAGATATACATAATCCCTTAATTTAGGGTAAACCCAAATCTACATCTCACAAAGAATCATAAGGTGACTTGTATGTGTTTAATACGCATTAGACATTAGTGAGATGTTAGGATGGTGAACAAAACTCAAGAGGTTGATCTAATACATCTTGTGAAGTTTTAGGTTCATCAAAACACATAGTTATGTGTCTTCCAATTATTGGGAAAGCTAATGTACAAGTCATGTGCATTGAGCCCAAAGAACATGGTTGCATATTAATTTTGAAAATGTTTTTAAAATACCTTTGAAAACCTTGGTGAAGACTATCTTTTGATAGTATTCATTATTGAAAAGTTAGACACAAACTAGAAGAAAATATTGAAGTTTTCAAGAGTTTTCAAATTTGTGTCAATCTTTGAAAATAAGAAGTATTTTCACATAAAACTATTTTTTTCTTGATAGAATATACCCTAAATAATGTTTACATGAGTTTTCATGATTTTTAGAGTTTTGTAGAATTTTTGAAAAGTTTCTGAAGTCTTCTGAAATTGAATTTCAGAAAATTTAGAAACTCAATCGATCAGTCGATCGATTAGAGGAGTTTCGATCGATAAGTAAATCGATTGGAAAGTCCATTCTCATGAACAGATGGTCAGTGAATCGATCAACCGATTGATTGACCCAGGCTGGATCGATCTATTGATCGATTCAGAAGGAATTTCTGCGAATAGAAGCTTGCAGAATCGATTAGTGGATCGATTGAAGTAGCTTCAATCGATTGAGTCCCAACTTCAATTGATTGGGAAGTCTCAGTTTGGCCTAAAAAGCCTGATTTCAGCACTTTAAGCCACTTCAAGTTCCAATACTATTCCAAATCCCTTCGAATACATTTGTATACTTTTAGGCGGAGTTTTCTTGATGAAAATAAGTATGGATCGGTTAAGATAAATCAAGGTGAAGTTTAGGATCGGGTTTAGTTTCAATTTCGAATTTTGGAACCTCAAACTTCAAGTTTTGATTTTTAAGGATCATTAATCATTCCTCACCCTTTGGAATACACTTGTATACATTTAGGGGGAGATTTCATGATGAAAGCAAGTATGAATTGGTAAGTTGAGGTTTAGTTTTATTATTGAATTTTGAACCTCAGAACTTCGAGTTTTGATTTTCCTAACTGTTTAGGAACTCCAAGTCATTGTTGATGCAATGACAAAAGTTTGACCATGTTGTCAGGGGGGGCTACTCCTTGAATGCATGAAAATTTATCTTCAAGGACCTTGGAAGGGGGTTCAACCTTCGTGATGGATAATACTCAGGGTCGAGTATTGGGGAATAATGGAAGATTGGTTATCTTCATTGCTAGGATGATAAATGCTCTCGAATGAGCATTATGAAGAAACTTACTGCTCAAGGGGGAGCATTGAATACAATGAATGGGAGTTTCATTGGGAAGTTGATGCATGCTCTAGGATGAGCATTGTGAAGTGAAGTAGAGCTCAAGGGGGAGCGTAGGTGGCAATGAAGAATATGAGATCTTCATTGTGGGGTTGTTACCAACACATGAGGTTGCAAACAACGTAGCGTTAACTCTTATGGAGAAGAGTTTGTTTTCTGATTTTGATGTGTGACAAAGGGGTAGAATTGGAGGTTAAGTTAGACATTCATCCCAAGAAGGGGGAATTTGTCCTCTAGGAAAGGGAGAGAATGAAGGAAACCTTCATTCATGCTTTATCATAGAGTTAAGGCTATGAGAATTAGCCTTCGTATAAAGAAGAGGTTAAGGCTATGAGATTTAGCCTAACTTAGAGGTATTGTCAAACATCAAAAAGGAGGGAGATTGTTGGGGCAATTTCCTTAGGTCAAGTTTGACTAGTTTGACTAAGCTTGAGTTGAGTCAAGCTTGAGTCGGGATTTGAGTTTTTATGTTTAACAATATAAGGAGATTGCTGGAGCAATCGTCTAGTTATGGAGATGGTCAAAGCGTTGACCAGGTTGATGAGAATACAAGTCAAGTAGGTTAAGGTTGACAGGAGACTTGACTGCGAAAGTCCTAACTGGATGTTAGGCATTTGGAAAGTCCTAGTGAGGAGCTAGGCAGGAGAAAGTCCTGGTGAGGAGCCAGGCAGGGAAAGTCCGAGTGAGGAGCTAGGCAGGAGAAAGTCCTGGTGAGGAGCCAGGCAGGGAAAGTCCGAGTGAGGAGCTAGGCAGGAGAAAGTCCTGGTGAGGAGCCAGGCAATTGGAAAGTCCTGGTGAGGAGCCAAGCAGTTGGAAAGTCCAAGTGTGATCATGGCAAAGGAGAAAGTTCTGGGGAGGAGTCAGGCAATTGGAAAGTCCTAGTGAGGAGCCAGGCAGTTGGAAAGTCCAAGTGTGATCTTGGCAAAGGAGAAAGTCCTGGTGAGGAGCCAAGCAATTGGAAAGTTCAAGTGTGATCTTGGCAAAGGGTGTAAGTCCTAGCATGTGATCTTGGCAAGATAAGTCCTAGTGTAACTTGGCAAGGAGAACCCGACAAATAGGATGAGGCCGAAGGAAGCTTCTGAAGGCAAGGCTTGAAGGATGGGGAGAATTCGAGGGACGCGAGGCTGATGGAGGAGGCTAGAAGGATAGCTCGAGGTTGGTCGGGTGTGGCCAAATACTAGGCATGGAGATCCAACAGGTCACGGTTGACCAGGAGCTGGGTTGGAGACTTTGGACTTGAGATTGAGTCAAGTCCAGGATGGTCAATCGATTGGGCAATCGATTGAACCAGGGTCCAATCGATTAGCCGATTGATTGGAGTGTGCTGCGAAGGAATAAATGGCCCAATCGATTGCTCGAACGATTGGGAGCATGAGTCGCGAGCATAGAGGCCTTCCCAATCGATCAGGCAATCGATTGGGAATCTCCAATTGATCGGTCGATCGATTGGTGCTGGGAGTTCTCGCGCGATCGTGAGAACACAGAAAGCATCTGAATCGATCTGTGGATCGATTCAGACTGTTCCAATCGATTGGCCGATCGATTGGGATTCGACCGTTGCACAGGATGTAGGTGATGGATGGCTGCGATGGAGCGGTGCTGACGTGGCAATCAATTGGGGTTGATTTCAATAGATTGGAGGCACTGTATATAGCCTGGGCGGAGCGTTTTCTTCGCCAGAACTTTTGTTCTTCTTCTTACGATCTTCAGCGATTTTCACGCGAGCTTCTTCTTATCTTCACCGCCAGTTCTTGAAGGCGCTTGGGGTGCATTCCCAAGGTTCAAGAGGCAACAACAAGCAACAAGTAAGAAAGAAGAAGGGTGTATTTCAGTTATATCTTGTATTTTCTTCTTGGGGTGAGTTGTGTTGTTGTGTGTGGATTTGTACGAGGCTTCTCCGCCTCCAGCTGCGACCGAGAAGGAGGTTTTCATAGTGGAGGAGTGTGTCATGTGTGGATCCTTGGATTAGTCACCTCTTCTTGAGGTGGATACCAAGTAAATCCTAGTTGTTAGCATTGTGAGTGTTTGTTTTCGAGTATTCCGCTGCATAACAACAAGATGAAGCAAATCGACGCAAGTACGACGAGACGCTATTCACCCCCCCTCTAGCGGACACGACGGTCCGAACACCCATAAAGCACGAAATCGATATCCTACTCAACTACACCCATAAAGCACGAAACTGATATCCTACTCAATTACACCCATAAAGCACAAAACTCCAGCATACATCCAAATGAAAATTCATCGTCAAATAACAAAACCATACAATATCCATATGTCAAAAGCTATAGGTCTGAAAACATAGTCTGACATAATATAGACAATAACATAAACCAAAATGTGCGAACTCGTCGCGACGCGCAGTGGTGGGGGACTAGTGACTCGAACCTCCTGAACAGCCTCAACCTGAAAATAGTAATAACGAGGTGTGAGTCCAACACTCAGCGGATACCTAGTTGACATGTATAGTAAATAATAACCAACAGAAATAAATATGCGTACAGTCTCTTGGATAGAAAATGCAAAACGGCAAATTAAGGAGTATCTGTACTAATCATAACCTGGGAATAGGGATATCAAGGTCGTCAGACCCCGAGTATCATAAATCCTGTATGCATGTCAAACATTACATCCATCTAATATGCAGCATATAAAGTGCAACAAACACAAGAAATAAATGCAAATAATGTATATGATGCCAATAACATGTCCTAGTCACCTATGACGCTAGTCAGCTATCTCACACACGATGGTGGGACCGAGTGGGTAGGGCTGTGACAACCGTGCACTCTTTCGTCACTGCTCCTAATGAGTGACCGAGTGGGCGGGATGCTGTCGGAGTACACCTATCCTCCTTGTAACGACCCGGCCCTCTTGGCCCATTTGGCGGCCCATTTGGCGACTTTTCATGTCGTCGACCGTCGGCCCTTATGTCGTCGGCCCATTTGGCGACCTCTCATGTCGTCGACCGACGACCCTTGGCCGTGCCGTTACTCACTAGGACTTTCCACCCCTGGCCAGTGGATTTTTGCCTCCCCCAGGATTCGAACTCTAGACCTCCAGGCTTAAGAACTAGAGTTTATGAATCCTAGTAACCAAGTGAGATGAATTGTCACGCCCTAAAGGAGTCCCTGTCCGAAGAAATTTCGGCAGCATCTCCCCTGTACGGCGGACAATCTGAAACTTCTACATAACACATATACCTCAGCCACAGGCGGCTGGAATCATAACAATAAATAAAAACAATCACCACGCAGTTTATATAGATATTCAGCCTCTGGCTATCACAACCACGCAGTTAATAATAGTAATCACAAACAATAGTACTCTGACTCGAAATCCACCCTACTCAACTACACACGTAAAACTCAAATCCGACGAACTCACCTCTTCTGCCGTCCAGGCAGGCATGTAGTAGAATAAAATCCCAATCATACCAAAAGTCCATCAAACGGAAGGATTCCATACAATATCCATATCTAAAATCCAAAACAAGACTAAAACTAAGTCTGATAGAGAAAAGCTAAAATAAAATAACAACTCAAAACCAGCAGATGGGGACCAGCGACTGGAACTGCTCCGGACAGCCTCAACCTAAAAATATATCAACAATGGAAGCGGGGTGAGTCCAACACTCAGCAGGTACAACTGATATGCATAATAAAACAAATAACAGACAAGACTAATCATGCGTACAGTCTCCTGAATACAATCAGGAGATAACTGTACTAACCGGGATCAAAGTACAAAGGTAACAGGGTCGTCAGACCGGGGGAGTCATAATCCTGTATGCATGTAAATCATATGCATCCATATAAATGCAGCAAGTAAATGCAGCAATCACAAACAATAAATGCAATAAATGCATATGGTGACCGTGCACTCTGACATCACTGCTCTTGATGAGCGACCGAATGGACGTGATGCTGTCGGAGTACTCCTGTCCTCTGACCCCAAATCATAAATGGGAGAGCTCAATGCTCTCATCTCCCGATACACGATAACGAGGAGGAAATCCCTGCCGGCTACCACACTGAGTCATCTGACCAACGGAGCCAAACAGAGTCCACCATCTGCCGGCTACCACGCTGCTACACTAAATGCCAGCGGAGCCAAACAGAGCGGAACTGACTGCCGGCTACTACGTTGAGTCACCTGACCATCGGAGCCAAACAGCAGAACCGCCACACACCTGCCTGATATACCACTAATCCATGGGTGGTGGTGTGTGCAGTACATGTAACTAGCAATGGACTCAACCATAGTGGAGCCGACAATCGCACAGCATGCAATCATGATGCATGACACTAAGCATGGCAATCTCATGAATAACATAGTAATGACCATATAAATAATACAAAGTGTGTACCACTGGAAGATGTATCAGATAGAAAGTACACAAATCAGATAGGGCATCAAATAAACCCTAGATCCAGAAGATAACATAGCATATGGTTGGGTCACTACCTAAAGCATATATGATTAGGTAAATAATATGCAGTGCAGAATAAATAAACAAGCAACCATGTAACTATCATGTAGTGACCAACCGAAACAAAATGATTACACAATCACTGCTATATGTTAAACATATTATTATGCATATCAAAGACATAAGTCAAAGTACCCGCCTCCAATAAAGTGGTCCAATCCGGTAATCAAGATACTCGTCGAGATACCGTCCCGAATCAAAGTCCTGTGTCGAACATATAGATATATTTTATTTAGCTACAATTCAAATGAATTTAAATAGCTTAATAAAATCCACGAAACTAATATCAGGGAAAACCCTAATTAACATAACCAATTGCCTACCCAAAATTAATTCTAACCATTGACTAAGGTTAATGGTCTTGACCCTAATCGTTCCATTAGATTCATTTAAAACCAACTCAATCTACAACAAGGATCCGCCCTCAATGTATCATACTATAACCAAATTAGGTACGTATCAATTCATACATAAAACACATTTTCACCTCAATCACAGCTGGAGAAGATTCGCTGTTGCAGCATAGTAGACGAAGTTGCTGCCAATAATCCTATCCGTAGCGAGGTGAAACCGTTGCCACAGTTATGTTGCCTACACTGCAAAGAACTACTTCTCCCAATGTGTCAACATCCAGTCAAAATCTAATACCCAAATATGCCTTACCTGCACGAAGCCAAGTTCTTCCTTTTGTTTTTCTCTCTGCCGGCGCTAGGGAACAGCAGGGACGGTAACAAAGGTGATCACCGGAGAGATCGAACACTGCTCGGGAAGCAGGCACAACGCTGTATGGGTGTCGGCTGTGCTCGGATGTCGCTGAAGAGAGGGGTGTCGTGGCTGAAGCTAGGGCTCGGCTCTCCAGTGAAAGGGGCAGTCGGCGCTAGGGTCGAAGACGGCGGCGTCGGCAGAAAGAAGGTCGGGGGTGTCTCGCCGGACCAGAGGAAGGGAGGGGAAAATCCGGAGGCGGCGTCGGCGGTGACGCTAGGCACAGAGGCGATCGGCGCTAGGCGGAAGGGCTCGGCTTCACAGATAAGAGGAGAAAATGAAGAGGAAGGCTCGGCGGAGGGGTTGTACGCTCGAGGAGGAGTAACCGCCGGCGGCGGTTAGGGCAAGGAGGAGAAAGGAAGGCGGCGTCGGGATGGCTCGGGTGCAAGGAGGGAGAGAAACAAAGGATTTAAAGAAAATAAAGGAAAATATAAAGAAAAATAAAAGGAAAAAGGAAAAGAAAATAAAATATTTCCTTATTAAAATTGGGTAGCCTAAACAAGCTTTTCCGGGCCCCATCTTGATCCCCGTTAACTCGTCAAGACGAGCTCCGAAAAATTCCCAAAAAATTTCCAAAAATTCCTGATAAATCCCTTATTAATATTCGCCTATTTCCGGTATTTTACACTCCTACCCCAAATCATAAGTGGGGGAGCGCAATGCTCTCATCTCCCTTAGCCAGTCCAAAGGAGGGATCCCTGCCGGCTACCATGCTGTGTCACACTACCCATGAGCGGACCAACGAAGCCAAATAGAGCAACCTGTTCCACACACCCTGCCAGAATAAAAACCACTAACCCATGAGTGGTTGTGTGTGCAGACTCATGTAACTGGTGATGCGCTCAACAATAATGGAGTCGACTATCGCACAGTATGCAATCATGCGAGATGGTGCATGACGCTAAGCATAGAAATATCTTGATCCTATCTACCTCTATAAAAAAAACATGTACCATATACTCGTCCGTACGAGCTCCGAAAAATTCCCGAAAATTTGGTACCCAAATTTCGTTATCTACCATCAGCAAGTACTAACAACAGATAAATAGTATAAATCCTGAACGGTAAATGAATCACATAACTCAAGTAAAAAGATGGGGGTATCGAGCTTGGATAGTATCCTCGAGCTCCCAAGTAGCCTCCTCATCCGAATGATGCTGCCATCCGACTTTAACCAGCCGGATAGTCTTGTTCCGCAACTGACGCTCTTTTCGGTCGAGTATCCGTACCGGAATCTCTTCATAAGTAATGTCAGGCTGAACTGGAACTGGGATATCTGCCAGCACATGTGTCGGGTCATGTACGTATCTCCTCAGCATCGATACGTGGAATACATCGTGAACGCCCGACAGGGACGGTGGTAGTGACAGTCGGTAAGCTACCGCTCCGATCCTTTCTAAGATCTCGAAAGGGCCAATATACCGCGGAGCTAGCTTACCTCTGAGGCCAAATCTCTTCACCCCTTTCGTGGGTGAAACTCGCAGAAATACATGGTCGCCAACAGAGAACTCTAGTGGTCTGCGTCTCCGATCAGCATAACTCTTCTGACGGTCCTGCGCCTCTGACATCCTCCGTCTGATAGTACGGATCAACTCTGCATCCTGCTGAGCTCTATGAGGTCCCAATAACTGGGCCTCTCCAACCTCATCCCAGAGGACGGGTGTCCGAAGAGGTCTACCATACAACGCTTCAAACGGTGCCATCTGGATAGCCGAATGAAAGTTGTTGTTGTAAGCAAACTCTACAAACGGCAGATGGTCCTCCCAACTGCCTCCAAAATCCATAACACATGATCTCAGCAAGTCCTCAAGAGTCTGAATAGTCCGCTCTGACTGTCCATCTGTCTGTGGATGGAAAGATGTACTAAATCGGAGCTGTGTGCCCAAGGCCTGCTGCAGACTCTGCCAGAAACGAGACGTAAACCGTGGATCTCTATCCGAAATAATACTCAACGGAACACCATGTAGTCTGATGATTTCTCGGCAATACAGATCTGCCAATCGATCCAGGGAATCAGTTCTCCGGATCGCTAAGAAATGCGCGGATTTAGTTAATCGATCAACGATTATCCAAATCGCGTCATGGCCTCGTCGTGTCCTCGGCAAACCCACCACAAAGTCCATAGTGATGTGATCCCACTTCCACTGAGGAATAGGAATCCGCTGAAATAATCCTGCAGGTCTCTGGTGCTCAGCCTTCACCTGCTGACAGATAAGACATCTAGCTACAAAATCTGCGATGTCTTTCTTCATACCGTTTCACCAATAGGAACGTCTCAAATCTCGATACATACGGGTCCCGCCTGGATGGATCGTAAATCGAGAACAGTGAGCCTCCTGAAGTAGCTCCTGTAAGACCGGATGAGACTGAGGTATGCATAATCTGCCTCGGAAGTATATAACACCCTCCTCGTCTCGTGTAAACTCGGTCTGCTGCCCGGAAGCTATCTGACTACCAATGAACTGACAATGCTGATCACTGGCCTGGGCCTCTCGGATCCTCATCCTGATCGACGACTGAGCAACTATGGTAACCAGAATACCCTGCTCTATGGATCCCTGCTCCTCAAGGTCTAACTAAGAGAAACTCTGAATCAAGTCCGTGACTGAAGTCCGGTGGCAAGCCAAAATCCCTCTAGACTTCCTGCTGAGTGCATCTGCAACCACATTAGCTTTCCCCGGGTGGTAGCTAATGGTACAATCGTAATCCTTCAGGAACTCCATCCATCTCCTCTATCGGAGATTAAGCTCCTTCTGAGTGAAAATATATTTGAGACTCTTATGATCAATTAGAATCTCAAATGTAATACCGTACAAATGATGACGCCAAATCTTCAAAGCATAAATGATGGCGGCTAACTCTAGGTCATGAACTGGGTAGTTCTTCTCATGCTCCTTCAGCTGACGAGAAGCATAAGAGACTACTCTGCCGTGCTGCATCAGAACAGCACCCAAACCCTGAAGAGAAGCGTCAGTGTAGAGTACAAATCCGTCCTCTCCAGAAGGTAGAACCAAAACTGGAGCCGACACTAATCTCCGCTTCAGCTCTTGAAAGCTGGTCTCGCAATCCTCGGTCTACGTAAACTTCACGGCCTTCATGGTAAGGTGTGTTAGCGGCATAGCAATACGCGAGAAACCCTCGACAAAATGTCGGTAATATCCGGCCAATCCCAGAAAACTGCGGATCTCCTGTACTGACTTCGGCTGCTCCCATCCGGTGACAGCCTCGATCTTCTGAGGGTCTACTGAAATACCTCTGCTAGAAACCACGTGTCCCAGAAAACCGACTGAGGATAGCTAGAACGCACACTTGCTGAACTTCGCGTACAGCTGATGTCGTCGAAGAATCTCCAAGACTATGCGAAGATGCTGTGCGTGCTCCTCCTCGGAATGCGAGTAGACCAATATGTCATCAATGAAAACGATAACAAACTGATCCAGATACTCCAGGAAGTTGTGATTCATCAAGTCCATAAACACCGCTGGAGCATTGGTAAGCCCAAATGGCATTACCAAAAACTCATAATGACCGTATCTCGTACGGAAAGCTGTCTTCTGAATATCTGAGTCTCTGACCCTCAACTGATGATATCCGGATCGCAGATCAATCTTAGAATACACTGATGTACCTCTGAGCTGATCAAACAAATCCTCGATCCATGGTAAAGGATATTTATTTCTGACGGTCACTACATTCAGCTGTCTGTAATCAATACATAACCTCATGGTGCCATCCTTTTTCTTGACAAACAATACCGGAAAACCCCATGGAGAAACACTAGGGCGAATGAATCCCCTGTCTAAAATCTCCTGGAGTTGAACCTTCAGCTCATTCAACTCTTTTGGTGCCATACGATAAGGAGCTTTCAATGCCGGTGCGGTCCCCGGAATCAGCTCAATAGTGAACTCCACTTGCCTTCTGGGAGGCAAACCTGGCAGCTCCTCTGGAAATACATCTGGGTACTCCCGGACTACAGGAACGTCGGAGAGCTGCGAACTACTACTGTCCTCAGTACTAATCATAGATAACAGAAAACCCTGACAGCCATGTGACAGTAGGTTCTGAGCCTGAATCGCCGAAATGATCAAGATGTCGTCATCTCTGATGCCAGTTAAACCCCACGAGGGTTGGTTCGGAGGCCGAAAAGTGACCACCCTCATCTGGCAATCAACGGTAGCATGATATACTGACAGCCAATCCATGCCAAGAATGATATTAAACTCGACCATCTCCAATACTAGAAGATCTACCGTAAGTATCATGTCGCCAAAGTCTAACGGGCAACCTCTGACCTCCTGGGTGACGTCTAAAGTATCACCGGACGGTAGGGAGACGGTCAATCGCTGCAGTCTAAAAGTAGGTAATCTACCAATCTCCCGCATAAAGGTACGGGATATAAAAGAATGCAAACTACCAGTATCAATCAATATATCAGCGGAAAATGCATAAATGGAAATCATACCGCGGAAAACGGATCCGTCGGCTCGCTGCGCATCCTCCCTGGTAATCGCATGAACACGTCCAGTCTCTGGCGGAGGAGGAGGTGGTAATGCTGCCAGCGGCTGCTGCGGCTGGGCAGAAGCCTGCCACTGAGGCGGTGCTGGATAATGTGCCAGAGAAGACTGAGAGGACGGTGACTGATACTGTGCAGCTGGCTGGGACTGAGTCTGGTACTGGCCTAAAGGCTGAGACTGCATCTGATACTGCCCCTGCGTCGGATAATAAAGTCCCGGAACAGAACTCTGGGGTGCTATGGAAGCACTGGAGTACTCCTGTCCAAGCATGCCAAATGCCGCTGCTGCAGGTGAAGCCATGCGAAGGTTGGGCTCTTCGCCCTCCTCGATAAGTTCCGGACTGACCGGACTGTCCTCCATGATCAGACCCTCTGGAAGTCATATGCTGAGTCTTCTACGGACAATCTCGGCTCTGGTGCCCAGGCAGTTTGCAATGAAAGCAAACTGACTGTCCCAGAGAACAGGTTGAAGTGACATGATCTCTGGACCCCCATCTGAAACAGCAAATGTCGCTGGCGGGTTGTTTCCGGCTCTGCTGGGAAGACCGAAAACGTCTTGAAGAAGACTACCCTGATTTCTGAGGTTTACGTGATACCCCAGATGTACCCTGATCTGATCGACTACACCTGCTCTGTTGTGGTGTAGCCTGAGGCTGCTGGATCTGTCCAGATGTCTGACTCGGCTGCTTCCTTTTCCTATCCGGAAAAACTCTCTGCTGAGCTGACTCAATAATGAGTGCTCTGTCCAACATCTCCGCATGAGATGTGATACCAAGACCGACAAGTCTTAGTTGCAAATGTCCATCTAGCCCTTGAATGAACTGCTGCATACGTGAACTGTCCTCAGCAACTAGCTCTGGACAAAATCTGGCCAATATGTCAAACTCTGCATTATACTCAGTCACTGTTCGATTATTCTATCGTAAACTCAGGAAATCCTGCCGACGAGCCATCTGATAAGCTTGTGGAAAGAAACGGCTCTCAAAAGCCTCTCTGAATCTGGCCCAAGTGATGTTCTGCTCACCGATGATGGAACACTGAGTAATCCACCAGGTGTTGGCCGTGTCCCATAAATTAAAAGCAGCCAACTCTGCTTTCTCCCACTCGGAGCAAGCAATATAGAAGAAAGTCCGCTCCATAGTCTCAATCCAAGACAAGGCGACACTCGGATCTCGGTCTCCTCGGAAGAGTGTGAATCGACTCTTCATCGACTCTGCCAACACTGGAATCCTGGCTCGTGCCGCGGAAAAGTCAGTGAGGTGTGTCGGAACGGCTGTCGGGACTGGCGGAAACACTGGAGCTGATGCTACAGGTGGTACCGGTGCATAAACCGGTGGAGGTACTCCCGGTGCTGCTGGGTAAACTAGAGCATATGCTGTCGGTGGCACTGTAGGGTGAACATAGGTGGCCGCGACTAGAGGTACAGTAGGTAATGGTACCGGATGAGGAGTAGCCGGTATCCCTAATGCATGTGCTGCTGGGTACACCGTATGCACTGGGAGCACAGGTGTCGCTGGTGTTGGGTACACTGTAGGCCCGGGTGGCGGTGGTGCCGCGTATGCCATAGGCTGGGCTGGAGCTGGTGTCGGGAATGTCAATGGTACCCCTGGTGGTACCGAAAATACAGTAGCAGTGGATACTGTTGGCGCAACTAAGGTAGGTACCTCTAAGGGAGCCATCGGGGTCTGAGAGCCCGACGCGCCCGCAACATGCTGACTCTGTCCCTGACTGACAGGCTCAGCTTCGGTAGGCATCTCTGGCATATCCAGAGATCCTGCAGTCCTCGTACGTGCTCGTCCAGCACCACGTCTCGCAGCAATACGCGTAGATCGCCTCATATCTGTTAAATTATATTACAGATATTACTACAGGTATAAACAATTACCAAAATGACATAATACCTAATTGCTGTCTGGAGATGTTCCGTCGCTGTCCAGTCCCCAAAATGACCTCGGAATTCCGTACGAGAAAGAACAAACACCGGAAATCCATATAAATCCAAAACGGAAGTCCATAACATAATCGAAACGGAAAAATCCGTGCAACCCAAAATAACTGCCTAAACCAATATGTCTCGCAACTAGGGCTAGTATAAAAATGTCCAAAATACTAAAAGCAGGTATCACACCCTGCTCTGATACCAATAAATTGGTATCAGATAAATCTCAAAAATCCAACACACGAAAACCCAACAAGTATCGCCAAACTTTGGCGCTCTAATACCAAATAAATTGGTATCAGGTTATCCCAAATATCCAAAATACGAAAACAACGATCGCAAAACTTAGCTCTGATACCAAATAAATTATCACGCCCCAGAGGAGTCCCTGTCCGAAGAAATTTCGGCAGCATCTCCCCTGTACGGCGGACAATCTGAAACTTCTACATAACACATATACCTCAGCCACAGGCGGCTGGAATCATAACAATAAATAAAAACAATCACCATGCAGTTTATATAGATATTCAGCCTCTGACTGTCACAACCATGCAGTTAATAATAGTAATCACAAACAATAGTACTCTGACTCGAAATCCACCCTACTCAACTACACACATAAAACTCAAATCTGACGAACTCACCTCTTCTGCTGTCCAGGCAGGCATGTAGTAGAATAAAATCCCAATCATACCAAAAGTCCATCAAACGGAAGGATTCCATACAATATCCATATGTAAAATCCAAAACAAGACTAAAACTAAGTCTGATAGAGAAAAGCTAAAATAAAATAACAACTCAAAACCAGCAGATGGGGACCAGCGATTGGAACTGCTCCGGACAGCCTCAACCTGAAAATATATCAACAATGGAAGCGGGGTGAGTCCAACACTCAGCAGGTACAACTGATATGCATAATAAAAAAAATAACAGACAACACTAATCATGCGTACAGTCTCCTGAATACAAGAAGGATAAATGTAACTGAAACGAAATCAGGAGATAACTGTACTAACCGGGATCAAAGTACAAAGGTAACAGGGTCGTCAGACCGGGGGAGTCATAATCCTGTATGCATGTCAATAATATGCATCCATATAAATGCATTAAGTAAATGCAGCAATCACAAATAATAAATGCAATAAATGCATATGGTGACCGTGCACTCTGACATCACTACTCCTGATGAGCGACCGAGTGGACGGGATGCTGTCGGAGTACTCCTGTCCTCTGACCCCAAATCATAAATGGGGGAGCTCAATGCTCTCATATCCTGATACATGATGACGGGGAGGAAATCTCTGCCGGCTACCACGCTAAGTCATCTGACCAACGGAGCCAAACAGAGTCCACCATCTACCAGCTACCACGCTGCTACACTAAATGTCAGCGGAGCCAAACAGAGCGGAACTGACTACCGGCTACCACGCTGAGTCACCTGACCAACGGAGCCAAACAGCAGAACCGCCACACACCTGCCTGATATACTACTAATCCATGGGTGGTGGTGTGTGCAGTACATGTAACTAGCGATGGGCTCAACCATAGTGGAGCCGACAATCGCACAGCATGCAATCATGATGCATGACACTAAGTATGGCAATCTCATGAATAACATAGTAATGACCATATAAATAATACAAAGTGTGTACCATTGAAAGATGTATCAGATAGAAGGTACACAAATCAGATAGGGCATCAAAAACCCTAGATCCAGAAGATAACATAGCATATGGTTGGGTCACTACCTAAAGCACATATGATCAGGTAAATAATATGCAGTGCAGAATAAATAAATAAGCAACCATGTAACTATCATGTAGTGACCAACCGAAACAAAATGATTACACAATCACTGCTATATGTTAAACATATTATTATGCATATAAAAGACATAAGTCAAAGTACCCGCCTCCAATAAAGTGGTCCAATCCGATAATCAAGATATCGTCCCGAATCAAAGTCCTGTGTCGAACATATAGATATATTTTATTTAGCTACAATTCAAATGAATTTAAATAGCTTAATAAAATCCACGAAACTAATATCAGGGAAAACCCTAATTAACATAACCAATTGCCTACCCAAAATTAATTCTAACCATTGACTAAGGTTAATGGTCTTAACCCTAATCGTTCCATTAGATTCATTTAAAACCAACTCAATCTACAACAAGGATCCGCCCTCAATGTATCATACTATAACCAAATTAGGTACGTATCAATTCATACATAAAACACATTTTCACCTCAATCACAGCTGGAGAAGATTCGCTGTTGTAGCACAGTAGACGAAGTTGCTGCCAATAATCCTATCCGGAGCGAGGTGAAACCGTTGCCACAGTTCTGTTGCCTACACTACAAAGAACTACTTCTCCCTATGTGTCAACATCCCAGTCAAAATCTAATACCCAAATATGCCTTACCTGCACGAAGCCAAGTTCTTCCTTTTGTTTTTCTCTCTGCCGGCGCTAGGGAACAGCAGGGACAGTAACAAAGGTGATCACCGGAGAGATCGAACACTGCTCGGGAAGCAGGCACAGCGTTGTATGGGTGTCGGCTGTGCTCGAATGTCGCTGAAGAGAGGGGTGTCGCGGCTGAAGCTAGTGCTCGGCTCTCTAGTGAAAGGGGCGGTCGGCGCTAGGGTCGAAGACGGCGGCGTCGGCAGAAAGAAGGTCGGGGGTGTCTCGCCGGACCAGAGGAAGGGAGGGGAAAATACGGAGGTGGCGTCGCCGGTGACGCTAGGCACAGAGGCGATCGGCGCTAGGCAGAAGGGCTCGACTTCACAGATAAGAGGAGAAAATGAAGAGGAAGGCTCAGCAGAGGGGTTGTACGCTCGAGGAGGAGTAACCGCCGCCGGCGGTTAGGGCAAGGAGGAGAAAGGAAGGCGGCGTCGGGATGGCTCGGGTGCGAGGAGGGAGAGAAACGAAGGATTTAAAGAAAATAAAGAAAAATATAATGAAAAAGAAAAGGAAAAAGGAAAAGAAAATAAAACTTTTCCTTATTAAAACTGGGTAGCCTAAACAGGCTTTTCCGGGCCCCATCTTGATCCCCGTTAACTCGTCCGTACGAGCTCCGAAAAATTCCCGAAAAATTTCCAAAAATTCCTGAAAATTCCCTTATTAATATTCGCCTATTTCTGGTATTTTACACTCCTACCCCAAATCATAAGTGGGGGAGCGCAATGCTCTCATCTCCCTTAGCCAGTCCAAAGGAGGGATCCCTGCCGGCTACCATGCTGCGTCACACTACCCATGAGCGGACCAACGAAGCCAAATAGAGCAACCTGTTGCACACACCCTGCCAGAATAAAAACCACTAACCCACGAGTGGTTGTGTGCGCAGACTCATGTAACTGGTGATGCGCTCAACAATAATGGAGTCGACTATCGCACAGCATGCAATCATGCGAGATGGTGCATGACGCTAAGCATAGAAATATCTTGATCCTATCTACCTCTATAAAAAAAACATGTACCATATACGTGGATCAAATAATATGATCTAGGTACACATGTCAGGTATGGTATCTAACTAGTCCGGTATATCATAAAGCATGGCATGTCACTACCTCCATAACATAAATAATAAACAGGGCATGAACGCTAAACAAGTAACAAACAAATCATGATCGAAAACAAATAGTGGCATGCCGATGCAGATATAAACAAAATTATTGCTACTTTCTAAAATCTACTAAACATATCAACAAGACATATCAAAATAGATAGGTCAAGGTACCCGCCTCCAATAGAAAAGTCCAATCCAGTCCAAATCCGACGTCGAGATGCTCGTCTCGAATCAGAGTCCTGCGTCAAACATCATATAAATATTTTATTTAGCTAAATTCATAAGAATAGCTAAATAAAATCCCTAAAACTAAATTAGGGTAAAACCCTAATCAACACAAACATCAATCTACTTAATTAAATCTAACGGTTAATTAGGGTTAGTTACCTAATCCCTAATCACCTCTTAGATTAGAAATCCAAGCCTAAATTAATCTACACATAAACAACTAATTATAACCTTTAATTTAAAACATGATCTACCACATGTTCTAAACTAAATTCAATTCAAACATAATTCAACACATGACCCTAATTCAAATCTATCATCACAAGATTCGAACCAACACATAATCTATAACATGTATCAACTATCTAAAATAATCAAATTACACTTAACCTGATTCATCTAGACCATGTATCAATTACTCCTACACATATCTCAATCAAGCTACTGGAAAGCAAGGTGATCCGCTGGACCAGACAAGAATCCCTCAATTAACAGCCATTGTTGATTGGGGAAACCAAGAGAGCTATTGGTTGGGGTGCTACCGGACCAAAAACAAGCAACCCTATGGAATGCCAATCACCACCAAAAATCCATCACAGGTAACCACAGTCCAACTTCAATGAAACTGAGCTCCAATCTCCTCTTCTGACCGAGGATGAACTTGTGTGGCACAACAATTCGGAGAAGAGATCAACTAGTAAGACTCCAAGTGTGGGGTGTCGGCGATGCTCCGTGCTGCGATGATCTAGGGCAGAGCCACGAGGAGGAAGGAGGAAGAGGATCGGCGAATCAAAACTAGGGCTTGAATCCTTTCATGGCCGAAGACCCAAACCTGTGCAGAGGTGGCGCCTTGCCGAGCTAGGGCACGGATCGGCGGTGTCAATCCGTCGGGTGGAGGAGACGAAGGGATCGGGAGAAGGCTCGCCTGGCGGTGGCTCGAGCGTCACCGGCGCTTGGGGCAGGGACAGAGAGAAGAGAGGAAGATGAGGAGGCTTTAGCAACGAAGAGGAAGAGACGAGGGGAGAAGAGGATCGGGCTTGGGGAGGAAGAAGGAGAAGAGAAGAGGAGTCGGGCACGGCGTCGGGTGAGGGAAAAAGAAAATAAAACGGAAATAAAAAGGAAAAGAAAATAAAAATTCAACTTTTCCTCGTTTAAATGGGGTAGCCTAAATAGGCTTTCCTGTGGCCCAATAATTGCCCCCGTTAAAATCGTCATACGAGCTCCGAAAAATTTTTGAAAAAATTCTAAAAATTTTGAAAATTTTCCTTATGGTTATTCATCCTTTTTTGATATTTTACAATAATTCTAAAGACAACAATGAACATGAAGAAGTGGTTTGGATTCGTGATGATATTGCAGGAGTGGAAATTGATGATGTTACAAGTAAGATTTGTTTAATTTCATTTTTATTATCCGTTTCATACATCTTCAAACTCTTCAAATTTTTAACTATTTTACACTTTTATGTAGATTGGATGTCTGTTTTGATAAAAAAGTTTATTTGATTTAATGAAAGTTATGGCAAAAGGAGTACTCCATAGCATGGATCAAAAGTATATAGGGAGACAATCACTAGAATCAAATTGGTGTGAAATAAGAAAACAAGCTATCCTGAACCAGAAGAGATTTTGATTAGACCTTATGATCTTTTACATAAATTTGAGGATACACTTGGAGGAATGATAGCATGGTCATATCATCTGGTATAATTGTAACTTTTCATTAAAATATTATTAGTTTTTAATATTTATCATGTTATTATAACTTTAAATAAATATGAAATGTATTTACAGTTAATAGTAAGTGAAGATTACTATTAGGTGAATATGAAATGATACTTTACATCTTCTCGTTTGGTATGATATTTCATATTTCATCTTTATCATTATTTCTATTAACTTTTTATCTGCAATATTTTTTATTTACCAATACAAATATATTTATTGTATTTTATAGGTGATGGATACTTGAATTTTTGTGAATCAATATGACGGTTGAAGATGGTTTGCCTAGTTGAGTTTTTATTTTATAAGACTTTGTTAGTTCTAAAACATAATATTTTGAGTATAGTATGTAATTAGTTTTGAATGTAAAGAACTTATCATTAATTTACATTTGTAACTTTGACTCAAATATTTGTTTGATGAATTTAGATTATCTATTTGTACTTTAAATTGTATTTTATAATTTGTTCTATTCTAAATGGTTTATGGATTATGATGATGTGTAAAATTAAATTCATCTTATATATTCTAAATAAATATTAATAATCATTTTAAATATATTTATAAATTATTATAATGGTATTTATTAATGTCATTATAGATTAGTTAAGATAACATTTAAAATGATGTTATAAATTATCTTTACTGATATTTTTTATTATCCTTATAAAAAATATAAATATAATAATAAATATGTTTTGGTAACATTTAGCTTAGTCATTATTTTGATGATAACACGACATATATAAATATTCTTTAAAAATATTTCCTAACATTATACAGTGTCATTATACCTTTAAATTGTGATACTTTTGATATTAACATTGATATTGTATAATAACATTATAAAATGCCAATAAATTGATGAGGGTCTAAGACGGCATCACTTTATAGGATTTTAATAGATGTCATCAAAATATTAGTGTTATCATAAATATACTATAAGAATATTTATGTATGATATAATAAATTAATTTTCTTATAATGAATAGCTCTAATCTCCATCTAGCTACTCAACTCTTCGACTGGACCTCCCAGTCCTCTGGATCACTTTTATAGCTCGGTAGCCTATGTGCCGCATGCTTTCTAAATCAGATTTCGTTCTATTTTGCTCCTTCGTCTAACTAGGTGTAAGGGACTATGGATACCAGGAGAGTTTGCTCCTCTTCTAGCCTAACAGAGCTAGCCCACATCCAGCAAATTCGAGACTTGATAGGCCGTTAGAGCTTGAGAGCATGTCCCTATAAATAGGACAGCACAGGTTTTGATAAAGGGGTTAACACGACTCTTTTTCTTCCTCCTTTCACATCTCTTCTCAGCCCAAACTAATTTGACAATTGGAGGGGTTATGTTGGCTACGTCCGTGCCCACTAATCCTAGTTGACGTGTAGGTATAGGAGCCGTTGGAGGAAGGTGCAGTCGAACATCCTCAGAATCGAATTAAATTAATTATTTTATATCATTATTTTGTTTATAATTGATCAAATCGAAGTTCAACAAAACATTATCATGCATTGCTGAATCTCAATCTTTTTCATTCTAACCATCTAGACTAACAACCAAACTCATCTAGATAAGGAGGGAATGAAGAAAGTGAGAGAACTCATATATTGACTATCTGAAATTCTATTTTGCTTTTCACAAATCATGAGGGAAGAAGTGAATGTATGGACATACAAATATAAATAGAATAAAAAAATAAAAATATTAAAAATAAAGTCAAAATTATATCTATTGAAAAAAAAATCAAAGATAATATTTAAATGATCAATAACTAATCTAATTAGATAATATAAAACTATGACAAATACATATATCAAATGAGTAAAAGAAATATAAAAAAAGACTTAGCTAGTAACAATAAAATAAGATAAAATTTAATTAAATATAGATGGTGACAAAAGGGGACTTGTTCATTGTAATATCTCTCTGCTAGCCCGTCCCCAAGTCAACGTGGAAGAGATAAATCACAGATAGCTATTAATCTTGGATAGTTAAATTGCGCATAGGAGAAGACAGACATCTGGCTACTAGCTGGGATTTGATCCCAGACCTTATGGTGACAATATCATTATGCGCTAGCTAACTGTCATATATTAGACCAAACGATTTTTCCTAAATAGCATTGACTTCCATTCTTTAAATTTTGCGAGCAGTGTTGACTTCTGTCTTGATGGTCTCCACATAATATTTACGTGCCATTAACTGATCTCCACAAACTTCACCTACTTGATCATCAATAGGAAATTTCACCTTTTGGCAAAAAGTGAAAAAGACCACCCGAAATTCATTCAAGGCCAGCCGACCCAATATGACATTATAAGCAGAAGGTGTGTCCACCACCATAAAATAAGATCTTCTTGTTCTCATCAGAGGCTCTTCCCGTAAAGATCTAGCTAGTTTTATTTGACCGAGTGGTTGTACTTCATTTCTCATGAAACCTTATAGAGGAGTCATCATGGGCTGAAGCTCACTCTGATCTATCTACAATTGATCACAAGCTTTTTTGAAGATAATATTAACAGAATTATCGGTATCAATAAAAGTACGAGAAGTGCTGTAATTGGCTACAACAGTCTTGATTGTTAAAGCATCATCATGGGGTATTTCTATCCCCTCCAGATCTTTTGGCTCGAAACTAATCTCTGGCCCTACTGCCTTTTCCATGCAGCATCCTACCGTATGGATATCTAATCACCGAGCATGTGATTTCCTTGCCCGGTTTGAATTACCATCAGTAGGTCCGCCCGCTATCATGTTGATGTTACCTCGGGCGGTGTTGCTTCAATTCTCCTCTTGCCGAGTAGTTGTTGGCTTGGGCTGTGTTCACTCGGGTGCCTAAACTGGCATGACCGACAGTTGTAATATTCCCTGTTATGGTTTGGTCATTCTGTATTCTAGTTTGAGCAGACTGTTTTGCCTTGGATATGGTTGCCGGTTAGGAGATCACCGATGATACCGGGTATTATTTGTCTGCTGGTTCTTCAGAGCGAAATAATTTTCTGTATAATGAGTACCCGACATATGATACGTACACCATCTTCTTGGGATTTCTTGTGGCATCTGTACATGTTGTACTACTTGGGGTCTAGGTTCAGATTGATGATGAGTAAGAGCCACACGAGGTCCCCTGGGTGGATGAACAGGAACTATAGATCGTTCATTAGTTGGACCTAGAACAGGTATGATATTTTCCTTCTTACGAGTAGCTTGAGCCTCTTTAACATTAATAAATTCAGTAGTTTATTCAATTAATAAATCAAAATTAGCCAGATGATTTCACACTAGGTCTTTGAAGAAATCATTATCATTGAGTCCTTGAGAGAAAGCACTCACCAAAATTTCAGTAGTAGCACTAGGAACATCAATAGCTACCTGATTAAATCTTTTAATGTAAGCTCTAATGGCCTCTTTAGGTCCCTGTTTAATGGAAAAGAGACTCTAAGGAGTCTTGTGATACCTCCGATTACTAGAGAAGTGATGCAAAAATACCTTACAAAAATCCTTGAAACGTCGGATGGAATTTTATGGTAACTTCTTGAACCACCGCTGAGCTGCTCCTCCGAAGATGGTGAGGAACATACGACACTTAACACTATCTGAAAACTATTGCAATAGAGTTGCATTCTCAAACTTAAGCAGATGATCTTCTGGATTAGTAGTTCCTGAATATTCTTCAATATTTAACTTCTGATAGTGTTTTGGCAGTGGATCATCAAGTACCCTCTAAGAGAAAGGAGCAACGATTCTCTTAGGGGAGCTATAACTGACCACCATTTTTCCTTTACATTTTTATCTTTCTGGTCCATCCCCAGAAGATTCTTGAAGCACAAGTCTTCGTCCTCCTTGCTCCATAGGAGTACAAGAAAATTCTTGGGGATGTCGAGTAGGAGAAACGGGAGCATGAGTTATGTAAGCATGATTATCTTCTTCCATACCTCTGTCTCTCTAGTGATGAGTAGTTGACATTGTTGGATTTGTTGCTACTAGGAAGGTACCCCCAGTATTCTCTTGTTGTTGTGGTTGTACTGCCTTCTATTCCCTTGCACTGATGAGCATCTCTATATCTTCTTGAGTTAAGGTGATAGTATTGAGTTTTCCAGCGTCCTCCATCACGTGGTCTCTGATTCAAGTGAATGTTCCCACAGACGGCGCCAAATTTGATCTTATCTGAAAGCTTGACAAGATGAAGCGCTAAGTAGTGTAGGTGATGACTCCAAGGAAGACAAATAATGCCGAATCTGAGAAAACCAAAGCAAATCTGGGAAAAACTCCAATGAAGAGTGCCCCTCGATGAAGAAAATCATGGATCAAGACTCCCTTGGATGATCTCTCCTCCTGCACACTATGAGATCAACCAACAAAGCGTTAGGATCCTAAGACCAAAGTGGGAATCCCTAGCTAGGTCCTTTGACACTCAAGTCAGTTATCTCGTTGGAAGAAGGAAGAGGAAAAAGAACAGTAAAACCGAAATGGAACTAGGGTTTGAGTGATGATGTTCACCGTCCTGGCCAGCGGAGAGGATTTTCCTTTTTATACCATCTCATATAACCTCCACGGTCATAAGGTGGACCCCAATTTGTTAGAAGATGACGTGAGCACAATATGCAATAATAGTTTAAGGAATCTTCTTTGTACCCTAGATGTACCCTCTGTATTATTTATCATACCTGCAGAAGTTTCCAGAGACTATTTCTCGCCAAACTATCCAAGCTTATCACTTATTATTATTATATTATTCATATATCAAAATATACTTAAGCCCATCCTATATGTATTAAGAATACTTTCCATTACACTAATCTTCACTGGCTATATTCAAGAGATCTAATAAATTTAAATGTCTTTATACTCGGTTGACTCTTCATACTCGATCAGGCTTTTATAATTAAGCATTTATGAGTACTTGCGCTCAGTTAACCCTCACACAACCACATAAAGCTATATACCTTTGTATTCGGCCGATCCCTTAAGCTCGACCGGGATTTATCTACTGAGTGTATATGAACACTTATACTTGATCGACCTTTACTTGGCTGGTAATATGTCAGAAACCATATAAGGCTAAATGTCTTTATGCTTGGTTGGTCCTTTATGCTCGGTCGAGTTTTGCCTGCCAAGCATATACAAATATTTTCATTCGACCTGCCATTGCTCGGTCGATAATAGGCTTAAGGCCGCATAAGGCTAAATGCTTTTATATTCAGTCGGTCACTTACTCTCGTCTGGTCTTAACCTACTGGGCATATATAAATATTCTTGTTTAGTCGGACTTTTCTCGATTAACCTATGTTACACAAGGCTAAGTGTTGTTGCATTCGAGCGACCCTTTATATTCGACCGGGCTTTGCCTATCTAGTAGGTATGAATAGTCGCACTTGTTCAACCTTGTTATGGCCGAGCGAGTGTTATAAGCTCTATAAGGCTATATCTCTTATATCCGACTAGTCTTTTTAGACTCGTCCGGGATTCATCTATAAACATTCTCACTCGGTCGACCTTTCTATGGCCAGGCGAGTATCATAAGCTCTACACGGCTATATTCCTTATGTCCGCCTGAGCTTTTTAGGCTCGGCCGGGATTTTCTTGTCAATCATATATAAGAGCTTGTGCTCGATCGGCCTCTTGTGTCCGACCAAACTTTATCAATCATACAAGATCCACTCATTATGACCCATATCAATAGTGAAGTAGAAAACATTTGAAAAGGTTTAAAAAAATTTGTAAAGTAAAATTTTCAAAAGAAGATAAAAAATTTGTGAGTATTTGAAAAGATAAAGGAAAAAAATTTTGTAAAGTAAAATTTGAAAGAAATTCTTAAAATTTTAAAAGGTTTAGTAAAGTTTAAATTTTGAAAATTTATAGGTAAAATTTGAAAATTTTCAAAGGAAAATTTTTGAAAAATTGTAAAGAAAATAATTTGAAGGTGTTTGAAAATTATAGAAAAAAAATTCAAAAGTAAATAATTTTTAAAATATTTTGTTAAAGGTTTGAAAAGGAAAGGATTATGAAAATTGATAAGATAGAAAATTTAGTTTAAAGCTCCCCCTTAAATTGATAATTTCCTAAAAGTTCAAGCATGGTTTAAAAACTAAAAAAAATGTCCTTATGATGAAATGTCCAACATTTGTACAAAGCTAACTATCATAAGATAGTAGCTATTGACTTGGGTTTGTCAATTTGAGCATTTAGATATAACTAGTTTGTTACTAGTTAGTTAACTCTCAGTCGGAGGTTGAGTGACCCTTTGGACATTGGATTGTCATTCCTTTATGGTGGATATTTGAGTATTTGGAAGGATGAGATTCGACATATTCTTGGGACATTTTGGATAAGATTAGTAGAGTGTTATAATCATATCTCATGGATTGACTGTATCTTTATCATTTGGAGAGTTGTTGATCATTGATTAGGAAATCAAGGGACGCTCTTGGATTTCAGTTGTAATACACTGTTGGTGGGATGGTGATATATTTCTACAACTTGATAGTACCTCATGATGAGAGAGGGTTACTAGAAGTTAGATTTCTGTGTGGATATAACTGGTTTGTCTCACTAAAGATACAATAGTAAACTTTCCATTTAGATATAATCCCTGTAGTAGTACGACATGGATGTGCAATGTTGAACCATGGTGGATATATCAAAGTTTGTTGGCAGTGGATGTTGAAGGTTGGATGCTTTCTTTTTTCTCTATCATTATTTAGGAGACTATCTGGTAAGATTGATTGATATTGAGGATGATTTTGATTGGTGGATATTGTGAGATTAGGTGTGGTGATATGTTATCTTTTGATGATCTATTAGTGGATATATGACTTGATGATCTATTGTTTGGTATTTGATGTTGATAGCGACATGAGGAGTAGCAGTTGTGTGATACTTATAGATTTGATTATTTGTAGTTGGTGATCCGATTACAGACCTATTGCCAGTGATCTTATGGTTGAGGATACCTGTTGTACGAATAATATGAGTCCTTGGTTTTACCATTTAGGTTTACAGTGCCCTAGATGTTTTTATGGGCTCGATGTATTTGGTATTCCTAGGGTGTTTAGATCAATTTCCATTATCTTCATTAACGATGTTGTGATCTATGTCCGATCCGAGGTGGATCACATACACTATCTTCCCATAATTCTAGAGATGTTTTGATGGGAACATCTATATGTGAAGTTCAGTAGTACGTATTTTGATTGACTTCTGTGAGATTTCTAGAACACATTGCCTTTAGTAGAGGGATATTAGTGGATCCACAGGAGATAGAGGTTGTTACCAGTTGGGAGTAGTCGTAGTCTATACAAGAGACTCACAGTTTCCTTGGTCTAATTGGATATTACCGGAGATTGGTTGAGGGTTTCTCCAGCATTGTTATGTCGTTGACTGGACTATCTAGAAAGGGTATAGAACTTTCTTGGACAGATGCTTACGAGACTAATTTCAGTAGCTAAAATGAAAAGTTGATAACTGCACCCTTCTTAGTATTACTTTCTGGTGTATACAGATTTGTACTCTACACACATATATCATACTTGGGGTTTGGTATAGTTCGAATGTAGCATGAGCGGAGTAGTCTCGTGCCAGTAGTAAGAATTCTCGTGTAATGAGAATGAAATTCTTTATTTTCATGAGAAATATATGTTCCTAAGTCACTTCCTACCCGGAAGGAGTTACTGGAGGAAGCATGTCATATAGGATTTGGTATATATTCGGTGGGTACATGATGTATGGAGACTTGAAGCGTTCATACTGGTGGAACGACAGGGAGAAAGGCATCGCAGATTTTCTAGCTTGATGTCTAGTATGTCAGCAAGTGGAGGTTGAACATCGGAGACCAGTATGATCGTTTCAGTAGACTCGTATATTGGAATGGAGTTGGGAGTATGTTACGATGAATTTTTGTTGGGGGATTACCCTGTTGGTGCAATATTCCCTGGGTCAGGTTGACCAGGTTGACTAAGCTTGAGTTAGTTTAAGCCTAAGTCTTGATATTTGGGTTTCGATGTTTGACAATAGATGGAGATTACAGACTCTGGTCAAGGTTGACCAGGTTGATGTGATGGAGAGTCAAGTAGGTCAAAGTTGACAGGATACTTGACTAGGAAAGTCCTAACTGGAGGTTAGGCAAGGGAAAATCTTGGTGACTGAAGCCAGGTGAAAGTCCCGGTGAGTGAAGTCGGGCAGTGGGAAAGTCCCGGTGAGTGAAGCCGGGCAGTGGAAAAATCTTGGTGAGTGAAGCCAAGTGAAAGCCCTAGTGAGTGAAGGTAGGGGAAAGTCCTGGTGAGTGAAGCCATGTAGATAGGAAATCCTAGTGAGTGAAGCTAGGCAGAGTGAAAGTCCTGGAGAGAGAAGCCAAGCAGGGGAATGTCCTGGTGAGTAAAGCCAGACACGAAGAAATCCAGATGGGTCAAGGGTGACCGGACATCTGGTGGAAGGAAGTCTAAGTGGGTCATGGAGGACCGGACACTTGGCACGAGGAGAAAAAGTCCAGATGGGTCAAAAGTTGATCGAACACTTAGCAGTCATAAGTTCAATAGGGAGTTGGCATGGAACTAAGAAGTTCGGACGTAGTGAACTTCCGAAGGCTATAACTTTTGATTTGGATATCGGAATGAGGTGATCATAGATACGAAATGAAGCTCATTTCAAGCTCTACACATTTTTCTGCTTGCCAATCGATTGGGGGGGGGGGGGTTCAATCGATTGGTTGACGCGATTTTATGCAGAAAAGGTCTGGATCGATTGGGTAATCGATCAAAACTTTCCCAATCGATTAGTCAATCAATTGGGAGAGTTTCTGAGCGAACAGTGAGCTTTTGAATCGATCAATTGAAACCTCCAATCGATTGGGAGGCTGGAAAATCGCACGATAGCCCTGGAAATCGCCCGAGACATGTTGAATCGATTGGACAATCAATTCAAGCAATTTCCAAGAGAACAGAGGCGCTCTGGATCAATCAAGCGATTGATCCAAAGACTCCCCAATCAATTGGGATCTGACCGTTGGCGCTGGATAAAGCCGTTGCGAGCGTTTTCTTCACGCTTCTTCACCCGATTCTACACAGCTCTTCACACGATTCTCTCCAAGCTCTCATCGCCAGTTCTTGAAGGTTCTTGGAGGCAAGTGTTGGTGCACGTCCAAGTCAAGAGGTGTTCAACACAAGAAGAAGAAGTTAGGGTTAGAGTTTCATGCTTTAAATCTTGTAAGTTCTTACTTGTATTCCCTTCTCTTTCTTTCTTCTTGTATTGTGAGTGTTGTAAGGCTTCTCCGCCTTCAGTAGTTACTGTAAAGGAGTGTTTTCATAGTGGAGAGTGCTCATGTGTGTGAATTCTTGGATTAGTCAACTCTTTTTGAGGTGGATACAAAGTAAATCCTTGTGTTAGCATTGTATTTTTGTTTCTTGTATTTTACGCTGCATATCATCATCAAGAAGCAAGCTACAAGTGCACGACGAGCTATTCACCCCCTCTAGCTATAAATCGACTCTAATAAGTGGTATCAGAGCGAGGCCGCTCTTTACCGGAATCATCGCCGGAAGGGGCAACAAGGCTAGAGGGTGAAGAAGTTGGAGCAAAATCCATAAAGTCGAAGACTTCAACAAAAGCTCAACTTTAAATGGAATTCTGAGATGGACTTGGACTCGACACGAGGGTGCCTCCACCATTCACAATGACTAGCTTCGATTCTTAGAGATAAAGAATAAAAAATTTCTTGATGATGGAGATAGAGCAATGGTTAGCTCTAATAGAAGGTTTCCAAGCTCCAACAAATAGCAATGGCAAAATTCTCAAGAAGAGCAAGTGGAGCCAAGAGCAAGTCCAAAGGTGCAAGGCCAATGACAAGGTAACCAAATTATTGGTTAGTTTATTGCCTAGCACAATTCTATTCAAAATTGGAGAATTTGAAGATGTAAAAGAATTATGGAGCAAATTGGCCAAGCTTCATGAAGAACCCTCCACTACACCAAACCAAGAGAAATTCAAAGAGGGCAACTCATTGGAGCAAGACCAAGAGCAAGAGGACTCTGAAGTTGAGAGATGCTCAACTTCCGAAGAAGAAATCCAAGAAGCCTCATCTTTAAAGGAAGGCAATGAAAAGGGCAAAGAGGGAGCATACTCTTTTCTTCATGTACAAAATGAAGATGAAGAAGCCTCCACCTCTAGGATTGAGGGGGAGCGACCTTCGTTGACACCGGATCAAGAACAATGAGAAGCCTCTACATCCGGGTCAAACGGAGAAGAAGATGATGCATCCTCCAAAAATCAAGAGACATCAAATGGAGGATCAAGTGTCATCCCTACATGTGAAGGTATAAATGTTTCAATTAAAAATAAAAACCATATTATATGTTTTGAGTTTAGGGAACATGAGCACTACAAAAGTAAGTGCCCTAAATTGGCCAAGAAGAAGGGTCAAGTGGCACCCAAGGTTAAGGAGAAGGCTAAAGAGACCGCCCCTACAACAAAGAAGAGCAAGGAGCACATTGTGTGCTTCTTGTGTCATCAAAAAAGACATTATCGGAGTCAATGTCCAAAGGGGAAGAAAGCGGTCAAAGTCAAAGGAGGAAGCACAAGTCAAGGGAGAGCTTCCAAGGTAAAACCTAAGGTATCATTTATTGAGCCTACCCCTATAAATAATGGTAAAAAGCATGCTAGTTCAACTTTTTATCATTTTAATGCTATTTACCATAAAAATAGGAAGCATGATAGCATTAAGGAAAAACATGTAGCCTATCATGCTAAAACCACTCAACCTAAGGTTACTAGGATAGAAAATAATTTAGGCAAGAACTCTAAGGATTTTAGTTATAAGCCTAAAAATAAAAATGCTCAAGGACACAATGAAAAACCAAAATCTAGGGATTTATGGAAAGAAAATATAGCCTTGAGGTCAAGGCTTGATAAAATGGAAAATACCCTAAAAAGGATGGAAAATATCCTAAAAGGGCAAAAGGAGCATAAACTAGGTCTAGAAAAACAACAAGGGTCATTAAATGGTCATTGGGGTTTGGAATACAAACCTAAAACCAAGAAGGATGTGCCTTCTTATCATAAGGTCCCATATAGCTATGGAAATAATCCTAGGTCTAGAGGTCAAATCAAAGATACAAGGGAAGCTATCCCTAGGAGTATCTTTGCAATAACAAATGTGACTAAGACGTCTAAGAAATCTAAGAGAGTCACTAAAAAAGTCACAAGGGAAGCTATCCCTAGCATTGACCTAGAGGAAGTAACCAAGGCTTCTAAGAAGCCTAAAAAGGTCACTAAGAAGGTATCTAGGGAAGTTATCCCTAGTGAGTACCTAGAAAATCCAAGGAGCACCAATAGATTTTGGGTTCCTAGGAGTATTTTCTCTACACTCTAGAGGGTAAGAGAGTGTCAACTCAAATTAGAAGGACAGTTAATCCAACCTTGATGAAGTTGACACTCGAAGAATATTTTCAACATTTTAATTAACCTTTGAAAATGAAATAGATTACTTGTTTACTCTTTGGAAGAGTAAAATGTGCCAAGCTTTGAGGAATTGAATTTAATTTTGATTGGGACAATAAGAAGAGCACAAGAAATGCCAAGTTGTTTTGACATTTTTTTTAGAAAATTAAGTGCAAATTTAAGCCTTATTTTAAATTTGTTTACTCTTTGGATGAGTAAAATGTGTCAAATTTGAGGAATTGGACTAAATTTAAATTGACACATTTAGAAAAAGATAAGAAATGCCAAGTTGGGGTTTTGGTATTTTCTTAGAAAGTTAAGGGCAAGTTAGGCCTTAATTTAAAATGATTACTCTTTGAAAGTGTAAAGTGTGCCAAACCTTGAGAATTATGTGTAAAATTTTGATTGGCACAACAAATTAAGAGTAAAAGAAATGCCAAGTTGGTTTTGGGCATTTTCTTAAGAAAATATGGGCAATCTAGAATTATTCTTAGGTTTAGCTAAGGATTTAAGGACACTTAGATAGACAATCTAGGTATATTTTATTTATGCAAATTACCATGCTTTGTTTGCCCATCACATGCCATGACATCATGTTTAGCATTCATGTTTGTTATGAAAAAAATAAAAATACCATGTCATGTCATTCATACATCATGTAGTTATAGCAAATTTTCTTTTGAAAATTATTTATTTTGATGTATGCCATAGCACTTCATGCATTATTTTTAATTCTTTGCAATTAAGGACAATGTCATTCACTAACAATTAACATCCTAGGTGGATGTTCATAATTTCAAAATGCCTAGGTAGATATGCATGATCCCTAGTTTAGGGAAAAATCAAATTTTACATCTCACAAGACTTATAAGATGACTTGTATGTGTTTTAGTGCACATTAGATAAAAGTGAGATGTTAGGATGATGAACAAAACTCAAGATATTGATTTAGTGCATTCTTTTGAGTTTTAGGTTCATGAAAACACATAGTTATGTGTTTTCCAATCATTAGGAAAGCTAATGTACAAGTCATGTACATTGAGTCCAAAGAACATGGTTGGATATTGGTTTTGAAAATAATTTTAAATTTCTTTTGGAAAACTTTGGTGAAGACTATTTTTTTGATAGTAATCATCATTGAAAAGTTAGGCACAAACTTGAAGAAAACACTAAAGTTTTTACAAGTTTTCAAGTTTGTGTCAATCTTTCAAAATAGAAAGTATCTTCATAGAAAACTATTTTTCCTTGATAGTACATACCCTAAGTAATGTCTACACGAATTTTCATGATTTTTGGAACTTTGTAGAATTTTTGGGGAGTTTCTAAAGTTCACTGAAATCAAACTTCAGAAAATCAGGTACTCAATCGATCACTTGATCGATTGGAATGCCTCAATCGATCAGGCGATCGATTGAGAAGGTGTTATCGCAAGCAGAAGCTCACTGGATTGATTCCCCAATTGATTCACACTTCCTGAATCAATCCATGGATCGATTGAATCGGGCTCAATTGATTGAGACCCAACCCCAAATTGATTGAAAATACTGATTTTGGCTAGGAAAGCCTAATTTCAGCATTTTAAATCATTTTTAGTCTAGGTAGCCATTCCTAACCCCTTAACACACATTTGTATGCATTTAGGGGGAGTTTTCATGATGAGAACAAGGACAGATTGGTTAAGAAAGACTAATTTGAAGTTTAGGTTGAGGTTTGCATTAAAATATTGATACTTAAACCTCAAAACTTCTAATTTTGGGTTTCCTAAAGGTTTAGAGATTCCAAGTCATTGTTAGTGCAATGACAGAAGTTACAAGCATGTCTTAAGGGGGAGTTACTCTTTAAAGACATGAAAATTGATTTTTCTTAAACCTTGGAAGGTGGTTAACCTTCCTTCATGTGTATGCTCAAGGTTGAGCATTTGCACACAATGGAGAGTGAATATCTTCATTGTTTAGTTGTGTATGCTCAAGGATGAGCATTCAATACAAATGAAGGGTATGAGACATTCATTTGGTTCATTGGATTGGTTATTGCTCAAGGGTGAACATTGGATATGATGAAGGGTATGAGACATTCATTTGGTTCATTGGATTGGTTATTGCTCAAGGGTGAACATTGGATATGATGAAGGGTATGAGACCTTCATTGTGGTGTTATGACCAACGAGTGAAGTTATGAACAACGTTGGGTAACTCTTTAGGAGGAGAGATTTTGATGTATGTCAATAGGGGCAGAATGTAGGGTTTAAGTTAGGCCTTCATTACCAAAAGAGGGAGTTTGCCCTCTAGGAAAGGGGGAGAATGAAGGAAACCCTCATTCATGCCTTGGCATGAAGGAAGTTGAGACTATGAGATTAGCCTAACTTAAAGGTATTGTAAAACATCAAAAAGGGGGATATTGTTGGTGCAATTCCCCTAAGTCAGGTTGACCAAGTTGACTAAGCTTGAGTTAGTTCAAGCCTGAGTCTTGATATTTGGGTTTCGATGTTTGACAATACATGGAGATTGCAGACTCTGGTCAAGATTGACCAGGTTGATGTGATGGAGAGTCAAGTAGGTCAAGGTTGACAGGATACTTGACTGGGAAAGTCCTAACTGGAGGTTAGGTAAGGGAAAATCTTGGTGAGTGAAGCCAGGTGAAAGTCCCGGTGAGTGAAGTCGGGCAGTGGGAAAGTCCCGGTGAGTGAAGCCGGGTAGTAGGAAAATCCTGGTGAGTGAAGCCAGGTGAAAGCCCTAGTGAGTGAAGCTAGGGGAGAGTCCTAGTGAGTGAAGCTAGGAAGATAGGAAGTCCTAGTGAGTGAAGCTAGGCAAAGTGAAAGTCCTAGCGAGTGAAGCCAAGCAGGGGAAAGTCCTGGTGAGTAAAGCCAGGCACGAGGAAATCCATGTAACACCCACGAAATCATAGGATATGTATATGAATATTATTTTTCCTTAGAGCATAGAAATGAAAAGAATAAGAGAAAAGGGAAAAAAACAAAATATATAGAATAAGAAGAGGTGAGGTCAAGGATTGAACCTTGAACCTCCCACAAATGATGGAGATAAATTGATGAATGATAACCACTAGGATAAGGAGAAATATTTGGATAGAAAGGAATGAAAAATTTAGTTAAAAGAGAAAATAAAACTAAGCAAAAAGAGAAAGAGAAAACCAAGTTGCTTACCTTCTTTTCCCTCTTGGTTAAGAAAAGGAGAAAGCAAAAGAAGAATTTTCTACTTCTCTCCCTCTCTCTATTTTCGTGGGAATTAAAGGAGTGGGGGAAAAGAGGAGTTGAGGGAATGAATGAAGACATGTTTCATTTGGCAAAGGGATAAATAGGTTTAGAGAAGAAAAACAAGGGATTAAATTCTTTTTCTTCTTCCTCCTTCTCCCTTCTTCATTCTTCACCGAACCAAGAAACCCTTCCCTCTCCTCATTCCAATAGCTAAGTTAAGTTCTTCTCCAAGAAAGCTAATTTTCGAGAAGAAACCTTCAAGTTCTAGCCCTTCCAAGCAAAGGAAACAAAAGGAGGTACAAGAAGAAGAAGCTTCCTCCTTCCTTGGCACCTAGAACACTTTTCTCTCTAAGGAAAGCCACAAGCGAAAGGATGTAAGTTTCCCTCACCTGTGGTACAATAGCTCTTGTTTTGTTCTATGAAGATTCGGTTACATAAAAAGGAAAAAAATCTAAGAAAACCTCATGAAGAATTTCAATCAAGATAAGACCAAGGGAAGGACCTAGGGAGTGTAAAGATCTAAATTTTTGACATGCTCAATATGTTTCTTGAAATATGTAATTTATGGTAGGGATTTATCCCATTTTTCTATGCTAGAATGTTTAGTAGAACTTAGATCCATGGTCCTAGATTTTCGGCCAAGCAAGAATAAAAGGATTAGGTAAGTTTAAGCCTCAAATTAAAACATGCTCCTTTGTTCTTATGATAGATGCCCTATGATAATGGTATTGTTAACATTTTCTCCTACTTGTTATGTGGATTGGAACTTCATCTCAAGCTCATGAATATTCGGCCATGATAGAACTAAGGGCTTAGAAGAGATTTAACTTAAAACTAAGCATGCCATGTTTTTCCCTAAGATAAGATATGAAGCTAGTATGATATGTCCATGATTGTATGTTAAGTTGAACTCTATTTCATGTCTATGAAGGTTCGGCCATGTTTAGATTTGAAACCTAGGAGAGTTTAAACAAGTCTAAGATACTCATGACCTTCTTGATGAAATGATATGAAAATGTTTTATGTTTATTTGTTGCATGGAAATTTGGTTATATGCTTAAAAAGTTTCGGCCACATCATGATTTAGGGCCTAGGAAACTTAGAACCTAACTCAACTATGCTCATGTTATTCCTTGAAATATTTGCTATGAAAGTTGTTTAAGGTTCTCATGCTTTTAGGACACTTGAACCCTAGCTTTAAGTCCTACAAGTTTCGGCCACATCATGTTTAAGGGTCTAGGAAACTTAGAACCTAACTCAACTATGCTCATGTTATTCCTTGAAATATTTGCTATGAAAGTTGTTTAAGGTTCTCATACTTTTAGGACACTTGAACCCTAGCTTTAAGTCCTACAAGTTTCGGCCACATCATGTTTAAGGGCCTAGGAAACTTAGAACCTAACTCAACTATGCTTATGTTATTCCTTGAAGTAATTGTTATAAAAGTTGTTTAAGGTTCTCATGCTTTTAGGACACTTGAACCCTAGCTTTAAGTCCTACAAGTTTCGGCCATATCATGCTTAAGGGCCTAGGAAACTTAGAACCTAACTTAACTATGCTCATGTTATTTCCTTGAAATGTTGCTATGGAAGTTGTTTAGGGTTCACAAGCTTGAAGGATAATTTTTAACCTAATGTATGCTTGATAAGATTCGGCCATGATAAGTTGTAAGCTTAAGAAACCTAGAACTCTACCTAAACATGCTCATGATGTTTTCTTATGGTATATGGAATAATACTTGTTTAGGGTTCACATGTTGGTATGGAGGTTTTTACCTAAAACCTAATTTATAGGTTTCAGCCATTATAAGACATTAGGGTTTGAAAGCTAATTATGTTTCCCATGTACCTTATATACCATGTTTATGAGATTGCTATGCTTCTATGTTTAATTATGCACACTTATGATCGATACATGATGGAAACTCTTATGCTATGCTGTGTGTTATTTATGAGGAGCTGTGTGCCCAATTTATGCATGATATATGTGATGAGCTGTGTGCCCAAGTTTACATGCTATTTATGATGAGCTGTGTGCCCAAACTATGCATGTATCTATGATGTGCTGTGTGCCCAAATTTTAATATCATTATGATGAGCTGTGTGCCCAAAATTCTATATGGTATAATATGATAATAAATACGATGTGCAAGAAATGATAAGAACCATGATATGTATGACATGCTACTTTACTTTATATGACTTGTACCAAGGGTGGGCTCCATAAGCGCCCCGGGGTCGATGGACTAAGAAACGAGCCTCGTTAGGGATGGGCTCCTAAGTGCCCCTAGGTCGATGGACTAAGAAACGGGCCTAGTATGTATGCCTTGTAGGGTTCAAGACTTGCTACCTTGGACCTACATAGGACACGCGCATTTATGTATGTGGTACAAGTCGGGGCCCTAACTTTGTTATGATTATGTTTAAGTATGTATGAAATAAGATTTCAAAGGATATGTTGCATATACTATTGCATGAATCATGTTTTTGAAAGTCATCTTGCATAACACATTATGATTATGTTACGATATACCATGATGCCTATGATTATGTTATGTTATGTTAGGATGAACCTTATGATTATGTTTTGATATGTTATGATCATGATCATGTTATGCTAGAATGCACTTTATGACTTTATGAGGATATGCCATGATACCATATGATTATGTTATGATATGATGCTTCTATACATAATATGATGAGTTGTCTTTACGCTTTATGCATTGAAGCTTTATTTATGCTATACGGTTTTTTTTTTTTTGTGAGTAGGAAAGGATCTTACTGAGCCTTGAGTGCTTACAGCTTACTTTCCTTGTACCACAGATAAGGGCAAAGAATGGATGTACTAAGGGAGCAGCAGGAGGGGGCAAGAAGGACGTGTGTAGTAGTGACTTGGCTAAAGAGGAAAACCTGCTTTTAATTAATAAGAATTATGTTCATGTTGTTTCCTTTACAACTCTATGACACTTCATCATGCTCTTTAGTATTATGGTTTAAGTTATGTTAAGCATGTTATGTGACTCATATGATAGGTAGTTGATGATGATGTGTTAAAAAAATAAAAGAAAGGTTTAAAGAAAAATATATATATATGTTATAGATAAGACTTCCGCTGTTTTAAGAAGAAAAGATAAGTAACCCCCGTCAGCTTAAGCAGGAAGGGGCGGGGCGTTACAATCCAGATGGGTCAAGGGTGACCGGACATCTGGTGGAAGGAAGTCCAAGTGGGTCGTGGAGGACCGGACACTTGGCATGAGGAGAAAAAGTCTAGATGGGTCAAAAGTTGATCGAACACTTAGCGGTCGTAAGTCCAATAGGGAGTTGACATGGAACTAGGAAGTTCGGACGTAGTGAACTTCCGAAGGCCATATCTTTTGACTCGGATATCGGGATAAGGTGATCTCAGATGAAAAACGAAGCTCATTTCAAGATCTACATATTTTTCTACTTTTTAATCGATTGGCCAATCAATTAGGGGGTTCAATCCATTGGTCAATCATTGGTTGACGTGATTTTATGCAGAAAAGGTCTGGATCGATTGGGTAATCGATCAAAACTTCTCCAATCGATTGGGAGAGTTTTTGTTGATCGATTGAAACCTCCAATCGATCGGTCAATCGATTGGGAGGCTGGAAAATCGCACGATAGCCCTAGAAATCACACGAGACATGTTGAATCGATTGGCCAATCAATTCAAGAAATTTCCAAGAGCACAGAGGCACTCTGGATCGATCAAGAGATCAATCCAAAGCCTCCCCAATGGATTGAGAGCAATCCAATCGATTGGGATCTGATCGTTGGCGCTGGATAAAGTCGTTGCGAGCGTTTTCTTCACACTTCTTCTCCCAATTCTACACAGCTCTTCACACGATTCTCTCCAAGCTCTCATGCCAATTCTTGAAGGTTCTTGGAGGCAAGTGCTAGTTCACGTCCAAGTCAAGAGGCGTTCAACACAAGAAGAAGAAGAAGAAGCTAGGGTTAGGGTTTCATGCTTTAAATCTTGTAAGATCTTACTTGTCTTCCCTTCTCTTTCTTTCTTCTTGTATTGAGAGTGTTGTAAGGCTCCTCCACCTACGGTAGTTATCGTAAAGGAGTGTTTTCACAGTGGAGAGTGCTCATGTGTGTGGTTCATTGTATTAGTCACCTCTTCTTGAGGTGGATACCAAGTAAATCCTTGTGTTAGCGTTGTATTTTTATTTTATGTATTTTCCGCTGCATATCATCATCAAGAAGCAACCTACAAGCGTGCGACGAGTTATTCACCCTCTCTAGCTACAAATCGACCCTAACATACCCAAGACACAGAGAGAATCTGATGCTTTGGGCAATCATTGTTGGGTTGACGAATTTGTTCCCTAGCTATAGATTTGTAGTATAGATCCTTTGGATTGAGTAGCAGGGTTATATTGTAGAGAAATTATTGGACCTCATGGTATATCTCTAAGTATTGTATCGGATGGAAATCTACGATTTCACATCATGATTCTGACTAAGGTTACAGCAGATTTTGGGTTCAGGGCTTCGCTTTAGTATAAATTTTCATTCTCAGAATATTAGATAGTTTGAGTGCATTATATAGATGTTGGAGGATCTGCTTATAGTTCATTATGGACTTCACAGGTAGTTGATTTATTCATATTTGGCTAGGTAGCAGTGTGGGAGTAACAGATGCAGGGTGAGCTCATAACCCATAGAGTCATCGCTATTCACTTATTGGTGGATTGTCATGGTTGGAGATATGTTTATGATGCTAGGATGGAGTAATTATGAGGATTGAGTTGTTACTCCGATTGAGGATCCCTCGAAAAGAAGATTGGTGGACTAAATTTTTGTTAGTGGGGGAGAATGTAATGTTGGATTGAGACTGCGCTAGAGGGGGGGGGGGTGAATAGCGCTCGTGGCTTTCACACGTCGTAATCGGAAAACTATCGAGTAATAAACACAGCAGAAATGAAAGCAATCACACAGAAATCACCAATGGTTTACTTGGTTCGGAGCCTAGGACGACTCTTACTCCAAGGCTCACACTCTTTGAGTGTTTAATTTTGACAATAACTATATCGCACAAAAGTTTTCACAAGTATTACAACTTAATAGTAATTAAAAACTATATCGACAACAAAAGTAGTAGATTCTGAAGCTCTGGGTCGTCGGGTGTTGACGTTCCACAAGTATATGAAAATGTTGTAAGTAATAATAAAAGATATCGTATCCACAGGGACTGGTATAAGCACTAAAGATATCTCAACATGAATTAGCTAAACAACTAATCAATTGATTCATAAAACCAAAGTGTAACTATGAAAGGTAAAGATAGAAATAAAAGAATAAGAAACAAGAATAAGGGCAATGATAAGGGATGTTCTAGAAGTTTTGGTTTCTTTGTAAGGTTGTTCAATGTAAGTAATCTACCGAATCTTATTCCTCCATTGTCCATCATTTGTAGAGAGTTGCCAGTTCTCTCTTGCAATAGACAACCGGCCTAGGACTAAAATCTATATCTAAATGTGATCAAATAGGAATGAATCTATGCTGTCCTTACACGGGCTTGCCTGTCATGTGCATCCCTCGGATAATCTACATAGGAATTCATCACTCATCAACCGCATCGAGATACAAAGATTAATGCAAACTATCCATCCTACCCCCTTGAATGACCCTATTTCACCTTCAAGATCACCCCTCAAATATCCTTACACGGGCATGCCTGTCACGTACGTCTCTCGGAAAATCGAATGAGGGATTACCTCTACAAGATCCACAAGATATCCAAACATTCAATCAAGCATGGTAATTAGGCACAATCGCAACAATCCATACAAGATCAAATTGATACAAAAAGGGCAAAATCATAGAAATAGGAAATTGAGAAATCCATAAGAGTTTTACATCAAGTCATCCTTACAATTACTCCCTCCATCCTAGAACAAAGAGATCTACTCCATAAAATGAGGAAAGAAATCCGAAGAGAAGAAAATTACAAGCATTCGTGATCCCAAATCCAAGGAAAGGAAGAAAGAAAGCTTGTGTATGATGAAGAACCGTCTCCGGATCCAATCCACAATCTTTGAGTCAAAACGTTGAAGAATCTACCCATGAATCGCCGAAAATCCCTCCAAGATGGTGGAGAAATTGCCTAAATCTCGTTCCCTCCCAAAAGGGAGAAGATCCCCTTTCAAATCTTGAAGAAGGCCTTATATAGAAGGGGAGTTTGGGCGCCACACGACCCCGAGGCACGGCCGTGTGAAGCTCACACGGCCTGCCCTATTCCCCACTCTGCCAAGGTGACACGGCCGTGTGATGCTCACACGACCGTTTGTTAGAGTGTATACTAAAAGCCTAGTTTTTGTATAAACATTTATTTAGAAATAAAGAATCACAATGGTCAAATATCTATATTTATTTGTTAAATATAATTTGTTCAATTAATTTATATAGTAGACAACATGGTGTGTGGTGTCACACACAGAAGATCATGTTGTTGACTCTTTATAAATTATAAACAGTTGCTCACGACTAAAATGGAAAGGAACAAACCGTTGAAGTAGTCGTAGTGAAATTAAGTATTAGTTTATCTTAACTAATAAATTACACTGATACACTCCAAGTGTATTGAATAGGACCATTTTAGGTAAGTTCTTTTTGTACTGACTTTATAAAAGAACTAGACCTTAGTTATTATGGAACTGTGTGCTCTTAATTCTAATATAATAACAAACACATATATTTAGTATTTATTTCTTTGACTTATCAATGGGTGAGATTTAACTCGATAATAGTTCTTTAGTGGAATGAATTATTATTGATGAAATTAAGTTATGTGTTCGGGGCAAACTTAGGATGCTTGATTTCATCAGGAGACCAAAACAATTCCTCCTCTCGGTCCCTATCGTAGCCTCTTAATTATAGAGTACTATACCCACCTATACCCACCTTCTTACCCATCCTATAGGGGCCGGCCAAGCTAGCTTGGAGTCCAAGCTAAGGCCGGCCAAAGGCATGGTTCATGAGTTCATGAGGTGGCCGACCCTAGCTTGAACCCAAGCTTAGGTGCCGGCACTATTAAAATAAAAAGTAATTTTATTTTTAAAATTTTTCTTATGTGGATTTCATGGTTTTAAAAGAGAGTTTAAAATTTAAATCTTTCCTTTTATAGCTTTTCTATAAAAGATTAAGAAAAGATTTGAAATATTTCTTTATTTGTAGATTGAAAGATAGATTTTATTTTTGAGAAAACTTTCCTTTTTAACCATGTTCATGATTTAAAAGAGAGTTTAAAAAATTAAATATTCTCTTTTATTAGTTCCTACAAAAGATTAAGAAAAGATTTGATATCTTTCCTTATTTGTAGATTAAAAGGAGATTTTAATTTTTAGAGATAACTTTGTTTTTGGAAATCATCCACATGTTTAAAAGAAAGATTTTAATTTATAAAATTTCCTTTTTATAATCCACCATGAAGGGAAAAATTATTGGAGAAATTTTCTATAAATTTCCGGAGACAAATTAGGAAGTTTTAATTCTTATTATAATTATAACTCTCTTTGTTTGTAGCTTAATAGGTGGCCGACCATTGTAATTGAAAAAAAGGAATTTGATTTTAATTAATTAAAATTTTATTTTTCATGGTAAAAGAATTAAGGAAGTTTTTATTTGTGCTAAATTTTTGGTTGCAGGCTCCAACTATTATAGCTTATAGATGTTGTGTGTGATTGGACCCTTGGACATACCAAAGGCATTAGTGTGTGTGTGCATGATTGTATGTATCAAATACAGCAGGAGCTGTATTATTTTTAGAATTTTATTTTTGTTCGATCTAGAATACATGTACATTCCTTTATGGAATATAGGATCGATGTATGTAAAATTCTATATTTGTCGCGGATTGTATCCTTGCGAGGCGTGGTGCTATCGGAGGACCAGAGGCGCAGTGGAATAAGAAGCAAGATAGATGCGACAACTCGATCTGATGGCGGTGGCTAAAGATGGCAGCAGCAAGGGTTGGAGCATACGGAGGACAGTGATGAAAATGCCATAATTGTTGGAAAATTAATTTCCATATTTATTGCTTTTATTTACTGTGATGTGTGTGTGCATGTTATGTATGCTAGCATAGGTTAAAATTTCTCACCATAAATAACTAAGTGGGAGAGGGATTTATTTTAATAAATTCCATGATCTCCATTACTGGTTTGTAAGTGATGCAAACAAACTTGCGCGTTAGCTCTGAGTGTCTTCCTCCATATCGGATGAGTTTGTTTACGGATTACTAGATCAAACTTTCATTTAGGATGACTATAGGAAATTAATTAAAAGCGTGAGATCTTCCCCATCGTGTTAGTCAGAGCCCTAGAGCCAATCAGTTGATGATTGTATGGACTCATTGTATCATATTCTTGTATATTAATAAATGCATTTGTTTGGTTATTATACTTATTTGTATTAGTGCCAAATAGACTAAGTATGATAGCGTCCTTGAGTAGAAGGTTCATACCTATATCAATCGATTAGTTGAATCGATAGTGAGATGATGTAGGGAACACTACTCTAAATCATTCCTAGTCGAGTATTAACATTCAGGGACATTGTTAAAACAATAAGACTAGCATGTAGGTCAGCTCGATGACTTGATCTCACAAGTAATGGATATAGAGATATCAAGCTGACACATGGGTATGCATTAGAGAATGTATACTGAATGACCCGCCATGAGAAAGTATCATGGATCGTTATATGAGTGTTATATACTTTCTCATGTGGCTATTAGTATGACTATTAGTCCTTTGACCTGAATTCACCATGGATCCCTACATAAGGAGTTATGTACTTTGGTTTCGTCAAACGTCACCCGTAACAGGGTGGACTATAAAGGCGATTACTAGGTATGTAATAAATTATGCAGAGGGATGTGAGTGATGTAGATGGGATCTATCCCTCCCATATGACGGGAGCGACATCAATATTCTTGATAGAGTTAGACCACGAAGTGCATGGCCATGCCCAAATGAGTCAACATTAGATGTTGAGCTCATTTGATCGAGTGAGTCTACTTGGAGTTCAAGATTTAGATTGATTAGAGGATGACATGGTCTATGCCTCACATTGATCAATCTAGATGTCTAGGATAGAAGGACAATGTTATATATTGTGAGGAGTCACAATTAGTAGTCACAAGGTGATGTTGGATCTCGACATTTCTTGTAACTTGGGTAGCAATGATGTATTGCTAGATGCCGCTCATTGCTTATGTTTCTAAAGGAGTTTAGAAACATTGCCAACGTTACAAGAACCTATTGGGTCACACACAAAGAACAAGTGGATGGAGATTAGGTTCATATGATGAACCAATTGGATTAGGTTCATATGATGCACCAAAGATTGGATTCAAATTAGACTTATTGAGTTAGACTCAATTAGATTCAATTGTTGAATGAGTCTAATTTAAATTTGATTCATTGAGTCAATTTATATTAATGAATTGAGATTCATTAAATTGAAATTGACTTGAATCAAAGGTTGGATTTAACTCAACAAGGAAGACAATTGGTCAAGTTTGACTTGACCAAGTAGAAGTTGAAACATCAAGTTTGACTTGATGTATTGCCACATCATAAGGATGACTCATCCTTGCCACATCACATGCCACCTCATGGAGGTTACAACACCTCCCATTCCATTTAATGTGGCCGGCCACATTAAATGAGGGAGTTATGTGTGTGGCCGGTCACACTAAAGGATGAAATGTTTTCATTTAGTGTGTAATTGATGTGTGGTAATTGTCTCATCTTCTTCCTTGCTTCTTCCTTCTCTTCTCTTGCTGTTGCCGTGACTTCTATGGTGAGGGGAAGGTGGTTGAGTGAATCCAAGAGCAAAGGAAGAGTGAAGGTCACAAAGGAAGGATACTACTAGTGAGTGTATAAGATTTCTTTTTATACCTTCTTCTTTTCTTCCTTTCCAATCCCATTCGAGAGCTCTAGAAAGTGCTAGCACACTTGGGGCTCTCTTCTCCATTCTTTGAGTGTGAGAGACACTCCTTGTTCGTGTGGATATCATTAGAGGAGTGTCTACGTTGACACTCTCGAGATCCGACACCGTTTGGACGAGCGGGAACGCGAAGGGCTTCGCTACAAGGGTAATGATCTTAACTTTAGTGTAGATCTAGAGTCTTTCAAACTCGTACTCGTATTTTCGTTCGGTTTTCCTTGCACGGATCCGTTGGCCTTGGGTGATTCGGGGTTTCTGCGACGCGAAAAGCGGTTTTCGCGGCCCGAAGAACCCAACACATCGGAAGTGCATAATCTTATTAATGAACTTAGTGTCAAGTAAGGGTATACACTTAGGCACGTCTAATAGTATCCTCCCCATCGAAGTCACTACTATTATTTGTGTGACCAAAGGAAAACCAACTATTAATTTGCCAAAAAGATAAGTTGACAAAATAATAAAATTAAAACCCCCTCTTACAAATGTCGAGTTTTTGTATACGTCCACACTATCGTGGCATACAAAATTCACAGTGTATGAGGTAATTTTATTTGTTAGGATGACAAGAAAATAAAATTAATGGGAAAAACTCCTCTTACAAATGTTTAGTTTTGTATACGTCCACACTATCGTGGCATACAAAATTCACGGTGTTTGAGGTAATTTTATTTGTCATAAAGATTTATTGACAAGATAATTAATGGGTAAAATCCTCCTCTTACAAATGTTCGAATTTGTATACGTCCACACTATCGTGGCATGCAAAATTCCCGGTATTTGAAGTGTTGGTGAATTTAAATAATATTATTTGAGGAATCAATGTTATTTTAAATTCAAAGTTTTGACCAAAATATTTGATCTAAGATAGACCAACTATTAATTTTATTTGTCATAAAGTTAGGATGATGAAATAATAAAATTATTAGACAAAATCTCCTTTTTGAATTTGTATACGTCCACACTATCGTGGCATACAAAATTCACGGGGATTTTTAAGGAGTTGGTCTTGACCAAATATTTTTGTGATTCTTAGGTTTTCAAATGTTAGTTAATCCCCTAGTTGTTATACTATAGAAAATACTTAGTAGTCTCAATTATAATGATTGGAAATAGGACTTGGACATTAAGGTAGACTGTCTTCTTAGAACTAAGAACAATATAGGTGTATTTAATTCATTAGTTGAAACATGTTTAGTGGTGTTATCTACCAGAACCTGGAGTGTAGATATAGATGTCATTAATCATGTCTGCAATTCATTGCAGGGTTCCAGGAAACCCGACAACTATATGAAGAGAAAACCACCGTCTACATGGGCACTACTGCAAAAGTAGCAGCTGTTGTAGTAGGAGATGTTTATCCTCTGATAGGAATATAATATGGATTTTTATAATTTTTGTTTACGTACTAAGTTTAGAATGAACCTGATTATGGTTTCTAAACTATTAAAGAATAGATATTCTATCTATTATTAAGAAAAATAGGGAAGTTATCTGTTCTGGTACGTTGGTTGACAATTTATAATCCAATAACTCCCACAATGCAATAAATGGAAATTAATAACACATTTTCTAAATAAGAGAAAGTAACCTTCAGAGATGAACCAATAATATTTTTGACATCTAAGGCTAGGTTATATTAACTTGAGTAGGATTCAAAGGATAATAACCAATGAACTCTTGGGCCATTGGTAGTGGAAATCTTTCCAACCTGCGATTCTTACTTGGAAGGAAAAATAACCAAGAAACTTTTAAGTCTAAGGGGTATATAGAACCAAAAATATGATGGAATTGGTTCATTCTGATTTGTGTAGATCTTTGACTATCTAGGCAAGAGGTTGTTTCAAATATTTCATCTCTTTTATAGACGACTATTCGAGATAAGGATACATTTACTTGACGCACCACAAGTCTAAGTGCTTTGATTAGTTTAGAGAGTACTAGGCTTATGTGGAGTAACGTCAAAATAAAAGTATCAAGACACTACGGTGAAATCGTAGTAACAAATACCTCTTAGGATAGTTTAGGAGTCACTTATCAGAAGTCGGGATTCAATTCCAACTAACTACACCTGGTACACCCCAACATAATGGTGTAGTAGAAAGAAGGTATAAGGCTCTTATGGAATAATTAGATCGATGATGAGTTATTCAGAAAATTACTAAATTCATTTTAAGGATATACACTGGAAATGGAAGTGAACATAGTACCTTTTAAGTCAGAACTCTCTACTCCCATAGAATTGCAAAATAAGCATAAGCTTAGTCTGAAGCATATTCAGATTTGGGTGGTCCAGCACGTGAGAGACACTGATAAGTTGGACATGAGTTCACTTGTTTGTGAGTTATCCTAGAAAAACGAAAAGAGGTTTTTAGTGCTTAAAATCGGAAGGTCATTGTCTGATTTTAGAAAAGGACTATACTATGAACCACAAGCCCATGAGTAAAAATTGTTCTTAAGGAAATTAAAGGACACGTCTAACCTAGTACCAACTGTACAAGATGAAATATCACAAGAAACTGCAACATGTATTACAAATGATACACAATTACAGAAAGTGTCTCGTCGTAGTGGGAGGGGTGTTAGGCAAACTAAAAGATTCATATTTTGGGAGAGTCTTTAGATTCGATCCCTGGTGGACATGAACCTAATCTCCGAACATATGACGAAGCACTCCAAGATAAAGATGCAGCATCTTTGCAAAGAATACATAATTAGAATATATATATATTCTAATAGAGTCTGGGAGCTTATAAAATCATCAAATGGTATAAAAGTCATTGGGTGAAAATAAGTCTACAATAGGAAAAGAGGGATAGATAGGAAGGTAGAAACTTTCAAAGCAAGGCTTGTTGAAAAAGGAAACTTTTTTACCGGTAGCCATGCTTAAGTCTATCCGGATTCTTTTATCTATGAGATTTAGCAAGTGGATGTCAAGACAGCTTTCCTTAATGGAAGTCTTGAAGAAAATATCCATATAAAGTAATCAGAAGGGTTCATTGCACAGAGCAAAGAGCATCTCAATCAGTCTATGGACTGAAGTAAAGCTTCAAGGTCTTGGTACATCCGGTTTAATATAGTAATCCAGACCTATGGATTTATTTAATAACCGAATGAGTCTTGTGTATACAAAAAGTGTGATGGAAACGTGGTGATATTTCTTGTACTATACATAGATAACATTTTTGATAGTTGGAAACAATATCAAAATGTTGTCAGAAGTAAGGGTATGGTTGTCCAAACAATTCGATATGAAGGACTTGGGAGAATGCATATATTCTTGGGATCAAAGTAATAAGGGGTCACAAGAAAAGAATATTTTACTTATCCCAAGCTTCATATATTGAAACAATCCTTGCTCGTTTTAAGCATGCAAAACTCCAAGAAAGGTTTCTCACCTTTTCAGCATGGAGTAGCTTTATCTAAAGAGATGCCTTCGAAGACATCAAAGGAGATAGAGGAAATAAAGATAGTTCCTTATGCTTCGGCTGTTGGAAAGCGTAATGTATGTTATGCATGAGATCGGATATCTGTTTTGCCCAGTGCATAGTTAGCAGATATCAAAGTAACTTAGAATCGGGACACTAGACTGTCGTAAATCATATATTGAAGTACCTGAGAAGGACTAGGGATTATATGCTAGATTACTAAGCAGATGATTTGATCCCTGTGGGTTACACGGATTTTGACCTCCAATCGGATAGGGACAATAGTAAGTCAACCTCGGGGTTTTGTGTTTACTTTAGGAGGTAAACCCATAACTATGGAGGAGTGTTAAGCATAGGTGCTTTTCAGACACCACTATGGAAGTTGAGTATGTGGCAGCCTCAGAGGCAGCCATAGAAGCTGAATAACTCAGTAACCTCAAGATGGACTTAGATATGATTTCTAGTTTGCCCAAAGATTATTATAATTTATTGTAATAATAGTGGTGCAGTAACAAATTCAAAGAAATCATGAGTCCATAAGGCAAGTAAACACAATAGAGTGCAAGTACCACCCAATACGAGAAATCGTATAAACGAGAAGAAGTTGTTGTCGCCTAGATTGCATCAGGTGATGACCTATAGATCCTTTCACTAAGGTCCTTAAGGCAAGAGCTTTTGATGGGCATGTTGAAGGGTTGGGAATCAGATGTATGGTAGCATTTATGGCAGCATAGTCTTTTAGTATAAGTGGGAGATTGTTAGAGTTTATACTAAAAGCCTAGTTTTTATATAAACATTTATTTAGAAATAAATAATCACAATGGTCAAATATCTACATTTATTTGTTAAATGTAATTTTTTCAATTAATTTATATAGTAGACAACATGGTGTGTGGTGTCATACACAGAAGATCATGTTGTCGGTTCTTTATAAATTATAAACAGTTACTCGCGACTAAAATGGAAAGGAGCAAACCGTTGAAGTAGTCGTAGTGTAATTAAGTATTAGTTTATCTTAACTAATAAATTACACTGATACACTCCAAGTGTATTGAGTAGGACCATTTTAGATAAGTTCTTTTTGTACTGACTTTATAAAAGAACTAGACCTTAGTTTATTATGGAAGTGTGTGCTCTTAATTCTAATATAATAACAAACACATATATTTAGTATTTATTTCTTTGACTTATCAATGGGTGAGATTTAGCTCGATAAATCAATAAGTCCGATAAGTTGGGAAATGATATTACTTATAGTGTGTGTTGTTGATTATAGAAGGAAACTGTGTCCTAGTAATCTAGGTTGAGAATGACCCCAAGAGGAGCTTATAAGGATTGTTATGTTAAACCCTGCAGGTGGACTTAGTCCGACATGACGATGAGGTTGAGTGGTATTACTCTTGGACAAAGATATTAATTAAGTGAGTTGTCAGTAACTCATTTAATTAGTGGACATTCAACATCTTAAACACAGGGAGACTAACACACTCATAATAAGAAGGAGCCCAAAATGTAATTTGGGATTGATGCGATAGTTCAATAATAGTTCTTTAGTGGAATGAATTATTATTGATGAAATTAAGTTATGTGTTCGGGGCGAACACGAGATGCTTGATTTCATCAGGAGACCAAAACCAATTCCTCCTCTTGGTCCATATCGTAGCCTCCTAATTATAGAGTATTATACCCACCTATACCCACCTTCTTACCCATCCTATAAGGGCCGGCCAAGCTAGCTTGGAGTCCAAGCTAGGGCCGGCCAAAGGCATGGTTCATGGGTTCATGAGGTGGCCGACCCTAGCTTGAACCCAAGCTTAGGTGGCCGACCCTATTAAAATAAAAAGTAATTTTATTTTTTAAATATTTCTTATGTGGATTCCATGATTTTAAAAGGGAGTTTAAAATTTAAATCTTTCCTTTTATAGCTTTCTACAAAAGATTAAGAAAAGATTTGAAATCTTTCCTTATTTGTAGATTGAAAGGTAGATTTTATTTTTGAGAAAACTTTCCTTTTTAACCATGTTCATGATTTAAAAGAGAGTTTAAAAAATTAAATATTCTCTTTTATTAGTTTCTACAAAAGATTAAGAAAAGATTTGATATCTTTCCTTATTTGTAGATTAAAAGGAGATTTTAATTTTTAGAGATAACTTTCTTTTTGGAAATCATCCACATGTTTAAAAGAAAGATTTTAATTTATAAAATTTCCTTTTTATAATCCACCATGAAGGGAAAAATTATTGGAGAAATTTTCTATAAATTTCCGGAGACAAATTAGGAAGTTTTAATTCTTATTATAATTATAACTCTCCTTGTTTATAGCTTAATAGGTGGACGACCATTGTAATTGAAAAAAACGAATTTGATTTTAATTAATTAAAATTTTCTTTTTCATTGAAAAAGAATTAAGGAAGTTTTTATTTAAATTTCCTTATTTGCCAAGACCAAGGATTATAAAAGAGGGGGTAGAGGTGCCTTCATGGGAAACGACTCTATTCTATTTTTCTCCTCTCTTTTTCTCCTTGGGTGTGGTCGGCCCCTCTTCTTTCTCTCTTCCCTTTCTTGTGACCGAAACCTCTTCATTGGTGGAGTTCTCTTGGTGGTCGGATCAAGCAAGGAGAAGAAGGAGAGAAAGGAAGCCTAGTCTCTAGCATCCCTTGGAGCATTGGTGGTGGCCGAACCTCTCCATCAAGAAGGACTCTTGGTGGCCAAAACCTAGGAGGAAGAAGAAGGTGTTTGGTGGTTCTCATCTCGGAAGATCGTTGCCCACACAACATCCGTGGTTAGAAGAGGAATACGGTAGAAGATCAAGAGGTCATTAAAGTTCCCAAAGAAAGGTATTACTAGTATTTATTTTCCGCATCATGCTAGTTTATTTCTTTGTAAGAATTCCAAACACAAGAGGCAATTAGATCTAGTTTTCGAATTTGTTTTCGAGTTTGTGTTTTTTTTTACTTTGTCAAATTTGTGATTCGATTGTTCTTTTCAGTTATCCTAGAGTTATTTAAGGAAATTAAATATTAGCTTTCCTTAAAAGGCTTTGTCTAGGCAGTGGTGGTTGCTCCCATATCCAAGAAGGCCATGTGCCTCACCATGCAGTCCTGGAAGCCAATTTTGGAAATTAATATTTAATGGAATTAATAACATAGGTGGATTTGAATCAATAGTGTTAAGTTTCGCTTGCGATTCAAATCTAAACCATTAAGAACATATAAGTTAAATTTGGAATCAATGATGTTAAGATCCGTCTGCGATTCCTAATTTAACTTTTAAAGAACACAATAGGTTATTTAAGGAAAGGTTCGACACTTGTACAAAATTTTTGTACAGTGAAGTCAGTACGACTTTCCTAGGACTAACCAACACGTGGAATGCTCTGCCACTACCCCCTTGCACGGCCGTGTAGATCTACACGGCCTACACTACCTCCGGCTCTGGAGCTCTTGCACGATTGTGTGGTGCACACGACCAAGGCATTCTTAGGCTTTGGAAATGCTGCACGGCCGTGTAGATCTACACGACCGTGTACATCTTCGGTTCTGGATTGCTTACAAGGTCGGTGGTGCACATGGCCATGAACCCTCTTGGCTTCAAACTTGGCACGGCCGTGTGACGCTCACACGGCCATAGCTTCTTCCTTCTCTGCTGCAGCCACACGGGTGGTGATCTCCACACGGCCTGGGTAACCCCCCATGTCATGGTCGTGTGGCACACAAGGCTTGTTCGTTCCTTCTTCATTAAAGTGTCAAACCTTCTCCAAAATCGGCTCCTACATACAAAAATGCCCAAAAAACAGATCTCCGAACAAAAAGAGTAAATTTGCTAAAAGCAAAGCTAGAAGTACGAAAATGCATAGATAAAGCATGTGTAAAGTATGTGAATGTGCGTCAAAACATGTTAAACAAGAGTATACAATCTACGCACATCATCGGGGACTTGTAACAGCACTTCTGGGTGTCTCTTGGATAGCAAACAATGGCTAGATCACTTGTGAATTGATTGGTTGAACCTGCTGTTCGAGACCCCTTATAAAGGTCATTGGAGGCGCCTCAAACCCCTTCCAAGGCACGACAATGTTGAACCTACTGAAATTATCGTCGCTGATCCTCTTGAAGTTGACTCCATGCCAGTCCATGGCGCCACCAAGCAGTAGTCCAAGGCGCCTCAGATTCCTCCGAGGCGCCTCCAGCCCTACTGCATGTGCTGCATCAGCCTTGCACCCGTGGCACCTCAAGCTTCATGAGGGCGCCTCGAGTACTGTTCATTCGAGGTAAAACTTTGTGTTTTAGTACCTGCAAGATATGTTAGTCCCAAAAATACCCTGCAGCACAACGTTAGCACATAATAAACATAATAGATGAAATATTTGACAGCCTTCGGGCTGTCTAGTTCTAACTTCAGATTTTCGACCGGAAACCTAGGCCAAACCGACGTCTATTGTTCCCTCTTCTGGGGAACGCATTCTCACCTACTCCACTCTAGAAATCATACCTGATGCCAGTTCGGTCCTTCAGACCAACTGGACTTTCCACCTAGGGTTACAACCCCCTAAGACCTAGGGTTACCGCCCCTAGGGTTTCATCCACCTAGGGTTACCTCCCCCTAGGATCTAAGGTTACCCCCCTTAGGATTTTTCCTCCACCTAGTGTTACCACCCCCTAGGACCTAGGGTTACCACCCCCTAGGACCTAGGGTTACCACCCCCTAGGACCTAGGGTTACCACCCCTAGGGTTTTTCCACCTGCCTAACCGCAGTTAGAACTTCCTTGCAAACTTATTCAAGCACATTAGATAACAAGTAAACTTAACTTTGAATTCCTGTTGCCATTATCAAAACTAAGGTTCGATCGTCGTATGCTTCCCACACCAACAATCTTCCCCTTTTTGATTATGGCAACTGAAATTCAAAGTTAAGCAAAAGGATAATAATGAAAAGATACAAAGCATCACTAAATAAACAAAAATTTAGCACAAGCAGAAAGATAGCACAAATAAAGCTCCCCCTTAATAGAATCTTACAAACCCCCCCCCCCCCCCTTAATAAAAGCTCCCCTTAAATCTTAAAAATTTCAAGCTTTCTTTTCTTTAATTTTCTTTGAATTTCTTTATACTCTCCCCCTTTGCCATATATCAAAATAACTAAGTGAGCATAAGAAGAAATGACAAATTGCCTTGAATGGTTTTGAGAATAATTTTTTTATCTTATTTTTCAAAAATAGGATGTTAAATAAACACTTAGCTTTTAAAGAGGGAATGATAAATTTAAGAAACCTAAAAGCATTTAAATAGAGGATTAAACAAACTTTGAAAAACACTTAATTTTCTTGTAAAACTTTTAGTTAAGTGAAGTTTTTGACTTTGAAAAGTAACTTAGCTAATTTTTTAGAAGCTTTTAAATACCAAAAAAAACTTAAGCAAATTTGGAAAGAAACTTTTAGAAAATAATACTTAGATAACTTGAAAGACCTTGTAACATTTCAACCAGGGTCATTCTTACTCTAGAAAAATATTTCTAAAGTCCAAGCATGAGTAACTGAAATTCCTTAGCCACATGTCTAACCATTAGTTACTAGCTGATTACCTAGAAGGTAACATCTTTCACTTGGCTAGTCAAGTTAAGTTAGTGATCCAGTTATATTTGACTAAGTCTGAATAACTTAACTTGATTACTGTTATTTTGGTATTTATTGTCTATACTTACTATGATGAAAAAAAATAAGCATTCTAAAGTCTAGACTATACCCTATGCATCTCACATCATTCTAAGTGTTTCAAATACAGACAAGTTAAGCCTAGTGTGCTTGTGAGATGCTCTGGCTGAAATATAGGGGAACATGATATCTAGGGAGTAAATTCCTAGGCTAAGTCCAAATTTTGAAAATCTAAAAAATTGGGATATTTGAAAATGTCATTTTTCCTAGAATTTAAAAAAATTCTGAAAAATCATAGCACCAACTAAGTACGACTAATTAAAGTTTTTTAAAATAGAGGTACTAGTAAGCAGAAGGAATTTTGAAAGAGTAAGTATGACTAATCAAATATCTAAGCAAACAAAGTATTAGTGAGATGTCCAGGTCCAATATACAATGCATGAAATGATAGAATCAGGCATAAGGATCATCATCTGGAGGATCATCAGCTGGAGGTGGGGGCTGCTCGAGTGCACAATGCCCCTGACACATCTCGTCTCAGAGATAGGTAAAGCCGGAGGCTATCTTTGCGTGAAGTATGCGAAATTCATCCAGGACAAGTTGTTGTGTCTGTGCGGATTGAACCTCAAGACACGTAAGTCGGTCCTCGATCGATAAGGAGGTGGATGGCTGTGTCGAGGTCGAGGGCTGAGATGGATCGAGGGGCTCTCCAAATAAGTGATCATGAGAAAACTCAAATAACTCCTCTTGTCCCTCAGGTAGCTGAAAGAACTCATCTGGAGCTAGGCCACCTCCCTCGGCTGGAGCAACTGGATCATCCTAAGCTGGGTCAGTTCGCGGAGGCCTATCCTCCCATGCTAGGACCCCCTAAGCAGTGATATCTATATGTGCTAATCTAAGATGACACAGCCCAAACTCATCATAATGTATAAGGGGAATAATCATCCCCCGAATCACATCTATGACCTCTATCGTCGAGAAGATGGAAGTCAGCACATGGCAGTAGGGCATGTGGACTACTCGGGATGTGACAAGACTAGCCGCATGAACAATGTTAGAAAACATATGCAATGCAATGTCTATATTTCGATGATGACATAATGCATATAAAAAGAAAGAATGAGATGGATGCATCTTCGGGATGTCCCGAGATGTGATGGGTAGAATGTATGCAGTCAGGACTCTATACATGACGTAGTCCTGCACCCTAAGAGGCATCGACCTGAAGTCAGAGACTCCAAGTGGTCTCTCCCCTCCCCCCGCCCACCAAAATATATATATATATTCATAGAGTGTATCTAGAGTAATGTGGGAGTAGGGCTCGCCAAATGACAGATCCCTACCGGGGTAGCACAGGAAAGGGCAAGCTGACTGTCTAAGTTCTAAACTGGTACATAATAAACAAGGAGTAAATTGGATGTCTTTTCCACCAACTATGGTGGAATAGATCAAATCATCAACCCTCTCAAAGTTATTGAAAAACTGGGCACATAAATCTCGATTTACTGCATGACTGCAGCAAACCAGTCTATCTAGCTCATAGTGTGCAATCATCTGAATGACAGGCTGACAATAACTCATGAAACAAGGTCTACTTAGGCATCTACATTTAATGAAAAAGTATAAATGCTGAGAGAAACTAAGCCTATGCTGCTCAGTGGGGAATCTAGCATCGATAGATGGGGCAGTGGCCAATGTGGACGCAACATTACGTCTTTTCCTAATTTTACCCATATAAGCATAAAAAGTAAAACAAAACACAACAAAGACATATAAAATGATGAAAACTTTATTCAGGTATACCTAGGAGGCATTCTGAGGTCTTACTGGAGGTAGAAGGAAGAAATCTGGAGTTGAAGGTGCCTTCGATCGTCGTTGTTCAGCGAGAAAATGAATTATTGTGAACTCTCTGTTCGCTCATATGTCGGCATTGAGGGCGCCTTCAATCTCTTTGAAGGCGCTTTCAATGTCGCTTTGAGGGCGTCTTGAACTCGGTCCGAGGCGCCTTAGTGGTTTTTGCCTCTGCGATTGCAGAGGCACCTTCGTTCGGCGCCTTAGAGGGAATTTTTTTTAAAATAAGTTTTTAAAAAAATTTTAAATAAAATTTTAAAATATTTTAAAAAGAGTTTTTAAAAGATTTTAAAATAAGGTTTTTTAATGATTTTTTAAAAGATTTTTAATTAAGTTTTTTTAAAAGATTTTTAAATAAGTTTTTTAAAAGATTTTGAAAAGATTTTTAAATAAGTTTTGTAAATATTTTTAAAAGAGTTTTTAAAATATTTTTAAATAAGGTTTTTAAAAGATTTTTAAATAAATTTTTTAAAAGATTTTTAAATAAGGTTTTTAAAATATTTTTAAATAAGTTTTTTAAAAATATTTTTAAATAAGTTTTTTAAAAGATTTTTAAATAAGTTTTTTAAAAGATATTTAAAAGATTTTTAAAAGAGTTTTAAAAATATTTTTAAAAGATTTTTAGATAAGTTTTTTTAAACTATTTTTAAATTAGATTTTTAAAATATTTTAAAATATTTTTAAAAGAGAATTTATAATTTTCTTAAATTAATTATTTAATTTTCAGATTTGATTTAATTTTTTATTATATTGAATTTTATATTTGAATTTACAAATATTATTATTTAAATAAAATTTTTATTTAAATAATTTCATATAATTAAATTAATTATTTTTTAAAATTTTAGAATTATTATTTAAATATCAAGAATTATTATTTAAATTTCCATAATTATTAATTGAATTTTGAGAATTATTATTTGAGTTTTCAAATTTATTAATTAAATTTTCAGAATTAATAATTAAAATTTAAAATTATTATTTAAATTTTCGAAATTTTTAATTAAATTTCTTGAATTAATATTTAAAATTTAAAATTATTATTTACAATTTCAAATTTATTAATTAAATTTCTAGAATTAATAATGAGGTTTTTTGAATTATTTGAAATTTTTAAATCTAACCTAGCATCAATTTTTTATCTTGTTTATTGCATAAAAATTCTAATTTATCATGCATAGGGGTAATTTTTGAAATAATATAATCATGAAAATTTTTAGTCATATTTTTAAATGTACTAAGATTGTAAAAAATTAGATTTGTATAAAATATAAAATTACTACCATTTTTCACAATTTTCTTGTTGGGCAGCTATTCTTGTAGTGTCCGAACTCCTGACACCTGAAGCACTGGAGTCCTTGCTCCTCTAAACTCTGGGTATCGGTTCCTCCTTTGTCATCAATTGTGTTATTCGATTCTTACGAGTAGGACACTTATTTTTATAGTCCTCTCTCCCTGTATTTAAAGCATATAATATGCGATATAAATGTTAACATTAAATAAAATTAACTTTTTACCCTTCTCCCCCTTAATCTGTGGCCTGTTGGCTCTTTAAGCGGTTAATCCAATCAAAGCCTTCTACTCTGAATCTTGACTTGTCTCTTTCTTTTTGTTTCGTCATGTGTTTGTTCTATCAAAGTTGTTAGTATACAACGAAATATAATAAACAGAACAAAAAGACAAGCGAGATTTACTTGGTTCCCAACTCCCAAGGTCAGTACGTCCAATGCTTACGCACTCAAGCGTGAGTCCACTAGTGGTCTCCTTTCCATAAGCTTTCCGGAGATGGAGAAACCCGTCTTACAATTTATCAAGTACAAGCATAAAAGAATGATGAAGTAAATACAACTTGTAGTAAAAGAAATACAAACAAAAACTTTACTGAGCCGATCTGGAAGTCCTGAGTGTAGCGCACCCTTCCTAAAGCTTCCCCGGTAGCAAATCTTCGCATCATAGTTTTCCCTTTGAGCACACGGAGTATGAGTAGTAGAAGAATTGATGCTTTGAATATCTGATTGAAGTCACTTTTATAAAGTGTTTCTAAGGGCCTGAACCAGCCCAAGGTGCCTGGACTTGGCCTCTTCTAATCCAAATTCGTTGAACACTATCTTGTCGATAACATTTTGGTCCAAGCGCCTAGAGTAGTCCCTAGGTGCCTAGACTATCCAGGCGCTTGGAGTAGTCTTAGGCATCTGGACTGTTCAAGCGCCTGAACTAGTTCTAGGCACCTAGACCAACCAGGTCAGGCCATGTTACCTTCCGTTTGCATATATTTGCTCCCCTAATCAAGGTTCCAGCTCCATGTTCCTACAAGACAAGCATACATACACAAACAAGCAACCTTAGCTTTAATCCTGTAAGTCTACTTGACCAACTAGAATTATCTTTTGCTTAGAGGTCCCTCCTCTAAGCCTACCATCTAAGGGTTAATCCCTTGGATCAAGCTACACTCCTGTAAGTCTACCCGACCTAGTAGGCTTCATGCTTGAATTGCATCTAAGATTTTACTATACTTAGGGTTACCCCCTAGGATTTTCATTGTCTAGTTTCACTCACCAGGACTTCCACCGCCTAGGGTTACCTCCCCGTAGGATTTTCATTGTCTAGCTTCACTCACCAGGCTTCCACCACCTAGGGTTACCTCTCCCTAGGATTTCCATTGTCTATCTTCACTCACCATGATTTCCACCACCTAGGGTTACCTCCCCCTAGGATTTCAACTGCTTAACTTCATTCACTATGATTTCATTGCCTGACTTCACTCACCAAGACTTCACCTTGCCTATTCTTTAGTTAGGACTTATCCTTGTCTAACTAAGTTAGGACTTTTTCTTACTAGTAATTTAGTTCTTACTAGACTTCTCTCTTCCAAATATCAAATTTTATTTAAATTAATCCTTAGTCAAATGATCAAAGTTAGATATATTATCAACTATCAACCGTCAAAGCTTATTACACCAACATTTTCTATCTACTTTGAAAGATTAAGTCATCCAAATTGTCCTAAATGGATGATACTCAACTGATACTTTCATATTTAACCTATTTAAATATGGTATACAATGTATTCAATAATATTTTAAACAAAATTAGAAGATATTTAATCTGATTAAAATTCAAGTAAATATCTACTTGATATATATTTTAATAGTTGGAATCCATAGTTCTTGGAAATAGAATCATATATATACTTTATATTTTTATATGTTTAAAATATTTTATAAATTGATAAAAAAAATATATTAAAACTCAACAATAAAATATTTTAAAATATACAAAATGATTAATCTTTCTATTATTTTTGTATTTATGTCCATATATACTTGTTGTTCGTGTGTGGGAGTTGGCTCTACACCACTCATTCTTACTTGCTAATTAGAATACCTTCTCTTGTTCGCTGTTGACTTTGTAGTCGTTATTTTGACTTCGGGACACACAAAAGTCAAATACGCAATTGGCTGATAACGATTTGTTGACCACGGGCAATCTTCTCGTGGGTGGCATCGCGTGGTCTTTTCCTTCCTCTGAACCCTCATCCACAAGCGAGATTTAGCTTTTGGAAAAGTTGGATCCGCCTTGGATTTCATCGTCTTTTTCTTCATAAGGGGTAAACAATATAGATACAATTTTATTAGAGCTTAGTGGATCCCTTCAACTACTCAATGGTAAATTGAGCCAAAACAAAAACCGACCGAACTTTAGAATTTGTCTAGCCTTTAACCATCGTTTTAGGAATTCAATTCAATACGAATAAATTAAAAGAAACTCCAAATTAATGTGGAAAAGAATATATATTTTCCCACGCGCCAAAATTCTGAAATTCACAAAAGGTACATTATACTTTTTCTTAATCAAAGAACTTGCCTAATTTCAATATTATCCTTCTCGTCAACAACTATAATATCAATCTATTTTCCTAAACATCCGAGCCATAAAAGTGATATTGAATCTTTAAATTCAGCTTCAAATTTCTTAAACTCTGCATAACAGTAAAACTGAACTTTGAAATTCAATATCAAAGTGATGCTAACTTTCAAGATTAGCACCACGGTGTTTCTAGAATCTAGCAATATCGAAGTGTTGAACTTTAAAAATCTAACACCAAAATAATATTGAACCTTCAAAATTAGCATCGTAGTATTTTGATTTTTCAAACTCAGTAATACAAATGCTGAACTTTAATTTAAAAATAATATTAAAATGATACTGAAGCTTTAAAATCAACATTATAGTGTTCTTATTTCTTGAACTAAATCATGCAATGATATTGAACTTTGAAAACAATACCAAACTGGAGTTAAATTTTAAAAATCAGCACTATTCTGATTTCTCAAATTTAATAACATAATGGTATTGAATTTTAAAAATTAATACCAAAATAATATTGAGTCTTCAAAATCAACACCACGAGTGCGCCCTTTGAGAAAACACCGAGAAAAAAAACGAAGTTTACGTCGGTATTTTAGCTTGTATATAAGTAAGCAACCTGAATGCTTTCACCTTCTTCAACTAAATTGTGAACAAAAAATTAGACTACGACTTTTATAAAATATATATTATAGCTTTTTTATTATTCTTTCGACTATCACTGTTTACATTTTTACATTCTGAATTCAATATAAATGCAATTTTATATACTTATCTTTTTATCTTCAGTACGACGGCATGTGGTTTGTTTTTTTTTTTTATCTTCGATCTTTACTTGATTTCGATGTTCCCCTCGCTTCTGTCTTCATCCATTCTGTCAGGCCACTATTTCATTTAGTTTTAAGAAAAAAAAATTATATATATATATATATATAAATAAAAAAATAAAAACGATGATAATTAAATTTTGTCCCACGATATTGAGTTAGGTATAAGAATCTTTTTATGTAATTAATTTCTCTCTTTTATTATATCATCATCTACTTAAATAAATTTTCTCAGAATGGAGAAGCTGTAACTTATTAGCTGCTGATCTGGATCCCCCACTTAAGACCGAGCTGATACAATATTTGGTGAGAAATAATGATGTGTTTGCATGGACACCCAAGGAAGTCATAGGCGTCTTCCCTCTCGTAATGGAACACTCATTACATGTGTATCCGGATGCTCGGCCTGTCAAGCAAAAGAAGAGGGATTTTGGAGCCGATCAAAACCAAATCATCAAGGAGGAGGTGGGCAAACTAATGGAGGCAGGCTATATTCGGGAAGTACAGTTCCCTAGCTGGTTAGCAAATGTGGTCTTGGTCTCTAAACCAGGAAACAAGTAGCGAGTGTGTATTAACCTTTCAGGATCTCAATAAAGTTTGTCCAAAGGACTACTATCCATTACCTCGTATTGCTCAAGTGGTGGATTTTACTTCTAGTTGTGAATATATTTGTATACTGGATGCCTATCAAGGCTATCATCAAGTCCCCCTTGCCAAAGATGATAAAAAAGGTTAGTTTTATAACAGCAAAAGGTACTTATTGTTATAATATTATGTCTTTTAGATTAAAGAATTGTTAGTAATTAGCTCTAAGAGTCAATCATGAGATGATTAGGCATTTTGGGTTACTCATTGAGTTAGACTCAAATGAACTCACTCATTGGATTGAGTCCAATCTGAATTAGACATATTAGATTAATGGGTTAGACTCAATGGATTAGACTTATTGGGTTATTGGATTAATGGTTAATCCAATATAATAATCCAACCCATTAAGAGGAATACAAAGAGATAAAAACCCTTGGTATTCATGGGATGAATATAAATAGGTTTTTGGAATAATTTTTTCATTAGATGAGAAAGAGATGAAAATGGTGACTCTTTATCTTCCCTCTTCTTTCTCCTTCTTCCTCCTTGGGCGATTTTGCTCTTGGCCGAACCTCCATGAGTGACTAGTGTTAGGATCCTTTGTACGGCTAGAGAGGGGGGTGTGAATAGCCGACCCCAATTCGTTCGATTCTTTCTACAATGTCGAGTTAGCGCAGCGGAAATAAAACAATAGAAGCGACAAAGAAAGAAATCAAACCTCAAACTCGATGGATGTAACGAGGTTCGGAGATTAGGGCTCCTACTCCTCGGCGTGTCCGTAAGGTGGACGAGTCCGGTCAATCCGTCGGTGGATGAGTCCCCGGAGAACCGGCTAATATAAACTCCTTATGGGTGGAGAAACCTCGCCACACTCTTTTGCAACAGCAAACAAAGGAGTACAACAATGGAGAAAACAAACAAGAACAATAGAAATTGTAATACACTTGCTTGCCTCTTGTTGTCGACTGGAACCTTGATGAAGCAGCAGCTTCTGGATCCAAAGCTAGAACACCAGCAGGAAACTCACGCAGAGCTTCGACGAGTTCA